>NW_005842017.1:2787222-2793064 GCF_000455745.1 Alligator sinensis | reverse complement strand
AATTTTAAACGGCCAGCGAGCCAATTACTAGCCGCCACGTGTGAATAATTTAGCACTGGCCAATAGCGGGACACAAATTTGCATTCGAATAGCGGGAACTCTTTGCACCATGCATTTCTGTGATGCAAAGAAGAAATGCACCCTGCAAAGAAGGCTGCAAATTGGCGGGAACTCTCTTGCACCAAGGTTTCTCTGTGCAGCAAAACCCTCGCTGTGCAAGAGGCTCTCATGTGGCAAGAAAATCCCACTGTGCTGAGGCACCAAAAATCACTGGGTTGTGACATGGGGGATGTGGGATTTGTGGGACAGTGGGTGTGTGTAGGTACGGTGGGGGGTAGGATGCAAGGGAGTGTGGGTGCATGTGAAGATGTGTGTGGGTGTGCAATGTGTGCGGGATGTGTGTGGGTGTGGTTGAAGTGTAATAGGTGTGTGTGTGTGTGTGTGTGTGTGGGTATGGTGCGAGGGTGGGGGGTGTGGGTATGCTGGTGGTGAGCTCTGTGGCTCCTGCTTCCATCCGACCTGCCTGTGCCTGTGCCTGCCCAGCAGAGCTTTGTTAGCAGCCAAGCTCCTTCATGTGCCTCCTCCATCCACATGCTCCCCTGCCCAGCCATGCAAGAGCAGGATGAAAGGGAGCTGCAGGCAGAGCCCATGCCCCACCCCACTCCCCTCAATGCTGCAGCTTCCTCTCCCTACCTGCTGCCCGGAGCGCTGCAGCAGGGACAGGAGGAGAAGTGGCTGGAGGCCAGGGGAGCCCAGCAGTTACCTGGGTAGCTGTAGCAGCAGCAGCCCTGCCTGGAAGCTGTGCCTGCTAGCCGAGGTTTGCACCTGCTGGTGGCCGGGGGCTGGGAGCACAGCACACGCATCTCCAGACAGGGGTGGGTGGGACTCCGCTCCAGGCAGAGTGCAGCAGGAGCAGCTGCCAGCAGGGCCGGATACAATTAATTGGTGGGTCCCTGCCTGCATGCCAGATCCACTCAGTTGGCAAGCTGCATCTTGCCAACCCCTTGTCTAGCCCCATCCTCTTTGTAACCACCCTTCAGGTTGTTGAAGGCTGCTATTAAATCCCCTCTCAGTCTTCTCTTCTCCAGACTAAATAAGCACAGTTCCCTCAACTCTCCTCAGAAGTCATGTGCCCCAGCCCTCTAACCATTTCCACTGCCCTCCTCTGGACTCTCCCCAATTTGTCTACATCCTTTCTGTAGTGGGGGGCCCAAAACTGGACACTACTCCAGATGTGGCCTCACCAGTACCAAATAGATGGGAAGGATCACTTCCCTTGATCTGCTGGCAACGCTCCTACTAATGCAGCCCAGTATGCCGTTAACCTTCCTCAAAACAGAGGCACACCACTGGCTCATATTCAGCTTATTATCCACTGTAACCCCCAGGTCCTTCTCTACAGAGCTGCTGCCTAGCCAGTCAGTCCCCAGCCTGTACCAGTGCAAAAGCAAATAGTAAATTTCTCACCAATGACACATCAGCATCCCTGGGAGGGCTTGAACCACCAGCCTTTCAGTTAACCGCCAAATGATTGCACTGCAGAGACCTGAGATTGTTAAACATTTTTAGAAGAAAATCTGTTGTTAACTAGTAGAATTAAGGCTAAGAAGTGCATTGGAACAGCAGAAGTAAAGAACAGCTAATAATATAACCATCTTGTATTATGGCCTTGAAATTCGACTTGACAGACTGAACCTGTCTACTTGGGTCTGTAAAAACATAAGCCCAGGCAATTAGTAAGACCCCCTATTTCACAGGCCTCTACTGAAGCAATATAAGCCATTACCACATGAAGTAAGCCAGTGCAGAAGCGTCCCAGACCAGCAGCAACTCCAAGTCATTGCCTTGTGAAATGACAAAAGCTTCCAGGGACACTGGGTAAATACACTCAGGACCTGCAACTACCACACCTCTAACAATACTATCTAGCTGCAGAAGTGGAACAAGCATGCCCTTTCCTTGTGCTAGTGCAGTGCACATGGACTTCCTCACACCCACCAGCAGACCTGGCTGGGACTTGGGACCAGCAAATATGTATCTTCTGCACATGTAGAACAAAGGTCACTCCCCAGGTACTCCTGCTACAAATATATTCCTGTTACAGTTAACATAGGATGAATACAGATGTTGAGTTTCTCCTCCATCTGATTGTTGGCCCAGGAGATAGTGTAGGATACTGGGATAAAAGGCTTCCTCCTTGGAGAAATCCAATATCTTTTTATTTGCAGTGCCATGCACACAACTTGGTGCATGGAGTGACTAAATATTATGCTCAAAACATTGAGTTTCCCACCAAGTGAACTAATTAACAAGCTTTTTCTGAAGCTAACTCCCACCCTATTCCCTACTTCAGCAGAGGGCACTGGCACTAAACTCATCTGCCAAGCTCTCATGGACACTTACCAAAATATTTTAAGTGAATTAATACTCCATTGGTTCAGGAGCTTTGAAGCTCACTTACGTGTTCAGAAAAAATCTGCAATACTTCTGCAAATGACACATGATATTCTTATATGTAGCAGGTGTGCAAGGTTTAAAAACTCCTGTTTATATTGTTTGTAGAATATGATCTTATGACGGCTTTATTTCTTTAACAGAATATCAGAACAGACCTTGTCATGGATGCTTGTTTCAGCATAAATCCAGCTGTAGATATAGGACAGGTATGTTTGATTACCTCCCTATTTTTGCTTTACACTAGATATTAATGACAGTTTTGTCTTTATATTGAAGCATTTTCCATTAAAGGGTCAATCAAATGCCTATTGAACCTAACAGGATCCATTCATTCACTCTAATGCATGTAGGCCTGGGCCCAAAATGAAGCAGTATTTACTTTTCAACAACACATGTTAATGATGCCAGATTCAGTGACCTGCTCATCCAGTATCTTCTTGAATATGCTAAGTAACTCCACATCCTATAAACTCAATCACAATTTATCAGGAGATCCAAGGCATCTTGAAAGACTAGGATTTAAGTTAATGCTTTTTCTTGTTTATTCTAACCTTGGCCTACAAAGAAATCAAAACTATTGTAATTACTAAGACACAACTCCTACTTTCCTTATGTTTATTGTGATACAAAATTGATGTCAGTGGTACCAAAATTTAGCCATAAGTTTTCTGAGGCCTTACACAACAGAAATTAATTTTTATATATTGCCTGTGTTGTAGTCTCAATTCAACTAGCTGATATATCTATATGTATACACAGAGGTGGCCTTGAATTCACATTCACTTTTATCTCACAGTTCTGTGATTTGATACCATTCTTCCAGGAACTTTGATGTCTCAGAAAAATCTGTTGGTCCTGAATAGATCTATCTTTTAAATTGTAGGTCTGAGACTATGTGGTGTTAATTCAAATATATGCACACTGGACCAAAGTCAGCAATGACAAAAGCAGTGTCAGGACCAATTGTTTGGGACAGGATGGCATAAATGGCACAGTTGAAGGGAACGTGGCAAAGGAAAAACAACTAATAGGGTGATGTTAACTGAAAAATAAGCCAGTCTTTATTTACATCATATTATAAGAATTTCTTGCTCCTGCACCTTCTTTATGTCCCCTCTAGTAATAAAATACACCTGTTATTCACTCAAAACAATTGCCAAATTGGTTCAAGTACCATACTTTAGCATTTACTCAAGTTTTATATCCAACTTTCAAAACAACCATCACCAGTAATATAGGCCTATGCACTTCCATTGGTTTTGTACATCCCAAACATAGGTTTTACTTTGGCCTGCTTTCACTTTCCATCCAGCCTATCAATTAAGAATATGTGACCACTTCTCTAGAAAGAGATTTGAATTGCCAGCCATGCTTCCTTTTTTAAGGCGTGTTAAATCAATAACACTACCTGGGCATGTCTACACAAGACTTTACTGTGCAGCAGACTAATTTGCTGCATAGTAAAGTGTCACCATCTACATGTGTGCAGCAATTAGAGTGCAGTAGACTAACTGCACTGCTGGATAGTCCCATCAGATACAAGTGGTATCTGGCAGCAGAGTAAATTACTACACTTAAAAGCACATGTAGATGATGAGGTCCTGATTACTTTAGTCCACCTTAAATTGAGCCGAAGTATACTCAGTCGCACTATTTGCACATGTAGATGCACCCGCTATTTTAAAGATATGGAGATAATTTCTCTTCGTATTAGTCCTGTGAGTAAAGCTGTTGAAATCAGTGAAGCAGATTCTGATCTCAGTTACACCAGTATTAACCTGAAGTAACTTCACTGACTCCAGTGATATTATTCTGGATTAACCCTGATAAAAGGCAGAACAGACTCTGACCAAGTGTAATTCTTTGTGCAAGTAAGACAAGGATGACTTTGTCCCCCATTAACTCTGCCCAGGGGTGGATCCAGGATTTGGCAAAGAAGTGTGAAGGAACAGCAACTTGTGCTGCAGGGGTGGCTGCACCCACCACTCCCAGCCTCCCCCGCTAACCTACTGGTGAAGGCAGATTAAGTACAGGGAACCTCTGGGAACTTTTTAAGGTCCTAAAAACCAGGTAAGAATCCCCCTGCTTCTGCTCCATGATCAGAGTCACATCCCTTTCCCATTTCCCCTCTCCTCCGCTATGTCCCTCCTGCTGCTGCTTTCCCTGCTGTTGCAGGGGCAGAGGAAGATTCAGAGCTGTTTCTGCCCACTCCAGTCGAGCTGGGGGGGGGGCTAGGCTTGGTTGGGAATATGACACAACAGCAGCAGTGGTGATGGGTCAGCGGGGATTCCCCCACCCTGCCCAGTCCCCTGGGAACAGGCACAGGGAAGGGAAACCCCCCTCCCTCCAAGTGCCACTGCTGCCTCCACTGTCACTGTCCCAGCTGAGCCCAGTCCCCATGCGGCCAGACTGGAGCAGGCAGGAGCAGCTCTGAAGCTTCCCCTGCCCCAGGGACTGTGGGGAAAGCAGCAGTGGCAGGAAGAGGGGAGAGGGAAACAGTGAAAAAGGACATGCCTCTGAGCACAAAGGGAAAGTAGGGGGAGTTTCTTACCTAATATGAGGACTTTAAAGAAGTCTCTAGGGGCTCATGCGGAATAGTCCAGTCTTAAAAGGGGGATGCAGCCATACCATTACACCCCTCTGAATCTGTCCCTGATCCAACTTTGGCTTAACATGTGTTCTTAGCCCAGTTACCATAGAGGGGAAAAGAATGTGTGGATCTAAATGTTCAATTGCCAATGGGTTTTTAATGTTTTAAATGGATGATGCTATTTTCTAGGACTGTGCGAAATTTCAACGGCTGTTTCATTTCGATACTGTTTTGACTCATTTTGAGGTTGAAACAGCAAAATCGAAACAAAACAAAGGCTGTCGAAATAACCTCGAAACAGAACGAGGCTAGGCAAAACATTTTGAAAGTCGAAACAATTCAACCATAGCACTGGGGATGGGAACTCAGTCCAGCTGGGCTGAGTTCCCATCCCCGGCGCTAGACCATGCCCAGGGCAGGGAGGCGATCTAGTGCGGGGTGGGCTGCCTCCCTGCCCCAGGCACGATCTAGTGCTGGGGATGGGAAGTCAGCCCAGCTGAGCTGACTTCCCATCCCCAGCAAAACGTCGAAACAGCCTTTCTGTTTTGACGGAACGGAACAGCTGTTTGGAATCTAAATTAAATTCAAAACAGAATGCTGTTCCATCGAACCGTCAAAACTCAAGGCAAAACGGAACAGTGCCTTTTCGCATAGCCCTGCTATTTTCCCATTTTTCCATTCTTCTCCTCAGATTGAAGGTGGCTTCATTCAGGGGGTAGGACTGTTTACAATGGAAGAAATAAAAGTTTCCCCAGAAGGAGAGCAGTACACTCTGGGTCCAGATACATACAAAAT
>NW_005842017.1:2781231-2787191 GCF_000455745.1 Alligator sinensis | reverse complement strand
CTGCTGTTTGTGACGTCCCTGAGCAGTTCAATGTTTACTTGCTACCAAATACACAAAATCCAATTGCCATTTACTCTTCCAAGGTAAGTGAGCCAGGTAATGGGTTGTATAGGGCTCCTCTGCATGATTGTTATAGCCACTTATCGTTACTTGTAGCCATTTGTCTGGTCTGGGAGGCACATTTGCAAAAGCTTGTTCTAGTTACAGCGCTATGACAATTTTCATAGAAATTCCCTGTCCTTAAAATAGGAAACATCACTCTCCAGTTGTACCTCTACAAGTGGAAGAACATATGTGCAAGTGCCCGCTGTAAGAAGAAGGGTCATTTTCACTTAGCTGTGTATTTTGGTTTGTTTGTGTTGGGCATGTGTGTGTTTCTCCTTATTTGTATCTACCATAGCTTAGAAGTAGGGCTGTGTGAAGATTTAGACCCTGATTCAATTTGGCGGAGATTCAGCCCAATTCAGTAGCCAAATCTCCAAATCTGAATTGAATCAGAGGACCCTTTAATCTCTCCGAATCACATCAGAACCTTCCAAATTGATTTGGAGAGATTCAGAAAGATTCAGAGATTTGGACATAGAAACAGTTTTAATGTTTTTTCTGCATACCTCTAGGTAGGAGGGGCTTGTGAATGCTTTGATGTTGGGGCGCATGGAGTGCCCCACAGAAACACGGGGGGCTCCCCAGCATGCTCAGCAGCAGACCCGGAAGTGGAGCAGAACCACTTCTGGGTCTGCCAGGGAGCACATGGGGGGGGCCCCCCACCCCCTCCCCTGGCTCAGTGACTGGTGCCTCCTGGCTCTGGGGTGGAGACACCTGGGGTCCCCTGCAGCCAATTGCCGAGCTGGGGAGGCACAGGGGGCCCCCTCAGCATGCCCCACAGCAGACCCACAAGTGGACCGGAAGTACTTCCAGTCCACTTCCAAGTTCACCGCCAAGCACGTGGAGGGCCCCCTCGCACTCCTATGGGACGCTTCATGTGCCCCAACATTGCAGCGATCATGAGCCATGCCAGCTACTTCAAGGTATGTAGAAAAAACTTTAAAAGCTGTGTCTATGTCCAAATCGCTGATTCTCCAAATCGGCATCGAATCTTCAGATTCAGATTCAGCCGAATCAAATCAGGGACAGTGATCTGAATCAACTAATCGAATCACTATCCCCGATTCGGGCCGAATCCGAATCGAATAAAGCCCGCTTTGCACACCCCTACTTAGAAGCCCAACTGAGATGTGGCCCTACTGTGCCAGCTGCTCTAAGTACACATAATAGGAGAAAGAGCTTGCCCTGAAGACTTTAAAGGCTAAACAGACAAACTGACAGAGGGAAGGGAAAGGGAGTTATTATTCCCGGTGAAGAGGTGAGGTAGATGGAGCTCCACGTGACTTTCCTGGTGTCCTACAGGAGGCCTGTGAGAGCTGTCTGTGGCAGCTGAGTCCAGCATTCCCATTGGACCAGAACTTCTTTCCTGCCTGTCCTATTTCAAGGGTTCATCCATGCCTGTGCAGAGTCAGAACAAGGTGTATGTACCAGTTGTCCAGTCAAGAGTAGAGTCAAGTGGAACTGTAGTAGGGTGCAGGCCTCTGGCTGCTGAGAGGGGGAGACCCACTGCCTGGCCTAGTGTCTGGAATAATTGAACCAGAGAAGTGAAAATTTCTGGGAGAAAATCCATGTTGGACACTTATGACCTATCAGGTATGAACGCCTCTGCCCTTGGCCCCACCCCCACCCCCACCCCCAATTTGGGGGCAGGGAGAAGCAACGGAGGCTTCTGAGTCCTAGTGCTGGTCTACTGAAGACCTGAGCTAGGACATCCTGGCTGGAATGGAAAACACACTGGGAAACAGTGCTGATCCCTGGCTTGACATAAATAGCCTCTTTCAAATGAAGAAGATGCTAAGGGCAAAGAGAACATCCTACTTGTTTTCAGAAACTGAATGATGCACAGTTGATCCCAGAGGTCCTAACAGTGTATTTAATCATAAAGCAAGAGTACCATTTGTAGTAAATTTGTGTATAGTGAAGCTAGGTTTATACTGAAAATCCTGAGTTGTTTCTGTACTTCCCAGTGTTACCCATGCAGTCCTAGTCACAATTATTTTTACTTATTTTTTCATGGTGTATCTGTATAAGTATTCCCCTATCGGTCAAATCCTATTCCTTAACAGCTCCCTGGTTTGGAGCTAAGAGATGTCTGAGGAGATTTACTGTGTTTAAATCTATCAGCTGTCTTAAGGATCTGGGTCAGATCTTGAGTTTGTGTAAATTAATACAGTTCAACAGACTTCAGCAGAGCTATGTTGATTTATGCCGGCTAGGGATCTGGTCCTACTTGCCAATTTATAATTCAAGTCTCTTCAACTGCCTTATTCTCTCCTAGGGCATAGGTGAGGCTGGGGTGTTCCTTGGGAGCTCTGTGTTCTTCGCTATAAGGGATGCAATAGCTTCTGTGAGGAAAGAAA
Organism: Alligator sinensis; assembly: GCF_000455745.1. Taxonomy (NCBI): domain Eukaryota; kingdom Metazoa; phylum Chordata; order Crocodylia; family Alligatoridae; genus Alligator; species Alligator sinensis. The sequence goes on along the minus strand of NW_005842017.1, from coordinate 2,784,726 downwards.
GAGGATTACCAGAGAACTTCACACTGAACAGCCCCCTTACCACTGAGCGGATTCGAATGGTCTGTGCCGATGACTTTACTGAGATGGTAATGAAGTTTTTATGAATTCTTTGGAAACGTTTCCAGTTTAGCCACTGCTTCATCCTGTTTCCAATCCTATTTATTCTGAATTAATGTGCATTTTGACTGGCCACATGAAATGATCATTTAGCTTCATCTATTATGTGGTATATTATAATTGCTGGAACTGTGTGTTCTATTTAATCAACAATACTTTGTTCTATGTATTTTTGCTGGTACATTAGGTGCTGACTTTTAGAGATATGCAATCATCAAACAGGTTGAGCCAAATTAGGTTCTGAATTTAACAGATTCTAACAAATCTATGCAGTTTCTTCAGTAATAACCAGGGATCCTGGTTTTCTCTGATTTAAAAAAAATCCCCAAATTTTGGTTAACCCCCCATCCACATTTTTCCATGATTAAAATGAAACACCACACCACTATATATAGATATGTATCTATATATTAGTGGTGTTTCATTTAAATCATAGAAAAATGTGGATTTGGGGTTACTTCTTTTAAACTGAAAATTGGGGATTATTTTTTTTAAATAGAGAAAACCAGGATCTCTGGTGATAACAACTTGAATATGCATTGTATGTTCAATGCATGTAGAGAAACTCAAATGTACTTTATAAATCATGAGCTGACTTTTCCGGGTGTCATTTCACTTCCTTCTGTACCATTGGCCCAGGAATAAATGTGGCTCCATGCAAGCTCCCCTCCACTGGCTTCCAGATAAGGTCTGGGAATAATTTAAGATGTTTGCTTTAATTTGTATAGTCCTGAGTGAGCTGGGTCCTGCTTGTTTCAGATCTGCTTGTCCTCAAGACAGCTGTAAATAAATGTTTCATTTGTCCCAAGAGAAAGCCTTTTGTCTCCGGGACCTACAGACATACAAGTTCTGACTTCAGGTTCCTCTGAAATATGAGGGTAAGAAGGTGCTAACACTCTTCCGGGGGACATGGTTTTGTGTGTATGGAAGGTTATTGCAGGTCATTGCCAGACAAGCTGGCCGAGTTTGTGCTCTCTGTGGCCACCTGCTGGTGAAGGGTAGCAGTGCAGCTTAGAAGGTAATGTGAAAATGACTGCCATGCTGGGTTTAACTCAGGTGAAATCTCAGGATAGTAGGCCTGTGTTAAATGAGATTCAGGGGTGACTTGTGCCTCCTGAGTCTTGGGGATGTAACAGGGAGGCCTTCTTGGGGCTGATTTGCCTTTGGCCCACCCACCTGTTTCTGGGCCAACTGCCCGCCTTCTCATCTGCCATGCCTTGTTGTTATCTAATTAATGATTTTAATTAGGCGGGAGGCTGCCCATTTCTTGCTCCAATGCCAGGGGGACTCTATCTGCGGCTCCATTCCTCCCCTACACCGCAGCCTATGCCTTGCAGATGGCATCCATAGTTCTTACTGTCACCGGCCCACACTGGGCCCCAGAATCCTCCAGTCAGGACCCCTCTAAGATCCCTCCATTCAGGCGGCCTACCCCACCCTTATTCAGGGCTGCCTAACTCCCTGAAACTATTTCCTCTTTCGGGTGTGGTCCCCCCAGGACCCCCCAGGCGTGGCCCTGGCCTCGCCTCCAAGGCCAGTCAGGAACCCCAGGCCCTCAGCTCTGGGCACCTCTCACGGTGGGCCCCTGGCCCTTTTGACCGCTCTGGTCCTGGCCCCAGCATTGACCAGTCAAGGGTACCCTACGCCTCTGAGCCTCTAGCCCCACTCTCTCTCTGGGGTCTGCCCTCTGGACCCTACTAGCAGGTGACTCACCCAGTTGTGGGAGCTGGGGTTAAAGCGCCCTGACCCGCCTTTCACCAGGGTGGTAACTGGCCTGGCATTTCCTGAGGGCTCCCGTGCCACTGGGAGCCCCACCAGGCCACCCACTCCTGGCAGGGTGCAGTTTTAGGTCATGCCCGGGACCAGCAACCTCCTAGCCATCCCCTACAGCTCCTCCCTTACCTCCAGGATGATACATGAAGCCTTGCAGCCAGGTGATGTTGCTGCCTGGCCTGCCAGCAGGGAACTGATCTGTTTATATAGGCAGTCAGGGATCTAAAATGACTGCCGCAATCCAGCACCTGCTGGCTTCTTGGCTAAGGTCTTAAAGTGGCAGGCACAAACAGTGCCCTGCCACAAGGGGGCACTATTTGTGGGCGAGCCCGGGGGCAGGCCAAAAGCCCCATATCCACTCGTATACTTCTATGCTGCGGCTTAGTGTCCCCGCCCCCAACATGCAGCCGACCAGCACAGCAAAAAAACTGCTCCGTCCCCTGAGCAGTGGTGAGTCTGGGGCCAATCTCAGGGTGGACACGTGCCCCCCGTGCCAGTCATCTGTGATGAGATATCTGTTTACGGCCACAGTTATCACTGGAGATGCCTGAACTGAGACACCTTGGTATATGTGGGCAACTGGAGCAAGGAGCTCTTGGGTTCTCAACTATGAATTTGCATATCAGTTTGTTCACCAGAGCCCAGATCCTCCACGGCCTCCAGCTGTGTGTTCCTCCTTTGTTCTTCAAAGCTCTCTGTGGTAGAGCAATGGATATTAAAAGTGAATAGTTGATTGGAACTATTTTTTCAATTATTCTGTAATGTTCTGGAGAGTTCATTGTATGTATTCAACTTGAATCCAAGTGTCTGATACTTGTATGACACTCTTACACACAGCCATAGGAGAGAAGAGACATGTTTTTAAATAAATGAATACATAGACTGATCTTGCTCTCAATAAAATTGTGGCCACAAAATCCCATTGACATCAGTGAGAGTGGGATTTAGGTCTTTGAGATAAAAGCCTGGTTTCAAGGCAGCACTATGTAGGACAGAAGAGGAATGATACCTTATCCATCTGGAATTGCAGGGCAATTGTACATAGGCAGCAAATGACTACATGAGGGCAAAACTGAGTCCTTTACTCTATTTTTACTTGGTATTTATAGGACATTAGTTTCTGATCTCAGTTATACCTATGTATACCTATGTATGTCCAAAGTAGATGGATTTACCTATGTAAATCCAAAGTAAAGTGGTCTGTTGAATTCTATGGTACTGTTGCCCCAAGGAGGATTTCGGGAATGAGTCCTGTATCAAGAACATCTATATTCATAAGCATCCCAATTACTGTGATAATGCCTGGGTATGGAGCTCTATTCAAACAGAATGGGAAATGGATATCTGTTCAAATAGAGTGCAGAAGCTTTACAACATAGCCTAAATGTTAGGTAGAACCACGGTACAAATTATGGGGGGGGCTTCGGGAGTGGGGGCTGAGTCCCCCATAAAGAACTAGAGCCCCCCTATAAGATTTGAAAATCATAAGCTAGAGGGTGTCCAGTTTTATTAGGGCATCGTGATGTGCAGCCCAATTTTTTTTGCAGATCGCCCAGGAGTCAAAGTGTAATTTGAAGCCTGAGCAAAGCAACTCCTGCCTCTGAG
>NW_005842017.1:2769725-2781200 GCF_000455745.1 Alligator sinensis | reverse complement strand
AAGAGTGGCTAGTGAGGGGCAAATTGCCCCTGTGTAAGGAACTGCTGCTACACTGCAAGTGTGTGACACAACATAAGCCATGCCACACAGTGACTGGGTGGTGAGAAGGGCAGCACAATAGACCAGATTCATACCTGGCATAACTTCATAGATGATTTTCATTCACCAGGGATGAAATATGGTCTGCTGTTTCAAGGCAAAGTCAAACGTGAAAGTGTGTTGCCAGTACACAAAGGGGTTAGTACTAATAGAACATGATATTAACAAAGCTGGTGAGAAAAAGGTAAATGAACCTCGTGTGCTATCTTGAGCTTACTAGCTGGTTCATTTTGCTTGCAGAGGTTGCTGAAGATTCTTCTTCTTTTATTTTCTGTGATTTGTTAGGTTGTAGCGCGTGATGAAAGCAAGTCATTGAAAGCTAACTTTTCAGTCATTTAGGCACCTGAAGTGACAACAAGAGAATAAGTGGGATTTCCACAAGTGCCTCAGTAGGTGAGGCACCTGTTTGACTTTGAAATGATGGGGCCAAAGAAGAGCAATAGGAATCAGGCACTAACCTGCTTTGTAGGGCTCTGTGAAACAGAAGCATTCCGTTTCGACCAGTGTCTCAACATTTAGACAGAACAGTGTTCTGTTTCAACTTTTGTTTCGAGTCGAAACGGCTGTTCCGTTCCGTCGAAATGTTTTGCCGTTTCACCCCTGTTTTGACATTTCGCCCATAGGATATAATGGGGAAGCTTGAAACAGCCTATAACTTTGTCATTTCTGGCCATATTTGGATGAAACTTACTGGAATGGTAGCCCGTTCAGAGGGCATGACGTGTGCTAAGTTTCAAGAAGATAGGTCCAGGGGGTTTGGAGAAACTGCAGCTCAAAATCTTGAGAGCAAAACTTATGTGTATGTGTTAAGCCACAGCGGGGTCAAAACTGCAGGCATGCTAGCCCCTGCTGAGGCAACAAAGGCTGCCAATTTTCAAGGAAATAGGTATAGGGGGTTCAGAGAAACTGCACCCTAAATTCCTGAAAGCAAAACTTGTTTCATGTGTACGTGTTAAGCCACAGTGGGGATCAAAACTGCAGGCATGCTAGCCCCTGCTGAGGCTACAAAGCCTGCCAGCTGTTAAGGCGATAGGTGCAGGGGGTTCTGGGGCCATGCACCCCTAGCTGCTGACAGGCAAAACTCATGACATGGGTGCTTGTGCAACTGCTGCCTCTCATCAGGCAGCAGGACTGAAGATCCCCCATCACTTGTCACCACAGACCTGGGAGTAATAATAGACCACAGTATGAACATGAGCCAGCAGTGCGATGCTGTAGCCAGCAGGGCCAACAGTACCCTGGCATGCATCAATTGATGCATCTCCAGCAAAACCATTGCAAAGAAGTGATTCTCCTGTTCACTTGGCTCTACTCAGCACTGGTGAGACCGCAGCTGGAGTACTGCGGCCAGTTCTGGGCTCCACACCTTAACAAGGACGTGGTAAAGCTTGAGAGAGTCCAGGGAAGGACTACCTGTGTGATCAGAGACTTGCATGGCAAGCCATATGATGAAAGGCTGGGACTCATCAGCCTGAAAAAGAGAAAGCTGCACCTGGGACTCTTCAGCCTGAAAAAGAGAAAGCTGAGAGGGGACTTGGTTGCAGCTTACTGCTACAACAGAAGCATACATCTAGGGCTGGGTGAACAACTGTTCACCAAGGCACCCTTGGAGAAAACTAGGAGTAATGGTCACAAACTGCTGGAAGATTGTTTCAGGCTAATTTCAGGCTCAACATTAGGAAAAATTACTTCACAACTAGGGTGTCCAGACTGTGACCGTTGCTCCTAGTTTTCCCGAAGGGTGCCCTGGTGAACAGTTGTTCACTGAGCCCTAGAACCCAGAAACCCTGCACCTATCTTCTTGACAGCTGGCAGGCTTCATGGCCTCAGCAGGGGCTACCAGGCCTGCAGCTTTCACCCCGCTGTGCCTTAACACACACAGTGTCACCCATGTCACAAGTTTTGTTTGTCTGCATCTGGAGGTACAATTTCCCCCAAGCCCCTGCACCTATCTCCTTGAAACCTGGCAGGCTTTGTAACCTCCACAGGAGCTACCTTTGTGACCCCACTGTGGCTTAACACATAGACGTGACATGAGTTTTGCTTTCAAGACTTTGGGATGCAGTTTCTCTGAACCCCCTACATCTATCTCCTTGAAACGTGGCAGGCTTTGTGGCCTCAGTAGGGGCTAGCAGTCCTGCAGTTTTTACCCTGCTGTGGCTTAACATATACGTATGACACAAGTTTGGCTCTCATGACTTTGGGGTGCATGTTCTCTGAACCCCCTGGACCTATCTTCTTGAAACTTAGCACACTTCATAAGCTCAGAAGGGGCTACCGTATCTGTAGGTTTCATCCAAATCAGACCAGAAATGACAAAGTTATAGGCTGTTTCATGCTTCCTCATTATAGCCTATGGGCAAAACGGCGAAACAGCATTGAAACAGCGAAAAGTTTCAACTTGCCTCATTTTGTTTCAAAGCTGTTTCGACCACATATGTTCCGTTTCAATTTTGCTGTTTCGATCTCGAAATGGGTCAAAGCAGTGTTGAAACAAAACTGGTGGCAAAATTTTGCACAGCCCTAGTACTTTGCCATACTTACCAGCTACCTATCTGCATCTGTATATTAAGGCACCTAAATCCCTTTGCATATCTGGCCAGTACATGCAGGAGTTGAACAACATCCCCATCCAAAACAGCAAGGAGATGGAAGGGGTTGCCCTTCCCATGTTAGTGTCTATGTGTACATTTTTGAAACTACTAGTATAAACCAGCTCTCTGCAGCGACAAAATGGACAACTGTGAAACTTGTTGGAGCAATTTCTCTCTTGGCTGAGAGCTAGAGCTGAGCTAGTTACGCAGAAGATTCTCTTTCTATTCCAGCAGTGTCCTTTGGGCTTGCCGCCTCACTCTTGGGCATAACCCCTCCAAGGTCCCTGATGTCCAGAGATCTGCAGAAAAACAACCCATGACTCTGCACAGGGAACTGCAGACTCAGCTGAAGGGTGTCTTGCTATTCCCTATGCTCCTCCTACTGAAGCCTGAGCTTCACCATCATGCCTGTTAGAGATCTGGCTGCATTGAAACTGCCAGCCAGCAGTCATTTCTGAGAGATTGTGTGGTATGACCCTGCCCAGTGTTAGCACTTCTCCAGGGGTAGGGGGAGTGAGCTGTGATGCCATGTTATTTCCCCACAGGTTTGGGTATTACAGTGAGTTCCCTCTTCTTAGCAAATTTAACATTATGTGTTTCCTGTTTTTTCTTTCAGATTCCAAGAGATAAACCTGGAACCTATAAACCTTGGGACATTGAAGTAGCCTAATACTTTCTTTCCTCAATCCAGAGCAGGGCTCAAACTCAGTCTGGGAGCCATAGCAAGATGCTTTTACCACTCTGTTAGTACATGCTAAGACTAGGTGAAATTCTGGTCCTTTTGAAATCTATGGCAAAACTCTCTTTGAATTTAATGAAGTCAAGATTTCCCCTGCATATTGTTGAAGATTTGTTCTTTATTAACTTAGATAATTGGGTAATACTGTATATTATTCCTTTCATTCCTAAATTTACTGTATCAGATGGCCTACTATTTTTACATGTCCATTCATTACTAGCTTACTAGTGGTTGCTTAGTGAATTATATGGAACAAACAAAATAATTGAAACAAACAAAATCCTCTATTCCAGCACTTTGGGAAATGGGACATATGTTCTTGCATTTGAATTTGTGAAATGTATAGCTGCCAAGGCACAGAGAAGTAAACACAAGTCTCTACATATTTCAGAAGATGAACTGAGCTTTTACTAGAAATAAACATACCATTGAATTCCACAGTCCATGAATGGCAGAAGAGGAAGAGCCCACTCCATAACCATCTATTTTAGTGAGAGACACAAATCACCTTATCTTGTTAAGGCTGACACTAGCTGTTCATTATACGCATAATCCCATTAATCTACCTGAAACTTCATCTGCATCATTTTATGACATTAGGACAGAGTAGAATATTTTTCTGGAAAGTTTAAGGCAAATTGGACAGAACGTTTGTTCCAAAACGAGGTACTTTGCGCTTTGGGGAATTTTCTTCCTAAACCATTGCAGTTTAAACAATCTGAAAAATAATTAATCCTAGAAACTGCATGTATGCCCGAATTTTGCTAGCCTTAGTGGGCATACGGGAGTTTTGGCCTAATTTGAGAGTTGAGTAGGAATGGTTTAGGCCTTCACCATGTCCGTTAAATTCAGTGGGAACAAGATCAGATCCTGTGTGTTTTCAGTATAATCAATTTGTACATTAAGAATTCCACTGAGTTCTGCAGACAAACATGGCATCAGATGCAGATTTACTAAAGAAACGGCATGCTAGCTTCCTAAATTGTGTCCTTACATGTCACAGACACTCACAATCTTGACCTCTGGAGGAGGTTTGGTAGGGGACGTGTAAGGCAATACTACTAGTAGTCTGAATATTAGACTGGGTGCCAGGCACCTCTGATTATCTTTTCCCACTCCTGCAAAATAATGAGGTTGTACACACATAGAGCACTTGATTATGCAGACCTGTGTAACCAGAGCACAACATTTTATTTTTGTAACACATCTCTATTTTGGGTGCCTACCAGAGCTGCAGTTGAGGAATAGGCATGAATAGAGCGTGTGTAAAGATGCACAACAGGCAGTCTGAGGAAAAAGGGAGAGGTGGGAAAGCACACATATGGTGATATAAAATAGAGTGCTTATTTTATATGTGAAATCTGCTCCAAGATCTTAATTCATGTCCTCAGTAGGTGATGCTCTCTCAGAGAACAGAATAATTCTGTCCTAAGAGCACTGCCAATCACCATTGCAGCTGTGCTTGTCCCAACACCATGCCCCACACACTGATTTCCCTTTGCTCTCCTCTAGCATCTGCCCCCAAACAATCCCTGCCCTTTTCACTGTCACAGTAGCTGTCTCTAAATGTAACCCACATACTTTTGGCCTTCAAAAAGGCAACAGTTCATGTGCTTTTCTGGAATAGGAGATGGGTTCTTCTGGTTGGAGTTGTACTATCACTGTATCCCCACTGTAGCCTGTGTCCTCATCAGAGATATGGGACAGAAGGAGCTCCTAGCAACACGTAAGGTGTGAAACCATTTGGTCTCAATGTTTCTCACCTTTCATGATGCCTTCAGAGAGAAGAGGAAAGAGGCAAGGAATCACCATCTGATACAGTTACAGATAGATTTTCCATGTCTGCTTCACTGGAAATCAATCTGTCAAACTCTTGATTTCTAACCTATCATATGCTAAGTAGCTGTGAGATTATAAAGTGTCGTGGGGCAGTACAAGTAAGAAAGATCTGGGATATCCCAATTCTATATTTCAATACTTGTTTTGCTTTGTAAATGTACTCATAATTTTTAATTTTCTTTCTGTTAGACATCTGGGGGTTTAAAAATTATGGTATCTGAGTGTTTCCTTTAAAGTTATTAAAACACATATAGCTTTCATTCCATCTTAACATTGATTTTTGTGGAGGAATATACATTGTGTTTCATCTCCAAGAACAGCAGTGTTATAGCAAAGGACCATGGATTCAATCATCATGCCTTTTCAAGGAAAACACCTTCCCTTGAAATCCAGAGAGCAGCTCTTGTGCTAAGCAGCAGGTTAACTGACCCACTCTCCTTTCTATATTATAGATATTGTACCCCTACTTGTGTGCATTCACGAAATAGGGATTTTTCACAACTTTGCAATGTACCCTAGTGACTCCATAAAAGGCAGTGTGGTTAAACTAGGGTATTTTTTGCCCACTGATCTCTTAATATGGATTCTACTGTCCCCAAGCTTGTGAAAAATCGATAGAAACAAAGTTTTACAATACTCAAAAGTCAGGGGCCTAGTTCTCTTCAGACATGGGTTTTACTTTGGCATACTTTGAATTATTCCTAATAAATTTGGTGTGAAGAAAGATGTAGTTACTGGAAGCTTAATGTAAATGGTACTTGACTGTTTTCACTGAGTCCCCAGTACAGACTTAGACAGAGCTTGTTTGTGGATATGGTTAAAACATGGCTTAGATGCTCTCTGTGCTACAAAACAAAATCTTTTTTTGATCAGCCCAGGGACAACTGTATTCTAATCAGTCCCCCTGACATCACTGTTTTCAAGTATAAGCAGATAACAGATGCAGTCATGTTCAGCCTGATTGAAAATCACAGGACTATGTATTTCTGTAAATAAAGTGCCAGGACTGAGCACAGAGCATCATACCTGGTGCAAAGTCCATGTTTACTTGCAAATCAGCAGGTTAAAGGTTACCAAAGATCAAGACTCAATCTTCTTTACTGGGACACCTAGAAAATGACAAACTGGGGATTCTTTAAACAGAGGTCTCATTGTAACGCAGGGGTGGCAAAATATGGCCTATGGGCAGGATCTGTCCTGCCAAGTGATTGTATCTGGCACGTGGCTGCCCCTGTCACGTGTTCCACATGGAGCCAAGCCCTGCCGGCTCTTGCCTGGGGCAGCCTGTGCTGCACTCACACTCACACCTGCTCCATGCCTGTCGACAACACCACCTCAAAACCAGCCCAGGCCCTAGCTATTGCTCAGCTTCCTGGCAGGGGTGGTGCCACTGCTGTTGCCTGGGTACTGCTCAGCTCCCCGACCGGGAAGCTGTGCATGCTGCCTGGGGCCAGGGCAGTGCCATCAGCGGGTGTGGGGCAGGTGCAGGCAGCGTTGTGGTGCAGTCTACCCCTGGGCAGGAGAAGACATGGTTTTACTCCATGTGGAGCACTGCAGAGGCAGCCAGGGGCTTGATGGGGGTGGGATGGGGTGGACCTGCACTGCACTGTCTGGGCAAGCTGTGCGGTAATATGCCCCTGCCCCGCTTCCTCCCCTCCCCCAACCTCTTGCTGGCACCTGGGACCTAGTGTATGGGCAGCCCCCCACACACACAAACACACTCACCTCCCCACATGCCCCATACCCTTTATGTCCCCAGCTCATGTATGTAATCAAAGCCAAAATCTGACCTTTTTCATTCTGTCAATGATGTTCCAATGTATAATCTTCCTTAAAGAAGAGCCTCATATGATATCATTCCCACACACTGCTTCATTAGGACAAAACCAAGAGTCCAAACTCTTCTTATTTGTTGTGGTAATACCTTTTACAATCATTATTATTTAAAACAAGTGCTCATTCATTAAAAACAAAATAAATGCAGAATTTAAGGTTGCATCTTTCTAAGAGAATGCCCAAACTATGCCACATTCAGGAAACCAGCACCCTCTGGTGGGGCATCCAACTAGAAAACTAATACCTTTCTGAAAGCTGATTTTAATCAAATATATTTTGGTGCTGGACACTAGAAACCAGTTAAAGGATTTCAGTAAAGAATCCAACTCCCCTCTTCCCCCTTTCTGTTTATGATTTTGTGATGGTTTTCTACAAATCTTAGAAGACTTCGTAAACTGTGGAACTTGTGTGCTGTCTTTAAGAAGTAAACACAGTCTGAACACATTCATGGCATCATTTGGCAGAATACAGAGTAGAGAAGCACACTGTTACTGAAGCTGCATTGTCTGCTTCATTCCAGATCTAGCAACACTTCAAATATAACATTTGCTTTAGAATGGGAACAAAATGAGGCTAATAATGAAATTTTGGTTGCAGCTTCAGCTAGGGGGAGAGACTGTTATCACTCTGTAATTGCACCCCAGCTGTGACTGTCTGTTTTGTTCCTCTTCTGTCCAAATAAGAATATTGAGATGTAAGATCATGCTGTCTGGGAGATGTGTGAATAATGAAGGTGGGCCATGTCTATATAGTAAACATACGGTGCCTGAAGGTAGCTCCATTAGGCATGCTGCACTGCAGTAGGCAGACTGCCTTGGAATTTAGAAACATTGTAGTCTCATCTGCTTGGCAGCATGGATAAGCTGATTAGTATAAGTATGGACAAATTGGCACTAACAGTCAGCAGTGTGAATGCAACTGCTCAAATTGCATGTAGTGAGTTTGATGCATCCTGTTTGTGATGACTAGAAAATGGTATTTAGAGGTTTGCTTTTAGGAATTGGCTCGTAGGTAAAGTAGATATGCATTAGAATAATTGTCCAAAGCAACGGCAAGGGTTAATTGGTTTCTAAAAGCCTGTTTGTGACAAAGTTTCCTTCAAGGCCCATTGTATCTGGAGCAGGTAGATGCACAGGCTGGGAAATTGAAGACATATACCACACTGTTCAAAAACATAAGATAATGGGACATTATGTCATAATGCCCAACTGCAGAGCCCTTGGGATTTCCAGTTTTGGTGGACTGACCAAATTAGGAGACAGGTAAATGCCCAAATTAATGTGTGTACATGTGATGGGTTTGTTGGAACAAAGGAAAATGCTGACAGGACAGAACAAGGACAGTATGATGACTGCAAGGAAACCAATCAATGATGCCCAAGAATGAAGAGTCATTGGAGGGAGAACGAATACAAAAGAAGGGATTTCAGAGCAGCAAAGAGTCCCTGAGGGGGAACTCGAGGTCACCATAGACAGAGGATACACCACCAGCCTGTGTCACCCACCCCACTGGAGGAGGATGGACTTTGGCCCTCAACCTCGAGGCTGCTGACATCTGACATTCAAGAGACAATCACAGGGTGAAGCTCATGTACTGGCCAGGCATACCTTCCCTCTGTGACAGCCCTAGGACTGGTAGATATAGAATCGGAAGGGTTATTTTGTTTGGGTAGCTCTGGGGATGTCTATATGTGTAATTAATGCAACTAAATAGACTCCAGCATAATTTGTGCCAAAGTTTATTGCTCCCAGGTGCCACATACGCCCAGGACCGCAGCATGTTGGTCTGGGGCAGAGGCAGCCCTAGCTGACAGGGGGTCCCAGAGATCAGCTTTCCAGGCTGGGGCTGCTCCAACCCAGCTCAATGTGCTGCAGAAGGGCTGGCTGGGGCACAAGGGTGCTTCAGTGCAGGGCTAACTGGCAGGCAGCCCCCACACTGAGGCACCCTTCTGCCACAGCTAACCCCATCAGCATCTACATGTGCATTGTAGCACGCTAACGAAACACTGCCATAGGATAGTATTTGTGTTGAGCAGTACTATCCTGTGGCGATGTGTATTAGTTTACTATGGCCTAATAGTGCTGCACCTGCAGAGGCTGACATTTTACTGTGCAGCTAATTAGTCAGCTTTGAAGTAAACATCGTGTGTAGACACACCCTCTTAATGAGCAAGCTCTGAGCAGACTCTGAGGCCAAATCCAGACGAGAGTGGCCATGCAGTATCTGGCACCGCAGACAAGTCAGTGGTGCCACATACTACACGTTCAACTGTTCTCCATGCTGCATGGGAGCGGGGGGGGCGTTAACCCTGGGGTAAAAAAAAAACCATGAAAAAAAAGAAAAAGCAGAGCAGCACACGTGGGAGCAGCATGCACTGCTCAAAACCAGAGCCTGGCTGGCCGGGGCCATGCTCCAGCTGCTGGCCAGACTCCAAGCAACAGGATCACTGCTGCTGCAGCCCCAGGAGGCCCCTAGTGTAAGGAGTGACCTAGAAGCCTCTACTCCCGCATCGAAGACGAAGGAGAAGAGAATGCTATGTGAAAAATGCCCATCTGCAATGATAAGGAGGAGACAGTCCTCGATAAAGGAGGCTTGAAAACAAAAGAAGAAGCAGAGTACTGGGTTAAAGGGCTCATTAAAATACTAAAAATCACGCCCCTAGGTGGGGAAGAAGTATGCTAATGAAATACATATATATGTAAATGAGATACATGGCTAAAACACAGGTATAGAGACATGCTCAGTAAAGAACTCCTTGCATCACTCACTTATAACCAATCAGCAAACAAGCACGTTTGTGAAAACTTGAAAACTCCTGTATAAAAGATGCTTAGAAGTAATAGTGGGGGGTGCTTGTTACGTGAATTATTCCGCTTGCACCTCTTATTGCTAGCAATAAACCTTCTTTGTACTTTCACCCCTGGTATCTTTATTGGCCTTTGCATACCGGGCATGATCCCAGACTTGAGCTGGGGCTCAACACTAGGATCCCAAGTTAGGCTGCTGGGACCAGCCCAGAGCTGGACCCAGCCTCCCCTACCCCACCCGGGGTAACCTGCCATGTGCCAGAGAGTGCATGGCACAGGTATTCCCCAGGGACAACTAGCAGCAGCACATGCTGTCCCGCTGCCAATTTGTACCCAGGGAACCAAAAGTCCACACTCATGTGAATGCAGCCTGAGTGAGCAAGCTTGGGAGCAAGAAGCAATATAGCTGCCTCAGTGTGGCACTCTTTCAAGGCTATTTAGAAGCAGGTCCACAGAAGGCTGCTCTTTCAGACATGTCATTTTAGAGGTTATGGGTGGTAGATGTTGGGAAGAGAGGGTGGGGGAGCTAGTATATCAGCATTAATAAGCTGTGCGGTTTGTTTAATGTAGGGGAGGTCTGGTAGAGTATAAGTTTATAACTGAAAAATAAATGTCTCTCATTCCACTAGCAATCTCTACTCCAGTTTCAATGGCAGGGACTAGTACAGCTTCTGGTTGAGTTTTGGAGAGACCTTAATTTAGGACATGGAGTAGCCTTCTCAGCCTGTCTAAATCATGGCTCCCTTGTAGCAGAAAGCCCCTTTTCCTCTTGTCTGAATTTGCTCTCCCCTCTTTGAATATGTTTTTCCTCTTCTACCTTTTCTTCCTTCCTCTTTCTTTCACTCTAAGATAAGGAATTGTGTTTTAAAATTTAATGTGTGCATTTTGTATCTTTGTATTTTGGTATTTTTATCTATTTGTGTGCCATGGCATTTGTAGCTTATATTTTATATTTCTCACCTTTCAACTTTCAACTGAATGTGTTTAGTTTCATAAGTAAGTTATACATTGTAACAATGTTAACAAGGGCAGGAATCAAACTGCCCTTCCCTGTATCAGGCAGCCCCCTGAAAGAGCCAGTGAATCAGTGATTGAATGTGTAACATGGTAGCAGGCAGCAATTAACACCTAAAAAAACTGTAGATCAACCAAGGGAAGAACTCAATAGAAGACAATGTAACAACCGGCAAATCTCTAAACCTCACTGATCAAGGGCTAGAAGCCCTGGCCTGAGTTAATCAATGCCGGGGACCAACTTTTGCTCGGAATATCTCCAAATCGACCACTCCCAGAGCCCTATTCAAAATTCATCAACGGACTCCCAAACCTGCACGTACATGCGGATGACACCTGGGGCTGACAGATGTCATCCAGTAGCCACCGAGGGGGGAAGTCCCACAAGGGTTAATGACCGCTGGATTGAGCAAACCTGAAAACTGGGGAGCCACCAAAGTCTGCCAAGGACAGATAAAAAGCAGTGAAAAGTGACCCTCAGTGGCGCCCTCTTGATCTCCAACTTGACCAGCACCTGACCTGTCCAGCCAGAAGGACCAGCCAGCGA
>NW_005842017.1:2766750-2769564 GCF_000455745.1 Alligator sinensis | reverse complement strand
ATGATTTAACTCATTACAGTGTTTCAATCCGCCTAATAAACCAGAATTTTAAGGATCCCGAGTTGGACATTTGTAGCCAACACCCTAAAAAGTCCAAAGCTTGGAAATTTGCAGAAGTGTGTATAGATAACTTGGAACAAGGATGCATGGTTGAAATTCCTCCCACCATTCTTGGAGCCTGTCGGACTGTGATGTTAGAGCCATTTTCCTTGTGTTGCTAGTGTGATCAGGACAAGAACACCAAAATTGCTATCAGCAATTCTAAGTGTAACCCAGGTACACCCAAGGGTGTGCACTATTCTCAATTGAATGGGATGGGTAGGCAGGAGGGGGTGCTGTGAGAAGGATGCCAGAATTTCAAGCAGATCCCTCTTTCCCCTATAGAGTTATCCCAAGCCCAAATTTCTTAACTATATACAATTTATTAAGCTATAGTATACATAAACATAAATCTAAATATCATATACATATATTTACAATGAACACTAACCAATAACCAAGTTCAAAACCTAAATAACACTATTTATAACATCACAATATAACATTTCAATTACAAAATATAAGGCACAAACATGAACAACCTTAATAACATCTATCCCTTAATATAGTCCCTGACCCATGGCAAGAGATAGGGGTGGGGGGTCCCTTGGGGGTGTCCAGGAAGCACCAGAGGCCCCTCCCCTTAGGGCCTTGACTATGTGGGGAGGCTGCTCACCCAGCCCCTTCTCTGGGTTTGCTCGCTCCAAATGTCTTTCCCCTGTGGGACCCAAGGGGCCAATGACTCACGCTCCATCAGGTGGCGGTGGTCAGGGCGCAGCTCAATGGGGTCTCCTCTGCTGGAGTGCCTCTCCAGGCCTCTCCCATGCTGCTGGGCTCCTCTCCACCCTGTGCCCCACTCTGGGCATCGAGGACTCAGCTGCTCTCAGCTGCTGCACCACTGCTGCTGGCTCCCGGGGGGTGGGCCTCAGGCTGCAGGACTACCATTTCCCCATGCCCTGGCTCGGCACTGAGGGTTCTCTTAGCACAGGCCAGGCCCTTCAGGCTCCAGCCGGCCATCCTCACACCAGGGAGCTAACTCAAGCAGCCTCTGCTGCTCCCTGGCTCCCAAGGCTCAGGCCTGTGCGCTGCCCTGCGCACTGTGAGACCTGGCTGCTTGCCAGGAGATGGGGCCTGAGCCGCCTCACTGCAGCCCCAAGGCCTTTGCCCCATGTGCTGCCCTGCACACTGTGTGGCCCGCTGGCCCTGCCGGGGTTGCAGGCTTGAGCCGCTGCTTGCAGCTCCCAAAGCCTGGGCTCTATGCACCTAAGTGCACACTGTGATGGGCCCAAGCAGTCTCACACTGCTCCCAGGGCCAGGTCTCTGCGCACCATCCCATGCACCATCAACAACCTGAGCAGTCTCACACCACTCCCAAGGCTGCTCCTCCAGTGGCAGCTTCAGGAACCTTGGGCCTATTGCCCACTGGGGAGAGCTCCCCAGCTTTTCTTGGCTCCGCTCTACTTGAGTCCCTCATTGTGTCTGCCCCTGTGCTGGGCACGCAGCTCCTTTTATATGCTCCACGGCTCCACCCCGAAGTCTTCCAGACCTGACAGTTTACAGTCTTCAATCAGGTCCAGGGGAGCTCTTCTCTCCCTCCCCTCAGGAAAGGGGCGTGACTTTATTTCTCCTACTGCCTCCTGACTATGAAACTATGACTGGTGGATGGGCTCCACCAATCAAAACAGCAGGATCTCAAGCCTGGGACTCAACCCAACCTCTAAAAGGTGAGCCTGCTATGTAAGTTTAATGTAAAGGCAGAGCCAATGGTGTAATTCAGGTTGACTATGATTCCAAAGCATGAAATCTCAGCAGATACCTATGTAACATCAGAATCCCCTTCAAGGTTGTATACTTTCTACTAACTTTCTTATGCATTACTTCATTATAAATACAGAGTTACTTTCCATTACATTATAGGTAAGGAACAGCACTCTGTAGTCTCTTCCTGGTT
Organism: Alligator sinensis; assembly: GCF_000455745.1. Lineage (NCBI taxonomy): Eukaryota > Metazoa > Chordata > Crocodylia > Alligatoridae > Alligator > Alligator sinensis. The sequence goes on along the minus strand of NW_005842017.1, from coordinate 2,767,574 downwards.
TTTCTTTTTAGGCTGCTGCTCTGGTTCATATCTACACTGATGGGTCAGTGCTTCTGACTCATGGTGGAATTGAAATGGGACAAGGCATCCATATCAAAATGATCCAGGTAATGGAACTCAAATATTAGCCCTTTGCATTGTGTGTAACACAGGCCAAGACTGAGGAGCTTTCCTTCTTGTGTAATTAGGCTAATAGCTGTCATGAGCAATTTTTTACCAACATAACCCCTTGCCAATGACACAAACAGTTAGAGGAGCAGAGAAAAAAAGCTGAGGCTGAAAGGCTTGCATCTGCATAGTCATGTAGCTGCTCCCTCAACCAGCTTCCAAGAGGGTCACAAGGCGAGCAGGGAGGGAAGAGGGAGAGATCCCTTTGAGTTTGTCAGCATATAGACAATTGATGCCCAGGGAAACATTCAGTCTAAATTAGAGGTGTCAAACATATCTGGCCCTTTGAGCTGGATCTGGAGTGCACAGCCATGTCATCTTGGCCTATGGGGCTGGAAACTTGTTGGTAGAAGTGTTAGCTGCTGTGGTTCCTGGAGCTGTGGCAGCCATTGTTCCCTCCACAGCCAAATTTCTGGCCACGTGGGCAGCCCTGCAAACTAGATAACATAACTTTTTTGCCCTGGAACTGGCCAGCAGGGTTCTCCATAGAGCCAGATATTTGGTGGTGGGAATAGTAGCAGCAGTGTTAATTACTGTGGCTTGGGAACTGCAGCAATTAATGCTGCCACCGATCATCCAGCCAACAAATTTTTAGCCCTGAGGGAAGCCCTATAGATTGGATACTCTGGCTCCACATGTTGGATCCAGCCTGCAGG
>NW_005842017.1:2759633-2764791 GCF_000455745.1 Alligator sinensis | reverse complement strand
TCTCTATACAAGGTTTCCCAGAGTCTGATCTAATCCTTATACAGTGGAGGAAGATGAAGGCACTTATGACAAGACCTCTGTGTTTCTTACAGGAGTAAGGGGAAACTTCTTGACTTTTATCTTGTTTTCCCCTGATCCCAGCAGAATATTATAGTCCTAAAAATATCAAGTCTGAGTTTAGCCATACATGACACTTGCATTGCCCAAGTTTCAAATACATTCCCTAATGATTATCATTAGAGTAGGACTGTCACACATGAAGCGTGTAAAATTGTTGATCAGAACAAAGCACCGTTTAGACCTGGAACAGAGCTTTAGAAACTCTGATCGCATTTGTCCTGCCTGAACAGCCTTCCTCACATAAGACAGTCCAGATGTTATTCTCTCTATTTTGATAGTGCATTCTCAGCTTTCTGTTGGACAGTTTGACTTTTAAATGCATGTGTGTGAATGCAAACTCCTTCTTATGGGATTCATTTACCCAAATGTCTTTTGTCTCTTTCAGGTTAAAGAAGCTTTTAAGCAAAGCATTAGTCTTTCAGCCACTGGGTACTTCAGGTAACGTATTTTTAGACCTCCCTAGGGTTATGGGTTTGGGAGATATGTCTCAATAAAACTGCAAGCATGAATTTAAGGAGTGGCTTTTAAGGATAATAACTCAAGCAGTGGAACCAGATGAACAGGACTTGACACCAGCATTTTTTTATTGACAACTTGGATTTTTTTATTGACCCTCGGCAATGTAATTATAACTTTAAACTGGTCTTTTAGACATGGTTTCCTGGGCAGCCTCTGTCAGAACCATTCTGGGATTTTGTTATGAACATTTCTGGATTGGAGTGTTTTGTTTGGCATATTGATTGCCTGACTATAATATGGACATGGTGACAGATTCCCAGGGGATGCAAATTAGCATAGCTCTGTTGACTTTCATGAAGTATTATTCTGGTAATTGCCCCATTACGAAGTTTCCACTTCAAGTGATTTCCAACTTGTTGGTCATTAAGTTTACTGTAGTAATTCAGATATTGACAGAACAACCTAAACTTCTGTGATTTATGTGGACTTTGTTGTTTCAACTAGAGGCTATGATGGAAATATGAACTGGGAGAAGGGAGAAGGACACCCATTTACATATTTTGTTTATGGAGCTGCTTGCTCAGAGGTTGCAATTGACTGTCTCACAGGAGATCACAAGGTAACCAGTACCTGTCTCAACTCATGCATAGTGCAGAGGAGGTTCCACCAGTATTTCTTGTGTAGCCTTATTTTTCCACTGATATATAATCTGGGTTATACTGCATTAAACACATGAAGGGTCTAAAAGAAGTAGCAATGACAGTTGAAGTCGATTGAAAACTGTATAACCTGCTTACAATCATACCTTTGCTGGATTTGTAAAAATACCATGTGTTCAAGTTTTATACTATAGCAGACACATGGCAGGCAGGATTTGTCTTTTAGGCACCGCAATCAGACAAGTGACACTGCAGCTCTGTATTTTATTTCCAGTCTCTTAACCATCTGACATGGTAAGGACTCAATCCTGCAAACACGTTCTACTCAACTTAGTGCTTGTTTCTGTGAGAAGGGCTGGTGGTAGCTGTGAATACAGTGAACAGATTCCTTCAGTCTTTTGCACTGGCTAAGTCACACTTAGGCTAATGGATACTTTGAGTGCCTGTAGACATGTGGGGATGCTGCTCTGACATGCTGGAATTACAGTGCATTGGAGCAGACTCAATTAATCAATTCTGCTGGATCGTGTTAATTAGCGTGTTCCAGCAATCTCCGTGTCTCATGTATTCAGTGTTCCCACACTTCAAAATGGTGGCAGGGCGCCTTAACTAAAGTTTGTCAAGCAAGCTTTAGTTAAAGTGCCTCCACTACCATTTTGAAGTGTGAGGCTTTGAATACATGAGATGTTGTGGGCACTTTAATTAGAGCGGCTCTTGGAGCCATTCTACTTAAAGCATCCCCACCCCCAGAAAATGTGTAAAGATGCCCTTTACCTCTGGAGAGACTGCCAGATAATAGCTCAGCATTGTGCATCCTGAGAGAGGTTTTATGAATGTGACTTGCCCCGCTGGATGCTAATTCTAACCCTCAAAACCTCTTTGCCTGCCCACCCATGCCTTACTTTCTACACTAAATATTTGTATTTTATTAATAGAACCTCAGAACTGACATTGTTATGGACATTGGATGCAGCATAAATCCAGCAGTGGATATAGGGCAGGTACGTGCTAGGAATGTCATGCTGTCCAGTTCGTACCAGGCAAGTGATGGTTGTCTTTCTTGGGCAGGGTGTCCTGGTCATCCAGGCAGAATTAAATTCTCTACAATGTCACCCGCATTGTAGATCATCTCATCGGGCAGAGAAGAGAGGGAAAAGAATTTTGGCCGGCTGACTTCAGGGAGGCCAGGATAGCACCCATAGTCCCTAGTGGCATGCTGCAGTGCCTCCCACTTGCACCTCTCTGACCATTGCTGGCCTGGTTTCAAGCCCTACGTTGGTCTGCAGTGTCCAGGCTCACCTGTGTATTATGACTCTGATCAGCATCTACTCATCTGCTAGGCATAGACTGTGGAGGTAAAGAGAGAGGAGACAGCTTTCTCCTTCGCAGTAACCCCAGCAGCCCCAAGTTGGGGAGGGGGTGGGAAGTGAGGGGCTGGAAATGAGTGATCAAATAGGAAAAAGAATGCGCTCCAGAAACCTAGAGAAGAGCTAACTCTTGTCAAGGCTGTATCCATCTTCCAGTGTATAAAAAGATAAACTTTGTCATTTCTTGTTCCAAGATTGAAGGAGCCTTTGTTCAGGGCATTGGACTTTATACACTGGAGGAATTAAACTATTCTCCCAAAGGAGTCCTTCACACTCGGGGACCAGATCATTATAAAATCCCAGCAGTCTGTGACATCCCAGAACAGTTCAGTGTTTCCCTGCTGTCACCTTCACAAAATCCCCATGCAATCTATGCATCCAAGGTAAGCAAGCCAGACCCTGGGGCATTATGTGCATGTCTCCCAGATATAATGATTTACACTAAATGAGCACATCTACATGTGCATTAAGGCACTTTTCTTAATGTGCATTAAATTTAGTACCTCCAATGCACAGTAATAAATATGCACAATTTAAGTGACACTTAATGCGCAGTAGCCTATTTTACTGCACATTAATGTAATCACACATTTTTACGTGATTCTGTAATGCACAGTAAAATAGGCTACTGTGCATGAAAGTGCACATGTAGATATGCTAAATGAATATCCACTTGTACCAGCTAAGGATCTGACCCATTTTATGACCTATACATTAGCTATAATGCAATGCAAGATGCAGGGGATATTGCTCACTTAAAGCATGATGCTAACTGCTCTTTAGGTTGCTTAGATGTCAGGCTATTTAGTACTGAAGAATATAAAAAGACATTTTAGAATACATTGGTGATAATATGTTATTTTTAAGTTAGAAAGTGGTGTTAGAATCAGTAGTTCCTTTTAGAACTATTTTTAGACATTCCTGAAGAATTTTCAGAGGGATTTTCACTTGAAGAAAATTGCAGTTCTGATGCACAGAACAGTGGCTATCATCACGCTTCAAAGTGTGCATAAAAACCTTGTTTATCTTATTCTTTGATGTTCGCATGCAGGGTTTCAGCCTGGGCTCAAACCTGCTCTATGAATGGCTGCATGTTATCATTGATGGTTTTCTTCACTTCTATCTGTATTTTTTAACCAAATGTTACTCTTTTAAGTTTGAAATCTTGTACTGAAGAGAAGTCAAAGGAGTCCTAATAACTGTAGCTAGCATTTGAAACCAGCCTGCTTAGATCCCTTAGGCAATCAGAAAACATAAGGTGGCCTAATCCTGCTTCTGTTGAATCAGTGGAAAATGCTCATTGACTTCCACGAAACAAGATCAGGCCTCATTTTACTCAGTAATTTTTTAAGGCTTTCATTTAGCCCCCCAGTATTGACAACACATTTCCTCCTTTAATGTGTTCATAAAGAATATCTATGTGACCCCCTGTGTTCTCTGTCAGGGTGTAGGTGAGGCAGGGTTGTTCCTGGGATGCTCTGTATTCTTTGCTCTAAGGGATGCAGTGTCCACTGCACGAAAGGAGAGAGGATTACCAGGGGCCTTCACGCTGAACAGCCCCCTGACGCCTGAGCGGATTCGAATGGCCTGTGCTGATGACTTTACCCAGATGGTAATGGGGCTTTACTTTTTGAGAGTTTCTGTTTAGCTGCTGCCTATTCCGTTTGGCATCTTGGGCCCATAGTTTTTATAGTTCACCAGGATATAATTGAAGTGCAATAAAAACATTCTGCTTGTTTTTTTAATGATTCTTAAATTTAAATTCTTAAATAATTAAATTGAAAATCCTTAATGCCACAGGCTGGAATGGCTTGCATGGGCTAGACCTGCTGCATTTTAAATTATTCAGATTACATATCAGTTCATGACCTGTCCTGTCCTGCCCTTACCTGTCCTGTGCTGCCCCTCGTACAACCTGCTCCCACTCGTTTCTTCCCACACACCTGTGTTTTATGCCTTCTGCACCTACACTAGCCTCTCTTTTTCTGTACACTGAGGACTTACTCCAGCACCACTGGGGTTACTGTGTACACCTGAGCAGCTGTTGAAATATGGGTGGACCAAATTGTCTGTATTTTGTGTGAACTAGAAAACCTGAGATCCCACTCACAGAGTTTTTGCCTTGTATTTGTAGGCTTGTGTGGGGTATAGAAATGGTGGTGAGTCAGCCCCCGTACCTGCAGCTCTGTGAAATTCAACTTGCATCTTGGAGCCTGGGCAGAGGGTAGGGCCATTAGTGCAGGAACCATGTTCCTTGACATGAAATGTTGGACCCCCCCTCCCTCCTGCCCCCTTCATCCCTATCATCTGCCTGCTTATCAGCACAGCACTAATATGTTTGCAAACCTCCTGTAGACCACCCTGACCAGTAAAATACATAGAGACATTTGATGCCTAATCCATGTAAATTCAGCAGGGGCTAACTATGAGAGGTGCAATGATATGTTGAAGGTACTGGTTAGAAATGGTTGTAACAAGCTCTTTCTAACTGCACGTCATTAACAGAATCACTTATATGACTTCTTGTTCATTTTGTTAGATTGCGAAAGATCA
>NW_005842017.1:2753454-2759580 GCF_000455745.1 Alligator sinensis | reverse complement strand
ATTGCTTTCTGTCTCATCAGTAGTGAGCTAGTACTACTTTTCACTCTTCTGTCTTTTACATCTGCCATAGTAGACATGAATTTGGATCCCTAAGCAGCTGTCACAGAAAAAAAATGTTCTAATTTATATCACCATGGTCCTGTCCAACTGCTTCTCATACATGTCTCTTTCCCCCAGTGCCCTGTGGTCCAGTTCCAGAAGTTATATACTAGGCAGAATGTAATCTGTTTGTGCTCTGTTCTCTGTGACTATCCCCCCACCTTCCCCTTCCAAATGCTGTGTTACACCATTTTAAATGCCAAGATTCTCCTTCATCTTCCAAAGACATTATCCTGCCAATCCTGCCTGCTCCCCATATGCTCGCTGTGTGGTGCTGCAGTCACCACTGTGGAAGGTGTTGGAAGCACAAAAACCAGGATTCACCCAATTCAGCTACTGTGTAGCACTGGTTGGACTGTTTTGCTTCTTCCTTTCCTGTAGTCTGGTCATATCTGCAATGATGGTAGGACTTGGTGTGGAGGTTCAGTGATTCTCTCCAGTATACAGTTGTTATAAGACAGGAGTGTCAAATACACCCCGTGTCCTGGGCCAGATCTAGACCATGGAGCTTCACATGGGACGGATCCACGAGGCAAATGGTGGAGATGTCAGCAGCAGTAGCAGAGGTTACACCAGTAAGACCAGCAGCTGCCTGCCAGGTAGCCCCACACTGAAGCACCCTCATGCCACAGCCAGCCCCTCCGCAGCACGGTGAGCCAGGTTGGAGCAGCCCCAGGCTGGCAGGATGACTCCCCAGCCTCCCTGCCAGGTTGGGCTGCTCTGAATCTGATCAATGTGCTGTGGTCCTGGGTGCATGTATATTCAGGTACATTCATTTCACATATATATGTGCCCTGTCATGTGAAAGAAAATGAAGTCAGGGGCTGTTTTTGTCTCATTTTTCTTAACAAGTTTATCCATTTGAATGTTGGGAATCTGTCTCCTGTTGGGAAACCCCAGCTATTCTCCCAGGCCTAGCTTGTGGATCAGGCCTCACTACAAGTAGGTCCCACAAGGAGAAACTTGTTTTACCTGCACCACAAGACAGATAACCGAACTACTCTGTAGCTCTGATTGTGGTACTATGGCTATGGTAACCCCTGCTGTGGTGTTACCCGCAGCCCACCAGGGTCAGAAGCTGCCTGATTTGTTCAGGGGCAGATCCAGTAACCTCAGGCCATGGCATATCATTGCTCCTTCTCCCAAGCCACGCTCTGAGAGCACTGCCAAACATCTGGTTTCACAGCTACAAGGCCAAAACATGTGAAGTGGAAAAGCTAAAGAGGCAGCTGACAAGGTTGGTCACTTTCTTCTGTGAACAGAAGTTAAAATTGTTTCTTTTCTTCCTGTCTCAACCTAAACTTAACCATTTACTGGATAAATGTGAGGTTAACAGACACTTGAGAAGTGCAACGGCCCAGTTCATCCCAGACCTCAGTGGAGTTACGGCAGCAATAGTTTGGCTCGGTAGCTTCATCTTCCTGCAGTTTGCAATGTTGTGACACTGATTAAAGTGAGATTTATGTGCTTTCTTTAGGACTGGGCGTCCAGTCCGTTTTCTCTTGGAGCGACATGATGATATGCTCATCGTTGGAAACCGACACCCTTTCCTTGGAAAATATAAGGTGAGTGGGAAGGGGAGATAGATCACAGAACTATCTTGGGCAAGACCCTTGGGTGGTATAAATCAAGTACTGCTTTATTGAAGCTGATGGAGTCACCTCTGCTTGCACCAGTTAAGGATCCTGGGCCTAGTTGTGTTGGTTTGGATTGTGTTGGTTTGAATCTGGGTTTTCATTTTGGTTGCTTTGATTGTTCTCTTCTAGATGTTGTTATAAATGAGACATTAAATCAGTGGGCACAAAAATGATGAAAAACCAAAAAGGAATAAATGCAAGCTAACAATAAGCTTTCTGAAGGATCCTTCTGCAAAATGTCTGCAGCATTTGCTTATGGTATTAACTTAATGAATCAGGTCAGAGGCAAGTTACTAGTGGAGCTTTAATGAAGTTCCAGGGCCGGTCCTAAGAACATAGAAGCATAGGAACTGCCATTTACTGGGTCTGACCATAGGCCAATCTAACCCAGTAATCTGTAGCACTCAGTGGCAGAAGTGGATGCTGAGGAGGATGGTAAATAGAGCATGTCCAGAAGTGTCCAACCCCCTGCTCTTCTTCCACTGCAGCTTCAAGCATTCAGGGGTTTAGGATACACACTGTGTGAAAAAGAACATCCTTTTGTTAGTTTTAGACCTGCTACCTAATCGTTCCATTGCATGTCCCCTACGCCTAGTATTGTAAGAAAAAGTAAATAATAAATCCCTATTTATTTTCTCTGCACCAGTTAATATTTTGTAAACCTCTGTCATGTTCCCACTCTATCATATTCCAGTCCATCTCTTACATAAATGGAAAAGCGCTATCCTATTTAGTCTCTCCTCACTTGGATGTCCTTCTATACCCCTGGTCACCTGGGTTGCCCTTCACTTTTCATTTCTAGTTCTTTTATATTCTTTTAGGTGGAAGCCATACAAAACTGATGCAGGGTTCAAATTGTGGATACACCACAGATTTATAAAGGGTCATAATGGTACTTTCTGTTTTGTTTACAATTCCCTGTTGTTGAATGCCGATGTTTTAGTGAACCATCTACAGACTCTGCAATGCCTCCGAAATCTCTTTCCTCATTTTTTTTCCAAAACAGGAAAACAAATACCTGATCATGTATATATATTTTGTGTTGCTTTCCCCCATGTACATCGCTTTACACAAATCAGCGTGGAATTTCATCTGCCATTTCTTTCTCATTCCCTCAGTTTTACAAGTTTCTTCTGTAGCTCTTTACAGTCCGCTTTGATTTTATCACTCTGAATAATTGCATGTAATCTGCAAACTTGGCAAGCTCACTAGCCACTTCCCTTTTCATTTACCATAGTAAGGTTTAATTGTTTAATTAACATTATTAAACAGCACTGGTCCAGCATAGATCCTTGGGAAACTTCACTGTTATTTCTTTTTGTTCAAAGAACTGCCCATGTTGCCCACTCTTTGTTCCTGCTTTATGTTTTCATTAATGATGGTAGCATGATGGTAGCACCTAAAATGGAAGTGTGCTAATGAAACTTGCTGATGCCACAAAGCTGGAAGGCATCATCAATATACCAGAGGCCTGGACTATCACAGAGGACCAACAGATTACCAGGAGGTCTGCAATAGTAAAATGGCACGCAATGTAATATTACAAAAGTGCAAGTCAGTTAGGAACTAACAATGAACACTTCTGCTGTAAACGGAGAGCTCATCAGTTGAAAATCTCAGAGGAAGAGAAAGGCCTAGTATAGCAGTCAATCCCAGGATGACATGGAGTATATCTACCCAGAACAGTGCAGAGTAAATGAGCAAGCTAATTTATCAGAAGCAGTAACTTTGTTACTACAGTGCTCTGCCTCAGGTATTTTAAATTGTCAGTAGGGTAGATTAGCATAGGAGAAGCTAATTAGGACAGGTCTCCTAGTCCACTTACAGCTGGTTCAAGCATCTCTATGTAGCACTGTGTTGTGCAGTGCAAATACATCTTATGAGCCAGCAGTGTCATGCAGCTATGAAAAAGGCAAATAAGATCCTCAGACACATCCGCAGAAGTATTTCCAGTAGAGATACAGATGTATTAGTGGCAATGTACAAGGCCCTGGTGACAGCTCACCTGGAATATTTTCTACAATTCTCATCAACTTGTTCAAGAAAGGTTAATCACATTTTTAATGGATGTGAAGAAAAGGCTACTAGAATTATTTGGGAACTTCAGAGTGAGTTTTCTGAGAGGAGAGCACAAGAGCTTGGATTTTAGCCAAGCAAACAACAGCTGTGAGCAGATATGACTGCTCTCTGTAAGTGCCTCAAGAGGATAAACACCACAGTAGAAGCTATAAATTAAAGGGCAAGGTTGGCACAAAGGTAAATGTTGATAAACTGGCCAAGCATAAATTTATATTGGATATTAGAAAAAACTCGTAACAGTTAGAGGAGAAATACTCTGAAACAGGCTGGCAATCAGAGAAATGGGGCAAAAAATGTCACTGCTTTTAAGATGAAGCTCATTTAATTTATGCAAGGGATTATATGACATGCTATGGGCTGGACTCAATAACACCAGGGCACCTTCAGTCTTACGTTCCTACATCTAGTCCTATTAATTGTGGTATTATATAATTTTATAGTCAGATTTATTATGTATATATTATACTGCTATGTTATATAACTATAATATAATATGTTTTTTGTGTGTTATGTACAGCAGTTAATTAATACTACAATTAATAAGAACAAATACATACATATATATTGTGCAGGTGCGCTAGGACCCAATGAAGATTGTACCAGATACTATACAAGCCCCAAAGAACTTAAAATCTAATAGCTAAGACAGGGAAGCAGATGCAGGAAATGGATACTACATTCCAGCAAAGTGGTCTTGGTGATGCCTGCTTCAGGTCGCTTTAGTTCTACAAAATCTTTTTGCCATTACCTCTTAGGTACAATAACAGATTAAAGTAAAGCATTTGGAGACTTGATTCTGTCAACTCCTGCTGACACTAAAGGGAGTTGTGGGGAGGAAGGGGCACTAAACATGTCAGAACAAGCCTATGAAAACAATTCATATTTAAAAAGGGTTTGTAAGGAAAATTGTAGATAAACTCTGTGTCTCCTACTTAGAGCTTTCAAATAAGGAAAAAATTCTCACATGTTCCAATGAATCATAGAAAATGAAGGCGGGAAAGGACCTCAGGAGGTCATCTAGTCCAACCTCCTGCTCAAAGCAAGACCATTCGCAACTAAATTTATCCCAGCCAAGGCTTTGTCAAGCCAGGCCTTAAAAACCTCCAAGGATGGAGCTTCCACCACCTCTCTAAGTAACTTTTTCCAGCGGTTCGCCACACTCCTTGTGAGAGTTTTTCCTAATATCCATCCTAAACTTCCCTTGCTGCAACTTGAGAACATTGTTCCTTGATCTGTCATCTGTCACCACTGAGAACAGTTTAGCTCCATCCTCTTTGGAACCACCCTTCAGGTAGTTAAAGGCTGCTATCAAATCCCTCCTCAGTCTTCTCTTCTGCAGACTAAATAAACCCAGTTCCCTCAGCCTCTCATAAGTCATGTGCCCCCGACCCATAATTATTTTGTTGCTCTCCGCTGTACTCTCTCTCCAACTTGTCCATATTCTTTCTATAGTGGTGGGGAGGGTCCAAAACTGGACACAGTGCTCCAGATGTACTCCAGAATTGGTATAATTTGTGTCTCTGTCTCTATCTCTGTCCCTCTCCTTAAAGGGAATGAGAATAAGGGAATACAAGCAATTATGTCTGGACCTGCAGACCTTATTCAGGCAAAATGTTGCCTGAGTGAGGAATGCAGGATCAGACCCCCTGTACAGAAGATCTGAGCTGACAATAATTCTGGTTGCTTCAAAGGAATTTCCTTGCTTCTCTAAGTAGCACATTATTGTAAGGTTCCAGGAACTTAAAAATAATTTATAATGTGACAAAGAAGAAGTGTGTTATAAATGAGCATAGGATTCTCAGGGTAACTACAGATACCATCCACTACAGCTGTGCAAAGGTTTGGTTGCTGATTCGATTCAGAGGAGATTCGGCTTGATTCGGCGGCTGAATCTTCGAATTCGAATTGAATTGGGAGACCAATAAAAAGGTCCAAATCAACTCAAAGTCTCTGAATTGATTTGGGAAAGATTCAGAGATTCAGGCAGTCCCTGCTAACCGCCACAGGGAGCTGGACCCAGCCTCCATGCTGGTAAATAGGGGACAGGGGAAGGGAGGCTGAAGAAGTGGGGCGGGGACTGTGCAGGGATCCTCACCCGACCCCATCCCCTGCCTGTTCCCCCAGCTCTCCTGAGTACCACCTGACCCCCTGCCTGCTCTCCCAGCAGCGTCAATGGCTGCCCCACCTGGCCCCAGCGTCCTGGCACTTAAAAAAAAAAAAAAAAGCCCTGCACTCACTGGCAGCGGCCATCAGGGCCTTTGGGGGCTCAGTGGCAGAGCCCCCCCAAATACAGTGAGGAGAAGTGGGGGGG
>NW_005842017.1:2751378-2753444 GCF_000455745.1 Alligator sinensis | reverse complement strand
CGGGGTCCGCCCCCCCCCCCCCCCCCCCAAGCCTGGCAGGAGCCAGTGAGTGTGGGGCTTTTTTTTTCCCCTTTTTTTTCTTTTTTTTTCTCTTTTTTTTTTTAGTGCCGGAACGCTGGGGCTGGACAGAGCAGCCATTGATGGGGCTGGGAGAGCAGGCGAGAGATGGGGCCTGTTCGATTTGGAGATTCAGCTGAATTGATTCAGGACAGTGATTTGAATCACCAAATCAAATCACCGTCCCCCAAATCGCCCGAATCTGAATCCTAAGCAAATACTAGCCACTTCTCACAGGCCTACTATCTGCCTCTTTCATCAGCTGACAGAATGGAAAAATAGCACCAGCAAAGAGAAAATAACTCTTACCACTTAAACAGAGAGCATCTAGTGAGCTAGTGCATATTCAAGAAAAATGTAAGATGAATGTATCCAGACATGACCTGAGTAGTAAAGAGTCTTGATTGTGGACCCAGTTTTCCCGTTTGGCCAGCATCTCCCTACTCGGGTCTAGTCTGGGTTTCAAACAGGTGGAAATCTTTGTATTGTGGGCAGATAGCTAGCATGAGCTTGCCTTGCTGTTTCATGCAAGAAAAGAACAATGGACAACTTTCCAGTGAATAAACCATAGTTAGTGTGCATATAAAAGAATAGTACCAGAGCTGCTCAGGATAGCAGAGATCTTCTAATAATGTACAGTCTGAATCCAAATTCTGCCCTTGCAGCTCCACAGTTACATCATCCTGTAGAGTGGGCTGTTTATTTAAATTCATATGCATTATTCCCCTGGCCTCAGCAGTTGCTCCTGATTTACACTAGTGGAAACAGCAGAACAATCAGGCCTCCTGGGTACAATTCTGTCCCACCTTTTAAGCAGTTTTTGGCAGTCCAGCAAATGGCTTCTTAGTGTGGGATAATGCTCATTCAAAAGGAAAAGAAGCTGTTTTAACTGGTATTTTCTTTCTTGCTACAGGTAATAGAGTTTATTGTATTAAAAATGGATAACACTTATAAGATCCCCAATTTCCGAGTCAGGGGCCACGCCTGCAAAATGCATTTGCCCTCAAATACTGCCTTCCGGGGATTTGGCTTCCAACAATAAGGATTGTTTGCAGACACCTGGGTTATAGCCGTGGCAACCCAAACTGGTTTACCCCCCGAGAAGGTAAACAGATTGAAGTTAACAAATAAAATGAGGCAAGATAGAGGCCTTGCTCTCACTGAAGTAAATGGCCAAATCCATGTGGAAAAGAAACAGTGACCTAATCTTTATCAAGCTTTTTTTACTGAAATAGGTTCATATAGAGCCAGATCCTACCACCTCTGTTCATACAGCTTATTCTTGAACTACTATATTTACCCAAATCCAAGACAACTTCAAATTTAAGATGACCTCCCCAATAATTAGATTCTATACATGGACTATAAGTTTGTTATAATTTTTCATGTGTAGAATCTAACTATTGTAGGGTTGTCTTTTAAATCCATCCCCCCAGTGCTACAGTAGGGAATGCAGCAGTTGAGGGGCAAGCAGCCTGATCCCTACCCCTTGTCTCCTGTCCTCATCGCTTATTTCCCCTGCTGCCGTCCCCCCACATGATGTCTGCAAAATCTTTTTTTGATCAGCCCAGGGACAACTGTATTCTAATCAGTCCCCCTGACATCACTGTTTTCAAGTATAAGCAGATAACAGATGCAGTCATGTTCAGCCTGATTGAAAATCACAGGACTATGTATTTCTGTAAATAAAGTGCCAGGACTGAGCACAGAGCATCATACCTGGTGCAAAGTCCATGTTTACTTGCAAATCAGCAGGTTAAAGGTTACCAAAGATCAAGACTCAATCTTCTTTACTGGGACACCTAGAAAATGACAAACTGGGGATTCTTTAAACAGAGGTCTCGTTGTAACACAGGGGTGGCAAAATATGGCCTATGGGTGTCATGACCCAAAGGGTATGATTGTGTGCGCGCTTCGGCACTGCAGAATTATTTCCCGCCACGAGGAGCTTTCTTTGCACGGTGCAATTCTCAGTTGCATAGAGAAAACCCCAGTGCAAAGGAGTTCCC
>NW_005842017.1:2747970-2751044 GCF_000455745.1 Alligator sinensis | reverse complement strand
AGAACTCTTGTCCGCTCTTCTTCTTTTCTATCTGTAACTGCAATGCAAGCAAGTTTTCCTGCCTGCACCGCGACCATCTACGGTGTAAGTAAAATAATCTTTAATCAACCGCTACGCGTCCGTGCCTAATTCTAGTTCGCCGTGCCGAATTCCCTGACCCACGTGCCAGGGCTGCTGGCCACAGCCCGCCGTGCGCCCCCGAAAGCCTCAGACCGCTCCCAGCCTGCACAATGGGCATGATCTGTCCTGCCAAGTGATTGTATCTGGCATGTGGCTGCCCGTCACATGCTCCACATGGAGCCAAGCCCTGCCAGCTCTTGCCTGGGGCAGCCTGTGCTGCACTCCCACTCGCATCTGCTCCATGCCCGTCGACAACACTGCCTCAACCCCAGCCCAGGCCCCAGCTAACACTCAGCTTCCTGGCAGGCATGGTGCCTGTGGTGGGAGAAAACTCCCTGGAGTTCACTGTCTAGCTGCACAGAGACCAGACAATGCGGGTAAAGAATTGACTGCAGTTTATTTGCTCAAGCAATGACCATTAAACCAGCAAAAAGGCAAAATGGCCCCCCCTCTAGGGTGGGGCGTTCTTTTATACTTTTTACAACAAGGCAAGACTATAGGGTTAACAAAAAGCAATACTTGGGCGGTGCTTCACAGATCTTCAGAACAGCATATTTTTATTAAGCTGAACTAGCACTTTCTAAAAGCTAAAAGTTAAGTAACAGTAACATTACGATAGGTTAGCAAAAACTTGCACAGTAGTAGATACTTCTTAAGGACACGATCACTGTACTTAGAACAATGGCTTCTTTGTCTTATCTTGTTCTTTGCTGTATCTGATTTTACAGCACACAGACACAGATTCACTTGCTGCATTTTACTCAGAAAATGGTTAACACAGTTAAAATGATTACTTAACATAAGCAAAGGCTTAGCTATCATTCTGCCTTGTGGTCAGCAACATTGCTAGGCCACAGGTCATGCCTTGTATTCAGCTGTAAAGCTAATACTTCTTAATAATCTAAATTATTGTTAACTTAACAGTATGCTATCAGAAAACTATTTTATTTCGGGGTAATAACAAACATGCTCACTACAGCCACTGCTGTTGCAGCTGCCTGGGTACTGCTCAGTTCCCCTGACCTCCCCACATGCCCCATACTCTCCCACACCCTCCCCACCCCCACACATGATATACAAGAGTAAGATGTTATTTTGAACTGTTATGCAATCACCTATACAAACTATTAAAAAAAACATGAATCAGGACAAAAATTATATTTTTAAATAAAGTTAAAGTGTTAAAGTTAGGGATCTCTGGAATTTATGCCGGGAGTGCACAGTGTGGCAACTTCTTTAATCTTGGAGTTTCCCTCTTGCACTCCCCCACTGCTGATTGGTGGAGGGGCACTCCACCACTTACAAGTGCTCGCCACTTATGCCCGATGGCTGGGAGGTGAAAACTGCAGCAGTTTTCATCTCCTGGCCATCAGGTACAAGCAGCAAGCAACAGGGCTCCTCTGCCAGTCAGCACTGTGGGGCACAAGGGAAAGTCCAAGATAAAAGAAGCTGCCACACCACATACTTCCCATGCAGATTCCAGAGATCCCTCGTTACAGAGGTTTGATTTTTAGTATATGATTTGTTTCTTATCTGTAATTTGTTATAGACAAGCTCAAACTGCTGACCACATCACCTATGAATGCCCATACATGAACAGCCCTCCTTTGGGCACCCAAGGCCTTATTGACATGGACCTTTCTATTTGTTGCTGCCTTTTTAGTCCTTACGCTTCCTACATATGAGTGTGGCAACACTGACCTCATTATCATCATTTGTTAAAATTAAATCTTCCCAAAGATTTTACACGTTGTGGTGGGAGAAACCTCCCTAAGGTTCGTTGTCTAGCTGTAATTTGATTGACAGACAATGCGGGTAAAGAAAGACAGCTGTTTATTTGCTCGAGCAAAGACCATAAAGCCAGCAAAAGGCAAAATGGCCCCCCCCTAAGGGTGAGGTGATCTTTTATACTTATTACAACATGGCAAGACTTCATGGTTAACAAAAAAAAAGCAATATTTGGGCGGTGCTTTTTAAATCTTTGTAACAGCATATTTCTATTAAGCTGAACTAGCACTTTTTTAAAAGCTAAAAGTTAAGTAACAGTAACATTATAATATGTTAGCAAAACCTTACACAGTAGTAGATACTTCTCAAGGACACAACCAGTGCACCCAGAACAATGGTTTCCCTGTCTTATCTTACTTCTTGCTGTAGCTGATTTTTCAGCACACAGACACAGATCCACTTTTTAACTCAGAAAATGCTTAATACAGTTAAAATGATTACTTGACACAAGCAAAGGCTTAGCCATCAATCTGCCTTGTGGTCAGCTGCATTGCTAGGCCACAGGTCATGCCTTGTATTCAGCTGTAAAGCTAATACTTCTTAATACTCTAAATTATTGTAAACCTAACAGTATGCTTATCAGAAAACTATTCTATTTCAGGGTAATAACAAACCTGCGCACTACAACGTGCAGCCCTGCACAGCTCACCAACACCTGTTCAGTGGCCCGCCAGCTGTAAGAATTGCCCACCCCTTGGGAGTGCAACACCAGTGCCCGATGGTTTTCAACCTTTTATAGACTGGAGACAGCTCAGGATGAAGTTGAGGACACCCCCCCCTGAAAATGCAAGCGCTTCATTTTTGCTTTTTTTGCCTGCTGAGAAATAACAGCAGTTTTTTTCTATTTCAAACAAGCAGGAAGAGCTCAGCTGTCAGCTCCCTGAAGCCTGCTGAAACCTCTGGGTTTATCCTGTCTGCACACCTAACAGGGCATTTTGCAGGGCAGCTTGGCGCACCTCTGAAAGGCCTCAAGGCATCCTGCGCTGCTGCAGGCAGAACCCCCCCCCCCAGCACCACTGCCCAGCCATGAGCAGGGGGAGTGCGGTCACGTGCTGCGTGCGTCACACCCCGGCTCACTGCACACGGTCCCTTACTCGTTGCACACGGTCCCACGCTTTTGTCAAGCTCCATCCACAGCCCCCGCCCCGCCCCCGCGCACGCTCCCC
>NW_005842017.1:2720654-2747366 GCF_000455745.1 Alligator sinensis | reverse complement strand
GGGGCCTGGGCCCGGTGGAGCTGCGGGCGCCACGGCCTCGCCGGGGGGCGGCGCTTCCCAGCGGGCAGGCAGTAAAACCTCCCCCCCGCGCAGCCCGTGCGGGGCGGCCCGCGTGGCCGGAAGCGACCCCCTCCCCCCATCAGCTGCTACTTCACGTTGTCACGCCAGCTGCTAGCGTGAACTGCCATCCCAGGCCTGTTTTGATCCAGATGCAGGCCAGGCGCCAGGGTAGAGCCTTATTCCTCTGTGACTTCATCCAGTGTCACTTCCCTGTGCCCTATTGCTGCTCCTTCCCCGACAGGTCTGTGGTGGAGTGGGTGATGCTACCCTGGTGCAGAGACCTGTGCAGTGTCTGCTGCTCTCCCAAACTAGAAGCTCACATAAGAATGTTCTGTCTTTCCCAAAGAAATCGGGATAAAATGTTCTTCTCTTTTTATTCTGCAGAGTGTCTTTTATGAATAATCAAAAGCAGCAGAAGCCGACGCTATCAGGCCAGCGTTTTAAAACTAGAAAAAGAGGTAAATGTTAACTGCTCTGTGCAAGTAGACTGTTTGTTTCTATGTCGCCTGTGGCTGACATTGGCAAGGGCATGTTGGAGCGTGTGGCACGTGAGCGAATGGATAAACGTGCCTTTGTTGGTACATCTTTCCGTTCTGGAACGTTGCGCCTAGATACCTGTGCTGAGCAGAGACCTGCAAAGCTGGCACTTGGCGTATACGTAATATACGTATACTTCTGAGTATATGGAAAACGTGTGTTGCACCTTGAGGGTACTTGAAAGCAAAAAATATGAGTATTTCATTAGTATAAATTTAAAAATATTAAAACTGATGTATATCTTTTTACTAATGTGGAGCCTCTGGTCTGAACTCAAATGATACATTTTATTGCCATTATGCCCCCAACTTGAGAAATAGCTCTTCCAAAATAATAATTAAACTCAAGGGTTGTAAACTAGTTTGAAGTAGAAGTTTATTCTGACATTATAGAAATAATCTGAATGAGGCTGTTTTGTAGTGATGGGGGAGGGAGGAATCAGTTCCTTGGAGAAGGAGCAGAGAGGGAAAGAACATCCTTGTTGTTTCTGGGATCCAGCTTCATTTGGGAAATGAGAAATTTACTTTCCTTTTTAATGTCTTAAAATCTGTTCTCTTAAATAGCTTAAATTTGGGGTAAAACAATAGTTAAGCCTTTCCCCTCAAAAGGATAGGATGGATTATCTCAGTGGGGGCCATCTTTTTTGGCAGGCACTGACATGTTAGTCCTTCGCCCCCTCATAATGCCACTCCAGTCCCCTTCTGCTGCCCAGTCTCCTGTTCTACATACTGTTTTCTGTCTTATCTGCTCCTATGCTGTATGTCCCATCCCTGATCTCACAGAGGCAGCTACTTGTACCACCTGTGCCGTAGGCTTGCCACCCCTGGGTTATCTGTCTGTTTTTCAAGTGTGGGGGGGAGGGGGTGGTAACAAATAAAAATAGTCTGGAGGAATGTAAAATTTAAAGTAGTCTAAGGTAAAGGATTTGTGTCTGGGTATCCAAATTCTTGTTTTTTAGTTTCTTCAGGGACAAATATTGCATCAGAATGAACATTTACTGAAGTGTAAGTGCAGAATTTAGGGTGTGGAGACTTGTTTGTAACTTACACTTTTTGTAACAGTGTAAATTACGTTGAGATCTGGAATAGACAGGCATGCAGGTATCCCAGGGTAGGTCATCCAGTAGGTAGCTGTTGTTGTTGGTTTGCCATTCTCCTAGGCAGCAGGAAAGAGAACTATGCTGCTTTGGGGAAGATGCTGAACAGATAAAGCCTAAATTATAACTTAGTAGCATTTACTTTTCTTTCGGAGGGTTAGCTCTGCCCAATCTAGTGATCTTGGTTTAGGGTTTTTGCTTGCCTCTGTGGGTGCATGTCTGTTAATCCTGTAACATGATATCTGTTGTTTGTAAGCAATACAAGAAACCACACACAATGGATTGGGACACATTCTTAAAACACTGCTTCAATTTAGTAAACAGAATTTTAAGTCTCATCCTCAGAATCAGTTTGCCCCATAGATAGCTGCCTAAAAAAGGATTGCCCAGTTTCTCAGCAGAGCTTTCAAGAAAACTGTCTCTAGACTTGCATTCAGCTATGGCAAACATGTTGAAACCTGCCCTGAATGAGGCCATTATTGAACAAATGTAGCACTCCTCTAAATAAAACAAGCAGCTCTACAAGAGGGGAAGTTTTTTGTTTTTTGTGTTTTTTGAAGTAATTTAGACCAGTGGCTTCTAACACTTGTAGTCCTTGCAGAAGGTAAGGCAGGGTGGCACCTTAGACTAAATGGTTCAGAGAGGCATGAGCTCTTGTACCTACTTTGTCAAATGCTTGTCTAAAAGATCATGCCTCTGTGAGCCATTTAGTCTCTAAGGCAAGAGTAGGCAACATTTTTTGGCCAGAGAGCCAAAAAACACCCGCAATGTCTACCTTGAAAGGTGCCAATATGCCAGAGCCCAGAGCAGCTGTTTGCAGCCTCCTGGCTGCAGTCAGCCCATGGAGCCCAGTCTGCTTGCAGCCTTCCAGCTGCCTGCTGGCAGCAGCCTGGGCTCCATGGCTGGCAGCAGCTGCTTGGAGCCTGGGCTGGCGGTGGTGTGCCGAGCAAAATGGCCTTAAGTGCCATGCTCGGCATGCATGCTGGAGGTTGCTGACCCCTGCTCTTAAGGTGTCACCCTCACCTTGCCCTACCTTCAGCTTCAGACTAGTGCAGCTAACCATCTCTGTCGTCTCTGGTGGCAGGTTCCTTTTGCCTGGTGACTAATAGTTCAAAGATGCATTTAACAGAAGGATTTGGAGAAACTGAGGAATCTTTCCATTACTTAAATTTTTGTCTTAATTAACTAAAGGTATTCTTAATTTAAGTTAAACATTTCTTTCTTTGCATGGAGTTACGAGGCTTAGCCATAATCACTGATATAACTGTTGAAATGTCAATCTTTAACAGGAGAAGATTGAAACATAACTAATGGAATGTGATAGCAAGTGTTAAGCATTTTAAAATTTAGAACCCTAGATCTGTTGAATAAGGGGACTGAAATGGTTTCCTGGGACAGGACAGTTGAAATCAGTCATTTCAAACCCTTTAGCTGAATGTTGTCTAGACTGACTGGTTAGAATTTGGTTATAGGTACAATGCTGGAAAAGCAAACGATATGAAACTTCCCTTAAAGGGGCAGTAGGCCTCAGTAGGTAAAAACTCAAACTACCAAGGCCCTACTTCATGTATAGAATTGTGAAGATGAGTTGTATGCAGTGAAGCAAATAACATAACCTTCACAGGTTTATCATTTGTAAGAAGAACATTTTACTATAATGCTAAATCATGCCTTTCTGCACGTGCTGTGGCCCTAAATAGGGGAGCGCTTCACCCCACATTAGTGGATTCTAAACCAACCAATTCGTACTAGTTGGCTTCAATAGTGACTTGGTACTTCTAACTGGAAAAAATGAAATGAGATGCTCAGTTTTGTGTGGAATGAATGATGCAGTCTGCATGGAAGTATACTTAAGCATGTTCAGTCTTCGGTATGCCATGCATTTTGGTTTTCTCCATCCAAGGCATGGTAAAAGGGGCAAAACTTGCTCTTAGGCTAAGATGTAAAAGATAGCAATGATTCCTTCCTAGCAGGAAGCTGAGAAAGGGGAATGCTGTGACTGGCCTTAAGATTGATGTACATCTTGTTATACTTTAGGTGAAACACCAGATCACTTGCTGAAGTCCAAACATAGTTGCACTTCATCCTGAGGATTGCAGCGGTCCTGATATTTTTCAGACCAGATTGTTTAATTCTGACTGGTCCCTAATAAAATAATGGCTGGTTCATTATCTGTACACAGTATTTCGAGACTTCTTGTTAAACTGCAACACTTGAAACTATCAGTTCTATAGTAAATGCATTTACAGAAGCCATCTTTAACAATATCTTCCAACTTGAAAAATTTAAGTAGTCGAATAGTCTGTCAACCAGCAATATGTTGTTTTTTGCAGATGAAAAAGAGAGGTTTGACCCTACTCAGTTTCAGGATTGTATTATTCAAGGCTTAACTGAAACTGGCACTGACTTGGAAGCAGTAGCAAAGTTTCTTGATGCTTCTGGAGCAAAACTTGATTATCGCCGCTATGCAGAGACACTCTTTGACATTCTGGTGGCTGGTGGCATGCTGGGTAAGTGTGTTATATGTTTTGAACTAAACTTTAAAACAGTCCTTTTGATAGGACCTCGTTCGGGATTGAGTAACACCTTGCACAAGTATAAGCTATTGACTTTGGCCCTATTTATCTGAATTGTCTCAGATCTTGGCAGTATACAAATTAATGTTGTGCTACAGCCTTAATAACCTTTGTAAGGAATTGCCTTGGCTGTCTGCACTGGAGCAGAAATGGTTAATTAGGTTTTGTTATGCCTCCCAACTGGATAAAAACTGCAGTTCTTAGAATGTTGGTGGCTGCTTGCTTAGATGGAAAATCCATTGCAACTGCCAGTCTAAGTGTTTCTTTTTTTAGTTTGTTTGTTCTCCCCCACCCTTATCTGATGTTTAAATTTGACTTCTTTTTTTCAGTTGATCTCTCTAGCACTTGCATTTTTGTTTTTTCTCTTGGAAAGCTGCTGTGCAAAACAATTCCCCCTCTTGTGCACCTTGTTTCCCAGGAGAAGCTGGGGTTGGAGGGGGATGGAGCTGGACTAAGAGGCTGCAGCATGAGCTGGCTCTCCTGCCTGCTTTTGGGTTATCGGTAGGGGTGCACCAATAGAGATTTTGGGGGTTGATACCCATAGCTGATATTTAAGGAGGCATTTCAGCCAATACTGATTCCGATTTCCAATACAGCTCTCTTCAGCTGGTAAGTCCAGTGGGGAGGGAAGGGGTGTGGTAGGGACAGATAACGGCCCTCTGCCATGCAGGAGGGGGCAGGGCTAGGCCCTGCCCAGGTGGGGTGGGAAGGGAGGCAGCTCCTGCTTCTGCTTGCATCCTGGGGGGAATGGGGTGGGGGGTGTAACCCCTGTATCGGGGCAGGGCAGGCTGCACGGGGCTCTTCTCGGCAGGGGCTGGGCTCGGACCAGGTGCCAATGGGAGGATGTTGTATCCACCCCAAACTTCACTCCACTGCTGGGGCTGCACTGGGTGGCTGTTAGCGGTGCTGGGAGCAGAGCAGTGATGAAATTTGGGGTGGATGCAGCATCCTCCCAGCGCCACTAGCCACCTGCTCTAAGCCCAGCCCCTGCTGAGAAGAGCCCCTCACAGCCCCAGCTGCAGGGCTCTGCCCCCCCCGTGCTCTCCTGGGGTGCAAGAGCAGTGGGAGACACCCTGCTCCCTCCCTCACTGTGTGGGGCATTAATCTACCCCCCTCCCCTCTCCCCTTCCATCACCATGGACTTGCCAGCTGGAGGCAGTTCTCCACGCTGCGGGTTGTGCTCCTCACTGCCTGAGTGCTACACTGTGGCTGTGTACAGGCATTTATCAGCCCCATTGGGCTGATATTCGATACAGCCAGTTTTCTTTATATCAGTACCAATCTGATATCGGACCGATCTATATCTGTGCACCTCTAGGTATTGGGGAGTGTACTTATGTACCACAGCTCTGTGCATGGGGTAGTTGTTTTCCTAGCTGCCACCTTGGCAGCAGTGTCAACATCTTGCATAAGAGCCAGACCAATTTACAAATAGTACTCTGTGTGTCCCCATCCATGTCTTGTGCTCCTTGATTTGGGAAAGCAGAACAATGGGGAAAATTTTACTTCCTACCCCCAAAGTAATGACTGAATCCTGGTGGACTCTGTCCAGGCAAAAGCTACAGTTTAGCCCTCACAGCTGCTGCTCAGCCAGAAACAATGGCCAGTTCAGCAGCGGCTGTTGGAGGGTTAAAACTGACATCTAGTTTTAATCCTTCCTCTAGTGTGGAAAGGACAGCCCTGGTGCAGCTACAGTGTTGTCTTCCTGCTTCTGTTTTGGTATAGAAATTGGCTTCTCCACTCTGACACAGACATCCAAAATTGGGATGCATCTCAAAGAGGTTGAGAAAAATAAAGACTGTTCACAAGTTCAAAGGCTGTACCATACAGAAGGGGCAATATGAAAGAAGCCTTGTATTAAAAGCTGACTGTTAAGGATAGAAACCTTGACAAGCAGGAAACTGCAGAAGAGGGTGTAAAACTAAATGGGGTTGTGTACATGGAAAGAGGCTAAATAACAGGACTTTAGCCAGGTGATAGTGCCTGGTTTTTGATAGCAGAAGAGCCATCTGGACAGTTTGGGGGTTTTTTGTTTGTTTTTGTTTTTTAAATGGGACTGATGTGCCCAAAACTAGGGGGAATATTGTTGTTTCAGTAGTAAAAGGATAGTTTTTCATGGATTCCAGAGTCTAGTAGTATAGGCAGAAATATGGGTGTGGAAAGAAAGTATGAGTGTCACAATCTTCTTCAAAACTCAATATTTGAATGTGGCCTGGGTATGTGGGACAGGAGCAGTAAGTCTAAATAGCCTCTAGGTTACAGGCTGGACTGAAGAGTTGCATCTTGATTATCCATTCAGAAATGTTCCACTTTTGGTCTTGGTACTACCTCAGAACCATCAGCTAACAGTTAATAGAAGGTACGGAGGTACAGGTGGTGGTACAGTCAAGAATGAAAGTACATTTCTAATGGACTTAACCAAGTTCATAATGCATTAGTTTAACATAGCATAAAATAACTTTCATATTGTTGCCTTTTTTTAGATCAGCACATTGGCAAATGTACTAAGAGGAGCGCCATATACATTCTTAAGATCGTGGTGTTTATGCTACAACACCAATGTCTCCTTGATATTTTTTTTTTTATTATTATTATTTTCAGTACCTAAATATTTAGCTTCTGTATCTGAATACAGAAGCCATCTTCCTTATCCCATTTTAGAAATATTGCTGAAATAACATTGCTGTCAGATGCTATCTAGTTGGCAGTTTCTATTGTATATCAGGTCCTTTTTTCTTGAAAAGAAAGGAAAGCTCTGCACTTCTTCCAGAATCTCTGTTTTCTAACAAGAATGAATAGAGACTAGTTTTGTTCTTCATTGTATAAACACCTTGGGCAGGGGGTTGGACCCACTGATCTTGCGAGGTTCCTTCCAGCCGTAATGTCTATGAAATGTATAAAAAGATGGCTTTAGTCCCCATGACTGCCTCGTGTACTCCAATGAGTAACTTGTGGAAATTTTAAGTTGATGACTTTTCTGGGGGGGCAGGCTTTTGACTGGAATCTGATTAAAGTGGGTATGAGCAGTGTGAGGGGGAGACTGGTTTAATGGTTTCAGCGAAAAGACTAATTCCCTCGGAGCAGTGACTTGTAATCTGGACCTCAGTGAACTGATAAGCAGTGTAGCTGCTGAAAAAGTTGGGGGAGGAGGGGATTGTTTTATAGGAGTATAAATCACTTTGAATCACTAAGTGACTCATACATTGAAGTGGATTTTATACATTGCAGGGGTGGGAAAAGAGATGAGTTACAGGATGGAGCAACGGTCTTCTCTTCTGCTAAGGTTGAACGTTTTGTCTTCCTTTTGAATTGACTGAAGACTGAATTTTAAAATGACATTCCAAAACTGAAGCCAGGTGCTTGGTTTTGAAAACTTATCCTAGACTGATACCTAGTCTCTACAGACATCTGCTGTGCTTACTGGAATAATCTGTTTGATTCAAGTCTTGGACACAGCATCCACAAGTAATTTTTAAAGAGGGCTGTTTAGAACAAATAACTTTAGGTTCTGCTGCTTGAGAGGGAAGAGGAACTTGCATGGTCATGTCAGGTGTCCTTTGGGAATAGCCTGTGTGTTGCGGCTATTATATCTAGCGCACAATGATTTTCTCTTCTGGTGTATGTTTGTAGAAGTATGTATATATGTAGAAGTTCATATTTTAAGAATTATTGACCTAATAGAGTCGCACTTTATTTGATGTTTAGTAAGACAGTAGCGGCCAGCCACATCGTAGTATCTAGAGGCATGTACGTAGTTGTCCTCTATTAAAAGATTGAGCTCATAATTACTTCTGAATTAAAGGTCATGCACCTAGGTTTATTGTTATGCTGTACAATTTGAAACACTTTTTTGCATTCATGAAGCAATAGTTCAGCTCTTGCAGCTGTAACAGATGTTTTAGGTGTAAAATAAAAGGCTAGTTTTTAATGTTTTCCTTACTAAATATATAATTAAGATATTCTATACTGATATTACTGTATATAAGATATTATGTATAATATTTATATCTTTTCCTTTTAGCCCCGGGTGGTACTCTGGCAGATGACATGATGCGCACAGATGTTTGTGTATTTGCAGCACAAGAAGACCTAGAAACCATGCAAGCATTTGCTCAGGTTAGTTCTCAAATGTGTACTGTTAAACTTACTATGAGCTTATGTGGCATGGTACACTTGTTCTTAACTGGGTACCATTTTGGCATTACTGTGATGTAAAACGCATTCTTGGTGCTAATTTAGAAAATGGCCTTAGGCGTACCGCACAAATGCAGTTGAATTCCAGTGGGCTAGAGGGCTGTCTCAAATTAATTAAATAAATACTCGAGTCCCAAAAATCAAATTCCAAGTTCAACAAAGCCAGTTAGCAATTTGAATCTTGCTTGATCTGTCATTAAGGCACAAATAATGTACTGATTCTATCTCTTTCAGGTTTTTAACAAGCTAATCCGGCGTTACAAATACCTGGAGAAAGGCTTTGAAGATGAAGTAAAAAAGGTATAGAATGGGGTTTGGGGAACAGGAAAAATCCCGCAACTTGGGCTTCTTGAAGCCTTCTCCTTTACAAAGAGTGCTATACTAGGAAAATATCTACATGCTACAGAATAAGTGCCTTGTATTGGAGTAGTCAGTATGATAACAATGACTAGCTTCTATACTAGGGTAGTGTCTACAAGTGGACTCTCTGCCTATCATAAATAATTATTGAATTGTTTTAACAAGCCTGTGCCATCTGCCTGGTGGTTTAGGGGAAGCGCTGGCTAAATAAGCTGTTAGTACTTAAGAATGACTACTTTCTATAAAAATTACTCTCTTCTCTTGTAGCTGCTGCTGTTCTTAAAAGGTTTCTCCGAGTCTGAGCGGAACAAACTGGCCATGTTGACGGGCATTCTGCTAGCTAATGGGACACTTAATGCATCAATTCTCAACAGCCTTTATAATGAGAACCTGGTTAAAGAAGGTAGCCTGTTTCTTCACAATCTTCTTATTCTCTGCTCCCAACATTTAGTCACTGAGAGGCTTTTTAGTGCCAAAAGTCATCAAAACTAAAATGTTAGATGACAACAAGCTGCCTGTGTGTGGTCAGGCAGGTGTCTTTAATTTGAATCTGATTTTGCAGGGTGGGGAGAGGTGGTAATGCCACAAGCAAGCTTCCTTCCTCTCTGTTTAATAGTAATTTCCCTTCTTTTTGTGCAGGCGTTTCTGCAGCTTTTGCAGTAAAACTGTTCAAATCATGGATAAATGAGAAGGACATTAATGCAGTGGCTTCTAGTCTCCGTAGAGTCAATATGGATAATAGACTGATGGTAAGGAAATGTTAGATGAACACTAGGTGGTCACATAGATATGCAAGCAAGTAGATCAATAACCAGATTAAGCTGTCAACCTTGAGCAGTACTTGAGTGTGCTAGTAGAACACATGAGTACTGCTTATTTAGAGTAGTTAGTGTGCTAATTGATTTTCTGTTTGTTTGGGGTTGTGTTTTTTTTTTTTTTTTCCCAGGAACTCTTTCCAGCCAACAAGCAAAGCGTTGAACATTTCATGAAGTACTTCACTGAAGCAGGACTAAAAGAACTCTCCGAATATGTTCGGAACCAGCAAACCATAGGAGCTCGTAAGGAGCTGCAAAAAGAACTGCAGGAGCAGATGTCTCGTGGCGATCCATTTAAGGATGTATGCATACTTGTATTTAAACCATCTATATTTCAAAGGTGGATTTAGTCTTAACCCTAATTCTTCCAGTCACTGCCAAGAACTAATCTCTCTCATAGCTGTAGAAAAGTAGTCTGCAACCTTTTTATGGTGAAGATCACTTTTTATAAGTAAAGGGCACCCCAAGATCTACTGCCGCCTGGCCCAGGGGGCTTGGTTCAGCTCTGTCCTGCCACTCCCAATTGTGGAGCCTCTGACGGACTGAGATCAACGGTCAGAGGCTCCACAATTTACTAGTCAGTCGAGAGACTGGTTGGTGACTACTGCTGTAGAGGACAAACTTGCTGTCACTGTGAAAGAGGCGATTTCTTTAAGTGAAGACAAACCTTGTAAGGTTCTTGCTTTTTCAGCACTGAATTTTTAATTGATATCCATATAAGCTAGGCTGTGGACAGAAAAAATAGTATTTTAAAAATGAGAAGGATTTACTGCTTGGGAGTGCTGTAACTAAACCTGAAATGAGAGAACTTTTTGTGTAAGAGTGCATGGCATCTTGTATTGGTTCAGTATGCCTCTCCATAAACTAGCGCAATTATTTAGTCTGCTCACACCCTTATGTACCGGAGCATCTTCAAAAATACCCATGTAAGTTTCCAAGTTTGACAGTTTTTGGCCTTGGGTATCTCCAGTTCTTCCTATGTAACCAAGCAGTTGAGAAATTTTAAAAAGGGCCTTTGACACTGGATTTTGAAATATTTTGATTAAGCTGTATGAGAGAGGAGACTTTGTTCACACTAATCTTTATTCTCGACTTCAGATAATCTTGTATGTCAAGGAGGAGATGAAGAAAAATAACATCTCTGAACAGACTGTGATCGGCATAATCTGGTCTAGTGTAATGAGCACTGTGGAATGGAACAAAAAAGAGGAGCTGGTAGCAGAACAAGCCATCAAGCACTTGAAGGTATTTTGTGGTTACTCTGATATCATCTGTGTGAGTTACTTAGTCCTCACTCAAATTTTTAGACTAAGGCACCCCTCAGCTCCTCTGAATTGTGCTACCACATTTAACAAGGACTAATTTATTACACGTCCATGCACATACATGTATGGTTCCCTTCCCTTGCATGCATGCTGACATGCACAGAGCCCTGCTCCTACATACATGTGCACAACCCCCGCCCCTTGCCCAAGTAGAATATACATTGGTGCTGGGCAAAACCTGGTACACCAAGGGATTCTGTCCAGCCCCCAGTGGGTGTATCAGCCCCAAACAGCCCATGCACTTCTGGCCCAGTGACCCTCATCTGGCCTGTAGGACTGGATCAATTGGATACCCCTTCTGTATAGCACTCAAGTGTTGGTGCAGTTCTGCCAACCTCTGGGCTTGCACCATTTTAATTTCTATCTATAGATAGCTATACTTATGTGAAGTAGGTAGGAAGCCAGGTGACTGACAGTCCATCTTGCAGTTCAGTACATTCACTAGATTCTTTTGTGTTTTTAAATAATGTTTCTCAGGTGAGTAACACTCAAGCTCGGGTGAGTTACTCTAGCTTCGAAAAGTAACTGATTGGTTTGTAGTAAACATTAGATTAAACTGCTAGCTTGAAAAGAATATTGTAGTCTTCCTTATGTTACTAGGGAAATGATGGATTTTTTTTCCACAACAAACTTCTTGATTCCTTACAGCAATACAGCCCTCTACTTGCTGCCTTTACTACCCAAGGTCAGTCTGAGCTGACTCTGTTACTGAAGATTCAGGAGTACTGTTATGACAACATTCACTTCATGAAAGCCTTCCAGAAAATAGTGGTGCTCTTCTATAAAGGTAACTAAAGCTAGAATGATGTTATACATTGTATAACTGTTGCAAAGATCTTTACTGTAAAGCAGCAGTTCCCAATCTGATATGGGTACCACCAGGTGTACTCGGACAACCTGTCAGTGGTACGCATTAACATATTTATTATAATTACTTTTATATGACAAATTTGCTGTTTGTACTTAAGTTGTATTGTTTTAAATTGGTGGTGCGCAATTTGTCAAGGCTTCGAAACTGCTACTCTAAGGAATGTGAAAAGCTAATATGTAATATTGGAACAAGCCTGTTAAGAGGAAAGTTAACTTTTCATAAAAAGAAGATATTGGGAGAATACTTGTAACTATATCTAGCTATTTCAGTTTCTAGGTTTCATTCAGTTCAGAATAGAGAAATTTGCTACCAAAATCTCATCTGTGGAAAGATTAAAAGATTTCAGTCAGGAGAGGCTGTCTTGCTTACATAGTCTAATCCCTTGCTGGAGTTCAGTAGCAGCAGTACAGTTCTTACCCTTGCATAGATGCAAGATCACGGTGAAGACCTTTTTCGGCTTTTCATTGAGGGGTGTAACTTGATTGTGTTTTCTGAGCACTATCAAAGTTGTGCAGATATGAAGTACTCCCCACTGGCTGGCCAGTTCCTCATCCTCTACCTAGGGATTCATAGTAATAAAAAAGCCTTCACATGAACTCTTGATTCCTACAAATAGGACTCTTTTGGGTGAACAGAGGTAGGATATTGAGTCAATTTATATTGTAGAAGCTTAACTCTCTTTATGGCTCTGAAGCATTCAAACTCTACCATCTGCTCTTATGAGTAGGAATTGAAGCTGTAACTATGCCATAACTGCAATCTTGAAATTTTTAAAAGCCAGTCTTTAATATTACTTTTAGTGCAATGATTCTCAATCAGGGTGACACACAATACTAGAACTTTTTTACACGATTCATAGAAAACTGAGGTTTCAGATAAAAATAAATAAATAAATAAATAAAATAAAAAATCTAGCGTCAAAAACATTCTGACCTGTTGCTGTGCTCTGAGATTGCTTAAAATAAATCGATCAACAGCAGCATTGCTCAATTCTTGAGGTGGGTTTTTTTGTTTGTTTTTTCTATCCCCTCCTGTCTCCCTGCCCCCCATAGCCGGGTGAGTGGAAGCTAAGAGCTCATACTTTGTCAATGGGTGCCTTAAGCCCCACAAGGCTGAGAACCGCTTTTCTAGTACACAAGTTGCTTTTGTGGTTTTGTTTTGTTTTTTTATATATAAACGTACACCACCACCACCCAAGCCCTTCATTAGGCGAGCAAATGGGTATACTGTAATCAAATGCATAAACAAGCAGTTAAGTAAGATTTGCTGTTAGCCCATTTTCAGGTCTGGAGAGGAATTGTACTCCTGCCTCAAGGTGGTGTGTGTGTATATAAGACAAAGCTTGGTAAGCTGGCCCTCAAAACAAAGTTGTAACTTGGCAGTAACAATTCCCATAGTACCTACTTTTTTTTTTCTTTAACCAGCTGAAGTTCTGAGTGAAGAACCCATTTTGAAATGGTATAAAGATGCTCATCTTGCAAAAGGAAAAAGTGTCTTCCTTGAACAAATGAAAAAGTTTGTTGAATGGCTCAAGAATGCAGAAGAAGGTAAGCAATAACTGTTTGGCTTGTACTGAAAACTGAAGTGTACAAAAAATCATTGGGTCAAGAACTTCTGACTAGTTTTCACTGTTGAACCAGGGAATTTAGTAATTTTCAGCCTCTATTTAAAACTCCTAAGTAGCACTTGTTGGTAAGGCAGCCAGAATGGAGCCATCTTTTCCCCTCCTAGCAAGCTTATATGCTGGCAGAGTGCCCATTCAGATTACAGCTGTTTTAAATTCAGAGTGTTGGATGCAGGGTATCAGAATCTAACAAGGTTAAGGGCATGTAAAATTATCATACTCTTGACTGTCTGTGCCCTCCAAAATAAAGCTCTGTCAGTGATAGCTACGTCTCTAGAAAGAAAGCTCAGAGTGCCTTCCAAAATAAATGGACCAAGTCTGCAAAACTGGTGTTCTTTAGTTACCACTTTTTTTCCTACTGCATTCAAGCCCATATAATTGTAATGGTTTATACACAGCTCCTACAGAAGGATTACCTGTCTCAAGGTTAAAATTGCTGTAGTATGCCATAAGGATTTCAGAGTAAACTGACTCCACAGTACGCGTAACCTGGTGACTTGTAAAAGCCTGTATCTAAATTGGCAGCATTGTTAATAGGTCTCTAAAATGTGTTTTACTGGATTGCAGTCCCTATCAATTACTAATCAAATTCTTTACTTTACTTTTCAGAATCAGGATCTGACAGTGAAGAGGGTGACTGACTGGTGGAACTTTGTCTTCAGTAAAGCAAACAGGAGCTGTAGATAAATGTCATGTCTCCATGTGTTCTTCTGGTTCCTACATCCTACCTCCCTGTATCAACCATGATACAAGGGCTTGCATAACAAATTTATTTTACTTTTTTTTTCTAAGAAGTTGTTGAATACTTTGGGATTAGTGTGGTTTGTTTTTTTTTGGTTTGTTTTTTTTTTTTTAAACCATGTTTTAAGTAGCTTACAGGAGCTATAGATTTGACTCTAACATTGCATTAGTCTTTTCAGTTGTTCTACCTCCTGTATTTTCTACTGTAATAATGTAATTTAAGGCTTTCCACAAGGAAATTCATTTTATCCCTGGGTTTTCTATATAAACATTTACAAGCAGACATGATTTGGTAAATAAGATTTGTTATGGAAATTCTGTTTGCAAATTAAAGTGTAAAATATATATACAAAGTCAAACGAACAGACTGTGTGGTGATTGGTGTTGGAACTTGAGGTCTGTACTAAGCAGTATGGAAAGCTCTATAATTCTTCAAGCAGCTTGATGGTACAAAATTTCAGGCAGGTTTATGCAGTGTCTAGGTGTTCTCCACTTTTTGGAGGTGGACAGTAGCAGACAGCTGACGAGATGGTTTTAAACACTATTCAGTAGCAGTGTCTTCTTGAACACTTCATTTTAGTGAATGAGAACCTGTATAGCCTGCTTCATGCTGCCTGGTGATTTTGCCTTTAGGCACTTCCTAGCCAGGCAAAACAAGCAGGATGGTAGTGTTCTCTCTCAGCCTACTGGCTTTTATTGCATCTGCTTTGTCTGTTTCTATGAGCTCCCAATAGAATAGGTAAAAAAGCTGAGGGTGAAATATTTGCTAATGTTCTCATGTCATGTATTTGTGCAGACTTATAGATGGTTATAGCAATTGCTGTAGCTGTCCCAGTTGCAGTCCAAAAAAGTAAAATGCTAAAGCAGTCATTGGACAAAAACAATGATCAAACACTACTTCCTGTACTGCATACTGCTCTGAAATATTGTTAATTGCTTCTAAAAGATTTCTGCCTTGCCTCAGCTGAAAATCTTTCCCTCTGACCACTTCAATCTCTACTTGTTAAATATTTGTCCCATAAAGGTAGAATTACAGAACACAAAATGCAGTCAGTTAATGCAGGTTTTGGATAAACCAAGTGTTGAAGCTATAGTGTTTCAGTCTAAGGCTAAAAAAGTAATTGAAAAACCTTGTCAGTGAAATATTGGTTAAATGAGTAATCTTGGTAAAACTTCAATGTATGGATGTCTGTCAGTTTCTATGAAGTGGTCTGCTTTTTGATTTGTAACTGGTCTTCTAGAGACTCCTTTTTCTTTTTAATAAAGGCCATTCTTTCACTTACTATTTTATTGTTTTCCCCCTACCCTACCCTACCCTACCCTCCAGAACAACTGTGCTTGATACTAGTCTGGTACCTATTCTTCTAAGAACTCTCATAAGAAAGACTTGAACCAACTTTAATATTCCAAACATTCCTGAAAACACTTTTTTTTTACTCATAGCAAAGGATAAGCACATGCAACAAAGCTTATTCTCCAGTTGCATTCTAGGCCTGGACTCAGCCTGTGGGCTAGGTAGATCTAGCCCAGAGCAAGGCCTCCGTAGTTCTAGTGCAGTTGAGTTCTTGTTCTGGACATTTAATTGAAAGAAGGGAGGTAAGGTAGAGTCAAACTAGCCATCTACTAGTTCATAACCCCCCAGGAAATTAAAGAGCCAGTATCAAGCATTGCTATTTTTTAGGACTAGTGCAGGACTACCTTAACATAGATAACTGAAGCTTAATCATGGAAGACTATAAAGATTTAACTGCAATGTAGCAAGCTAAAGAGCATTTTCTTCCACAAGTGTCTAGCCCATCCACTAAAGGTTAAAAAAAAAAAGTTTGCATTTAAAACACTACTACTTTATTTAAGCTGCTTAATGTGTGGCATGGATAAACTCAGGTCCAGATACTCTTCCTTAGGTTATCCAGTGGTGAGATGGCACCAGTACTGTTAGTCCCCTGCTTTCCTATTTCTGATGCTCAGCTGTTAGAGCACAGGCAGTTATGCATGTAGCTTAGGCCACTGGGCTAAAAACTTGCTTGGCAGGTGTACCACAAGTTAGCCCTGCACTCTACTCAACTGCCACACTACTGCCCACTATTTAACAAGCTTTGGAGGTGATCACTCCAAATGGGTGCAAATAAGATTGCTTAAAAAAAAACATTTCTGTACCTCAGCCTATGGTCTGCTAGTTAATTTCAATTCCTAGTTACTAATTTGATCTAATAAAAGTGCATGTTTTCATACAGACATGTCAAAACTGATTCTAGAGAGTTTAGGCAAACATTATTTCTAGAAGTCAGATACAGTGAAGACACAAAAACAGCAATGCTCGTCTTGGCACTAGTCACACTGAAGAATCTTTGCAAGGAATAAGCACAAACAGTACACTCCTTTAAAGAACTATGATTAGCTTCCACACAGAATTAAGATGAGCAGCCTTCAACTATTTGTGCTCTAATGCAGACAAGTGAATTTCCAGCATCATTCTCAGTCGCTGCAAGAGGGAAATGCTAGCCATGGTACATGTCAGACGGTAAGCCAAGTCCCTGAACAATCTAGAAATGTGTTTTGAAACAGTTAAGTAGTCACAATCTGAAGTAAGTTAACATAGCACAACTATATAGCAAGAGAATTTCCAGAAAGTTTATTTCAACAATTAGGATCAATAAACTTAAATGTTCAAACAAGGACTACATTCATCATACAAAATAGGAAATTTACAAAGCTAACTGTACAAAATAAATATTTAAAATGGTGTTTGTTGTTGACTGACACAGTCTATAATCTCCAATGGAGAACTATACAGGTGCAGATTATTTTACTTAATATCCTGCTTTATAGAGAAGAAAAGAAAGGATGCTTCAAGGCAGCATCAAGAGTAATTCTTTTGGCTGGGTCATACTCCAACATTTTTTGAATCAGGTCAAATAGATTCTCATGCTCAGAATCCTGACAGAGCATAAACTCCTGAAAAAAGAAAAAAAAAAGTTGAGAAGTTTATACAGCATCTTCCTAGCAAAAAAAGATGAAGCAAGAAGTTGCCACCTTACCTTCAACGGTTTACAGCGTCTAGACACATATCTACCAGCAGAACTATGTTCATCCCAGTCTAGCTGGTCATGGTGAAAATACTTGCGTTTCCTGGACATAGAAAAATTCTTAATGAGAAACTATTGCATGCTGATCATTGCACAGTTTAAGTAGCAAAGCAAGCAGGAACTGGTACTAGGATAAAAATTTATAAGAAAAAGTGAGAAGAACAAGAGACAAAACTGGTATTTTCAAACACCTACACGGATACCAAATTCTATTTACTGATCCAAACGTAAAGACTTAACATTAAACTCCTTTAAGTATATTACAGAAACACTAGTATTTCCTGCTGTTCTCAGTCCTATCTAGTTTTGGGTTAAAGCTATCTTAGCTGATAATTCAAATGAAGAAAAAAGAAATTAAATCAGAAAGGTATGGTCAGGTGATATTAAAAAAAACAGACACCAGGCACCAGGGATCTGTTATTCAACTCACTAAAATAAATCACCACATACAAATAAACACAATGCACGACCAGAACTATTTTTGGCCCAAGATTTTCTGATCTGAAGTTTGATATGGAAAAAAAGCTTTAAAAATCCCCACTCATATACAGTGCTCTTGATACTAAAGCAGAGTGTCTTAATATGATATACAGGAAAGAATGGAGCAGGAGCTAGATCAACATTCCCCATGCCCATTTTCCCACTATTCCCCAATTTTCTCCCAAAACTAGACTTCAGAATACAGGAAGGGTAGCAGCAGCACAAAAAAACCCACAGAATTTCTGTAGGCAAACATCCTACACAGACCATTCTTCATTCTGGAAGCAGTGCTCTCAACTGCTGCTCATTATAGTCCCTCCCACCTAAAAAGCACAAGTTTCTCCTTAGAGCAAAACATGAACATGTTCTTCTGTCCAGCATCTATAGCTGACAAGGTGCTCAGCCACTGGCCCCTTAGGAGTCTGCACATTTGCGTAACCCCAGCCAAGCAAAAAATGTAACTGTTTTGGCTCCTTACTAAACTGGATCCAGAATGCTAGATAGATAGTCTCAACCGTAAGCATTTATTTCAGGCACGAATGGAAATTTTAAACTCAAAATGTTATTCACAGGTAGGGAAGACATTAGAAATACACAATTACCTGGTTTTTTGTATCATGTGAACTGGTAATGGTCCCAGGATTTTCTCCATCATTGCCAAATGCTCTTTACTATCATGTGTCTAGAAGAGTAAATTTGCTTAGTTTATTTATTAAGTCTATTCATCAAGAGAGATAAAATGTTCTAATCAAGCTGACTATGCTGTAGGTTAGATTCCTGTTTTCTGGTACCTACATTTCCTAAATAATCACTAAAGACTATTTATTTATTAACACTGCAATTTGAGTTTATCTGAGTGACCATATGCTGATAAACTGCTTCAGCAAGTTAAAAAAAATTATAACCAAGTATTTTTCATGAACTAAGCAATAGTCAGGAACCATCCAACATTTGTGTGGCACCATGGCAGAAGGAGAAAAAAAATTATTTGGGGGGGCTCAGCATGTACACATCCCTCTCCGCTCCCCCCAGCAGGTAGGTCTGTGTGGGTAGGGGTGGGGAGGGGGCAGATCAAGGCCCCAGCATTGAGGGAGGGAGCAGGGCACAGGCAGGGCCTGGGGTGAGTGGGGCCCCGGGTGGGCTGGGTGGTAGGACAAGCGGAGGCCCAGGGGGTACATGCCCCTCTAATCTGTGTACAGGACAGAGGTAGCTGCTGCTGCGCACTGGACTTCGAGCACCCCTACCCTGAGAGCTGCACAATGCCACATGCATCCTACCACCAGGCAGGCAGAGGGCACAGGGCAGCCCAGCAGCTGCAGGCACGTGGTGTCATGCTGTTCCTGGGGCAGCTGCAGCAGGAAGCAAAGTGCACCGCAGTGACAACCGCCTCCACCCCACACACAGATTAGGGAGGCACATGCCCTTCGGGCCTCCTCATTCCACCATCTGGCCTAGTCAGGGCCCCATTCACCCTGGCCCTCGGTGCTGGGGCCTCAATCTGCCGTGCCCCCCTCCCCCGTGTTAAAGGGAATGGGGCTGGGGCAGGCACTGGACAGCCAGGGTAGGGAGTGGGACATTGAGGGGGGGCACCCAGCACAGGGAGGGGGTGGCGGCACCTGTCACTGCACGCACCCTGGGAGAGGATGGGGAGGGCATGTGCTCCAGAGCTGTGCATGGGGCAAGGGCATGCTGCCGCTGCAGGGCTGCACTGGGCCCTTCTCAGTGGGGGTTGGGCCGTGCTGCCCTCAGGGCAGGCAGCACTGGGAGGGGGGTTTGGGGGGGGTTACAGCCAATTTTGGGGTGGCTGCAGCCCCCTCCCCCTGTATCTGCCTCCCAGGACCACCACCTGCCCCAGTACAGCTCAGGCCCTGGCGAGAAGAGCCCAGCACAGCCCTGGTCCCACCCCACGTGCAGCTCTGGAGGCACATGCCCCCAATGCCCTCCTGGGGTGTGGGGAACATCAGGAGCCGCACCAGCCAAAAGAGCCCCTCACAGCTCCATCTTGCTCCCTGCCCTGGCTACCCCAGCCCTACTCTCTCCCTTACCACTACATGCATTCCCCACTGTACCCCTGCAGGGGGTGCCTTACAGCCCTATTTGCTGCCCCACATTTGTGGGGGGATAAGCCCCGTTAGCCCCAGTCTTCTGCCACCTGTGTGGCACATAACTCTCAATGCTGTTCAAAACATCACATGCAGTTTAACAGAACCTAGAAAATGAAATTCAATTAAACCAGCTTTCCTTAATCAAGAGACTAAAATTCCCAACACCAAAAAATTCCCAACCAGTTCCATTATTAAAGAACTTGGCAGCAAGCTAAAGATTATAAGGTTGGACTTATTTTTTTAATATTATTATTATTATTATTATTATTATTATTCTTTCAGAGCACAGGGAAGACTATGGCCAAGCCTATTACTCAAAGAGAGAGAAAAACCCAAGAGATGGGCTTCTTTGAGCCACAAGTTTTTTCAAATCTCAAGTTACATCATTTCTACACACATCACAAATGTTTAGAACAAGGTTCAAAATTTATAGTGCTCTTGACACTTTACCCGTGGTCACTTGTTATTTAAAATTGGTTTTATACTTGATAAGAGCGAGTAAAGTTACTTGAGCAGGGAACCTTAGTGACAAGGAAGAGAAATAACTGGAAGTTTAGCAGCACTAGTACTTAAAATCTAAATCTGAGTGCTAAATTAATAATTATTTGCTGATCTTGCACCAAGGCCAAGATACTTTCTTTAGCACCAGAGCATTACACTTGCATGCTAGTACCATGGTATGGTAACAAGAAGAGGTCAGTTCTGGGCAACTCCTTATTTTAACTTTGCTGTAACATGAAAACTTTTTTTTTTTTTTTTCCTTTCTTCTGACTAAAGTCTATGGTCTAGTGTCTTCTCACCAGCCCCTCCCCATTCATATCAACCAGTCACCAATACCTTTATTTTGCAAGTTTCATAGTTACTTACTGGAAATATTGTGAATCCAAGATAATATTCTATGAGAATACAGCCTATACTCCAAACATCACAGGGTTGTGACCATCCCAGTGCTATTAAAAACAAAAATTGTAAGGTTCAATCACTTTTGCAGAAAGTAAACCAACCGTCCTTTGTTATATGCACCTGGCTTACACAAACAATACTACACAGAATCAATAAAATAAGTTTAGTTACACGTCTACCACTACAAAATTAAAATGGAAACTGAAAGCACCACATAGATGACGTTGGAAACAAGGAATGTATTATCTTAAAAAGATAGTAATATGTGATAGCAGCTATAAAAAAACAAAAACAAACAAAAAAAAACAACTTACTTTGAAATTTGAAGCTGACCAAAAAAAAGCAAACCCAACCAACAAAAAAACCCAATGCATATCAGAAATTTAGATCAACAGTTTAAGATGAATATGCTTTAGAATTAATAACTACAAACAACTTCAGAAGTACAATACTCCCAACTATTTAGAAGTGTTTTCTACTAACCTAAAATAACTTCAGGAGCTCTGTAATGCCTTGTTGACACTAGAGTACTGTGATGTTCATCATCGTAGGTGGCACTTCCAAAGTCCACAACTTTAATGTCTGGATTTTTCAGTGTGCGTTCATCCCGTTTCTGAAATGGGACATATGTTAGTAAATGCACAAATAGAAGTTACAGAGATAAGTTGTGAAAACAGTTTGTTTCTAGAGACTTACTAGTTTAGGGTTATACTCTTCTACATAGTCCGACTTCACAAATAAAATATTTTCAGGTTTCAAATCCGTATGAGTGAGTTTGTTTAAATGCAGAACTATATAAGGAAAAAGTAAGTTAGCAAGATACTGAAAAACAGCTTTAAAACAAGTAATAAGAAAAAAAAGTCATTAACACACTTACAGTTCACAGATTTGCAGATCTGATATGCCATTTTCCTAATATGGTCAAGCCGAAATGGCAAAAAACCATTCTCTTTGATGAAGTCATAGGTACTGAGTCCCAAAAGCTCAAACACAATGCAAACATGACCATGGTGGTCAAACCATTCCAACATCTGGACACAGCGACTGTAAAAATAGCAAAATTTACATATCATCCCTATGTCTCTTACAGTAATGTTATGACTACGAGGTGAAATGTTAAAAAAAAGGTGACTTGTATGCAAATACTATGACCTAGTTTAACAGGGTACCAGGAAAAACACAGCGACACAACCATCTCAGATACACAACCTCCTAACTAGCATTAGGACAAGGAGAAAATAGAAGCTTACTTCAGCTTGGAGCCTAGGGCACTACTATTTCTGTCAGCCTAGCAGGCTACAAGTAAAACACTAAATACAAAATAAAAACCTTCTGAGGAACATGTTGAAAAGCGGCTCTCTGAACTGTGACAAAAAGAAAAGCTGGCGCAGTCCAATTCTACTTGAATAATCTATAACTGTGGCTCCCAACTACTGCCACCCTCAACAATTTTTTGTATTTTTATAATTAAACACCATAAAAAGGTGCAAGAGCCAAATTAAAACCAAATCAGTCTACAGACCACTTATCTGTAGCCTTGTAAACCAGTTTGGGAAAATATTAGTCTATAGAAAACTGGCCTTCCAAAATTTCTGTGGAAGATGGTTAATAACCTAGCAAACAGATGCAATAGAAGTATTTCAGAGAAAACACACTTAAAAATATAAAAGAACTTTTAGTCGGATCAATGATTACCACTGTCACTGTTCTCAGTGGAAATCAAACTACAAGATTTAAGATTAAGTCATAGTTGCTATCAGGAAATGGTCATATAGGATCTGGTCAGAATGGAAGAACTTCACTCTAAGCCAGGCCAGAGGCTGAGCAGGTACACTTGATACTAGGGAGTCAATCACAGCTGACTCGTGAGCTTTAAAATATACACATCTTGGTAAACCGTTCAAATCAAACATACAAAATTAAGAATGGTTACTTTGCAAAGGACTGCACATGTAGATAATGAAGCATCATACAGTTAACAGTAAGGCAATATGGAGACTGGCCAGGGAGACTAAGGAAAGAACCAACACAGCTATAGGATTACTGAGGAAATGCAATACTCTATAGTGGCATTTTTTAAATTTTTTTTAGGATTACAATTATATTAAAGAGTTTTAGGACTTTAGACCACCACAGAGAATCTTAAAATAAAAGCATTTTCCAAACTGTTTATGTACTTACTATGCACTGCTGGGATCTGACACATTTAAATGCTCCAAAACTTGAATTTCTGAGCGAGCTGCTTCAGAGTATCTATCAACATTTTTTACTATTTTCACTGCAACATGTCTACCACCCCTGGAAAATAGAAGTTTTTTAGTGGTTACTACATAACTTTCTAATTAGAACTATAGAAAAATCTCCATGACATGCACTGCAAGCACCTTTCACAGGAAAATTCAACCACGACACTTGTAGGTAACTAGCAAATGATCTTAGCTGCCTCTTCGTATATATTAAGAGCTTTTGTCTTAAACTACGTTTAAAAGAATCTACAAAGATTATTTCAATCTCTTCCCCACTATGAAATGTTCATCGTGTTACATTATATATGGGTCATTTTGAAATTCAGAACACTTTACTTTTATCCTTCCACTTTATTTTTACTTCTGTCAGCAGTACAGCAAAAGTCACTCATGCAAACAATCATTTTAATACAAATGCATTCTTCATACCTAGAGTCTTCTCCCTAAAGTTAATGCAAGCATTACATTTAACAGAAATAGCCATGTGCAATAACTATGAAATTATACTGCTTGAGAAACCTAGAATCATGCTGCTTATAACTATAGAGATCAAAACGTTTTCTGGGCAATACTTGGAGAAGAATGAATACTAGGTTCCTCCAAATCAGTTTCATCTTTAAATAGAAATAATTAGTAATTTCTTTGTTTTAATTGGCATAAACACCTTAAAGTCAACACATTAAAAAGTTTGAACATGCAGCATGGATTATGAAATGTCATGTTATGCTAAATACATTAGCATTGAGAAGTCACAAGCATGAATAGAACATGAGACTTACGCCTTGCGATCGATGCACTCAACTACTTTTCCAAAAGCACCTTCCCCCAAAGTAGCAACAATTTCATCTAAAAAGAGAAAAAAAGGTTTCAGTCATGCAAATAGTGAAGTCACTTAGTTATTTAAAAAACTAAATACTATCAATGCAGATTATTCTAGGCTGTGCCGCTACAAAAAAAAAAATGCAACCTCTCTAAATTGGAATATTTTATTGGAGAACTCTCATCAAGACAAGTTATAGCTCTCATTCTATATTTCATTAACTTCATTTACTATTTTGGAAAATGAATAAGCATTTAAGTTCTACAAAAGAAGAAAAACATTCCCCCACCCAAAAAACCCAAAACAGAAAACAAACAAACAAACAGAAATCAAGACAGAAAGAAAAGACTTCCAAGCCCCCTCACATCTTATTCTAAAAGAAATAATTCTATCTGAAAAGTTAATAAGTTTTGAAAAATATTCTATACATCTTGCACTTAGTACGTCTCCACTCTGACAGATCAGGTGACCCTCCTCATCATCCTCTACACTCCTGGATCTTTTCCTTCGATGACTCTTCTGGAAACGGCAAGTGGGCGGCACCAAGATCGTCCAGCCAATCAATATACCCGAGTGAATTCAGGGCAGAATACGAAATTCATTCAGCAGGGAGATATTCAGGCATTCAGATACACGCCAGGCCACAAACGGTTGGCAGGAGCAATTTCAAATTCAGTCCCCAGAAATTCACAGGGCACATAGTTTATGTTACAGGAGAAAAACATGGCAAGGAACAGATTTTCAGACAAGATACTCAAAGTGGCAAGGCAACAAAAAATTACAACATAACTGTTTTTCTTTTTTAAAAAAAATGGTTCACTTGAAGCACTGAAATCTTAACATTTCAGTGTCCTAATTTGCAAACCAGCATGATTAAATATTTACTTGTCTATATAAAATAGCCTTGTGGCCAATCTAGAATATAAAAGTTAAGTAAAATCTGAATTATACATTGCTCGAGTAATATTTCAGAATTTAAAAAAAAAAATATCAAAAATGACACACAAAAACCAACATAAATCTACTCCAGGTTGCTTTAGCTGAATGTCTTACAATATAAATCATACCTTCAACTGCTCTAACAATTAAAGGGAGTGGGGCATTACTTTAAGATCAGAGTGCATGCCCTGCTAATGGACAGACAACATGCATATCTGATACAAAAAAAAAAAAAAGGAAAAGCAAAGAAAAGAAAAAAACAAAATCAAACCAATAAGCCTCATTTAATTACTGCAAAATCCTGACTATGTCTTCTCACTACGTTAAAATTACTGTCAAACAATTCTCAGGGCTCTCAGGAGGATTCTGCCTAGAGCTAGAATAAGTACTTGACATTATAAAACATTTTAAGGCATGCAAAGTAATGTTGATGTTTCAGAAAATTATCCTGTAGGATAAAACAATCATATGCTTCCACAAGTATATCTAGGTGTCATAGAAACTTCTCATCCAAGGAAAAATACATAGTAGAAAGAATATCCTATTGTAAATATCCCCTGGACTTCCACACTTAACTACTACCACTTAGATGAGAAGTTATAGTCCTACAGAATTATTAAAAATTACTCATACCATCTGTGCACGATGATGTGAGGCACTATGATGACTCTTGTATTTTCGTTTATAACTACTTCTTCCACTGTTGCCAGATGACTTGCTACTGTGGTTATGATAGCCATTTTCATGGTCTCTGTGATGATGTCCATTTTCATGTACTTGACTGTACTCATTTCTGTATTCTTCAACATAACGCCGTTCATGGTGATCTCTTTCATTTGCAGGTCTGGCTTCTGCACAGTGACTAGGAATCAAAAAGAATTAAGTTTAGATTAATTCTCATGCTCTTACCAAAAAAACCAAAACTGTTCTTCTGCTTCACTCTTGAAATACCTGCAAACCAAAAACCATTAAAAAAAACTACACCCTAAAGAGATGGCCCACTCATGTATGTAGAGGTGGAAACAAGCTATTAAAATGGATGCTTAACTATTAAAAATCCAAAAGTTGTTTAAAAGTGGTTTACCTATCAGGAACTTTAGAGTGACTGTGTTTGCAGTGCTTGCTCTCCCGCACACTGCTATGCGATCTCCTCTTTCTCTTATGACTGCTGCTGCAATTTCCACGATCCCCACTTTCCTTTTCATCCCACTCAGGATAGTTAGTTCGCTTGGAGTGCCGCATCTGTCACAGACAAGCCATTTCCCTCTTTAAAATTACATCTCAAATACAAAAGAACACAATCTAAAAAGCCCACCTGTTTAAATCACTAACCCAGGTTCAGGGGCTAGGATTACAATGGCACAGTAACTGCGTCCTAACAACTGGGTGTTTTGGGGTTTTTTTTTAAGAATCCCTCCAAGTTACTTCTGTGCTTAAAAAACGGATCTGGCATAGGGACAGACTAAAAGATTTGGTGCCCTGTATCATGTTCCCCTTTAGTCAGTTTAACTGGCATCAGGCACCCATTGAACTGTAACCCTGCCTGTAATATTGCTCTTCTTCCCTGATTGCTCCCCCCGCTCCCCAGTCTTTGGAGAATTTTAAGATAAAGTTTTAATGTAAGGGGGGGGGGGGAGAGACACAAAAATGCATCGAGTGTTTGTGGAGCTTCCATAGATAAAAAACACCTTAACTGGGGACTGGGGACGGGGACGGGGATGATGATCCTTACACCCACACGCTCCCGCCCTGTGGATTTGCCTTGCTCAATACCACCACCCCGCGCTGCTTCACACAGACGCCCTGAACACTCCTGTTGCGCACGTCCCCGTTTCCCCGCCGGGCCGCGCGGTCCCTCCGCCACCAGCGGGCTCCCCCTGCGACGCGGCCGCAGGGGCGAGCAAGCCCCGGTGCCCCAATGGGGGTCGGGTCGG
>NW_005842017.1:2713653-2720458 GCF_000455745.1 Alligator sinensis | reverse complement strand
CCGGCGGGGAAGTGGAGCAGGACACAGCGCCGCCGTGGCACGGGGAATCAAGGGATCGCATTCCCGCAGCCCCCTAGACCCACCTCTCCGGTTCGGAGGGGCCGCGCTGTGACTGGAGCCTCTGGCTGCCCGGCAGCACCAACCGCTGCTCCGCCTGCGCCGCCACCAGCACAAGATGGCGCCGCCGAGAATGTTCTGGAAGAAAGAGGACGACGTCACAGAGCGCATGCGCTGGAGCCGCCCCTCGGGGGTGGAATGGAGGCGACCGCCCGTGAGTCCCAGTGGTGCGGGTGGGGGAGTTTTGGAGAAGGGCTCAGGTCCGGCATTGGCCAGTCCTCGTGGATGGATGAGGCTCCTCGGGCTGGGGTCCCTGC
The DNA here is from genome assembly GCF_000455745.1 of Alligator sinensis. Taxonomy (NCBI): domain Eukaryota; kingdom Metazoa; phylum Chordata; order Crocodylia; family Alligatoridae; genus Alligator; species Alligator sinensis. The sequence goes on along the minus strand of NW_005842017.1, from coordinate 2,720,084 downwards.
TAGCCCTGATCCTTCGTCCTTCTAGCCAAGCCAGCCCGCACAAACCCCTAGTCCGGCCTCTTAGCACAACAACAGTCAACCTGGCACAAGACGCGACAGCCCAGGGGGCCGCAGCAGACAGTGTCCTGCTGCTGGAAATGTTAATGCCCTTCGAGAGCTGCCAGGAAGAGGCCTGGGCCTGCCCTGTGACAGTCCCCCAGCACTAGAGACTGGTCACATGGTGCAGTAATCGCACCACCCGCGCAGGGTGGCCGTTCTCCCGGGTTTATAGAGGACAGTCAAGTTTTCTGGTCCTCTGTCCTCTAGTGATATGAAACCAGATGCCTTTATGTCCTCTATTTTTCACAGGTTGGCACCCCCTGCTGCCAACATGCAGGAGCTCGCCATGCCCCCAGCGCTGGTGATGTAATCTTTTTATGTAATCTTTTTTATGGTATATCTAGCTTTTGCAAACTGTATCTAACTAAACACTTAAGGCAACTTGCAGATGCTGGGAGGGGTGTGGTATGTGTGTGTTAAGAGATGCTTGCAGAGCACAGCGTGTGGGATGCGGAGGATTCCTGGAATGCCTCCCTAACACCAGCAGGATAATGTCTCCCTGACACTTGTAAGATAGCAAGAAGTTCAGAAAAAGGTCTCGTTATAATGCTAAAAATCACACCCCTGGGCAGGGCAAAAGTATGTTAATGAAACATATATGTATGTAAATGAATTACATGGCTAAAACATAGGTATAGAGACATGCTCAGTAGAGAACGTCTTATGTCAGTGGCTTGTAACCAATCACTGAGCGATACACTTGCAAACATATGTATAAAAGGTACCCAAAGGTAGAAACCGGTGGTGCTTGCTTTGCAAACGATTGCCAAGCACCCCTCTCTGCGCAGACTGGAAACAATAAAGATTAAGTTGGATCCTCCACCCCTGTGTGTTCATTGGCAATAGCGCACCGGGCACGAACTCACACTGTCCGTTGGGGACGACACCGGGAGGCGCACAGTGTTCATGGGGGGGGGCAACTGCTCTCTATTCTTGAGGTTCCTTGGATGGCTACCCTAGAGCCAGCTCTCCCATATGCTTAAAATGGAAAGGTGTTTCCATCTGTGCTGCCTTAATCTCCATCTGTGCTACTGGTTTAACTGCATGCCCACACGTGAACTGAGACGGTGCAGAAAAGTTTGACTGCTGGCAATGGTTAAACGGAGAAAGGACCTTTTTTCCTGAAAGTGTTGAGCCCCAGCTCAAGTCTGGGATCGTGCCCGGTATGCAAAAGCCAATAAAGATACCAGGGGTGAAAGTATAAAGATTTATTGCTAGCAATACAAGGTGCAAGCGGAATAATTTCACGTAACAAGCACACAGATTCTTAATTATGAGCATCTTTTATACAGGAGTATTGGACCTTCATAAGCATTCTTGTTTGCTAATTGGTTATAAGGGAGTGACGCAAGGAGTTCTTTACTGAGCATGTCTCTATACCTGTGTTTTAGCTATGTATCTCATTTCCATACATGTATGTTTCATTAGCATACTTTCTCCCCACCTAGGGGTGTGAATCTTAATATTTAAATCAGCTCTTTGCCCTACTCCACTAATTCTGTTTTTGTTTTCAAGCCTCCTTTATCTAAGACTGTCTTCTCCTTATCATTGCAATTGAGCATTAGTTACAGAACAGAGACTTTTGCTTGGGCTATGTGTAGTGGTTTCTAGGTCAAACCTAACAAAAGCACGTGTCCTTGAGAATCGGGGCCTGGGCTTGATTTTCCTTCCTAACTACAAAATGTGTGTTAAAAGAATACCCAGCATTTTAAATCAGAGACATTTGCTTCTAGTCAAGTGAAGTCAGACCTTGTATCTGACTTGTGATCTTAAATCAGCAAAGAGCAAGGGAAAATATAATGATACAAATACATACGAGCTGGAAGGGAGGGAGGTTGACTAGCTGCCAGTGACAAAATGGCCACTTCGTTAGTTGTAGTATCTTGTCTGTTCAACGCTAATAATCTGTCAAAGCTCTGACTGTTGCCTTGGTTACCCCTATGACAGAAACGTCCTTTTCCCTCCATCTTTGCGGTGTAAGCTGTCTCACCTGCTTGCCTTTGATACCCAGTGGGCTTAAAGAAGTTACCTGATGCTACCTTATAAGTGACCAGGAAAAAAATATTTTTAACGAGTAATGCCTCTTCTTTCCTTTCTTTCATTTTTTTTTTTTTTTGGAGGGGTGGGGGGGAGGAAGGGGAGGTTGCTCTCTGATCTTCCCTGGCGAACTTGTTCCCCAGAATTTGGGACTATTGTGTCCTAAAATAGTCTGGTGTCCCAAAATACAAATCATTGATCCTAACATCAAATAAAAATGGTGGAAATGCAAAATCTTTCCACAGACATCTTCAAAATATTAATCCCTGATATAAAGTACACATTAAAATAAATTTAAGCTGTCCCTCAAAATTTATATTCTTGCTTTCTTAGCTCTTTAGTCTCAGGAATTTTCAAGATAAAACTAAGCTTGAAAATGTTGTGGAAAAAAAAGATATAAAACACTTTTAAAAGCATTTATCAGTCTTTCTATATCACACAGTAGTAAAAAAGGTCACAAGACCGTTTTGCTTCCTTTGAAGGTCACATTTAACTCAGATGTATATGACAGTTTAAATGTCTTCTTATGTCACAGTTATCAAGCCAGCACTATCCTTTACCTGTCCCTCATCATTATGTCTCTGGTGATCATGTGGTACAAATACGATTAGAGGTCAGACATAATGATTGAATTTAGACATAGTGCTTTCTTTGCAAAATGCTTCTGTATTCGACATGGCTTGCAAATGGCTTCCGCATTAGCTTCTGCACATAGATTAAAGACATAAGATAAAAGACCCCCCTGTTAAAAACACACAGGTGCTGTAACATAACCCATAATAAGTTAAGCATAGCATGAAAACCCAAGACATCCTGTGGAAATTTAGACATAACCATGGAAACTTTGACATCTTGCGGTAACTTAGACGAAACAGTAGAAGCTTGTAGACGCTATAGGATAGCCAATAACTGCATAACACGCTACGGTTCTTTGTTTAGATAAGCTATAAAAAGACCCTCGAACAAAGACCGGGGGTCGACTCTGCTTTGGGCTACTAGCCCCCTAGTCGATCTTGTTTGCGCAAACAATAAACTTGAAATGGACCCAGCCTGAGTGTGTGACTCTCTCCTTGAGGTCAATCGAAAAAGCCTCCGGGGACACGAAACTAGCCGTTTGGGCAACACTGCTGAAGTTCCTGGAAATTTAGCCGTTTGGGCAACAATTGGGCGAGCCAGCCAGGAGACGCTCTCGGACTACCTTGGGGCTGGACGACAAGATCGGGAAAAGGGGTCCGTGAAGTGCGCACCAGACCGCATTTGGAGTCTGTCACGGGCACTGGAACCGTGAGTCGGGGCACCCGGGAAGTTAAAGGCTCTCCTTGTATGAGTCACCCAGGCTGAGCGGGTCTGAAGAGACGGCGCCAGGGGTTCGGCAGAGTGAGCATTCGGTTTATTTGTGTCACTTGAGTAATCCTCCAGGGAATTTGGGGATTGTTGGGAAAGTCCAGAATGGTTCTGGCATTTGGTACTTAGAAGGGGACGTTAGATCCGGGAATCTTTTCTTAGAAACATGAGCCGCTGACCAAGTCTGAGACTACGGTTGAGTCTAGCCGCCCCGATTCTGCCTGATGAGGTAGCATCGATCGCAAGGGGGCTCAACTGGAACCTCGTGACTCAGTGGACAGGACTCTGATTGAGTTTGTATACTGGTTGACACAATGGGTTCGGGTAGCTCCCAAGAAGAAAACTCTGCAACCCCATTAGGATGCATGCTAAGGAATTTTAACAAGTTTAAGGGAGAATACAGGGTAAAAATGACAAAGGAGGAATTAGTAAAGTTTTGTCAGTTGGAATGGCCAACCTTTAAGGTAGGGTGGCCAGAGGAAGGCTCTTTTGACGTAAATTTGACTAATGCGGTGTTAAAGGTAGTAACAAGGGATGGTCATTGGGATCAATACCCATATATAGACTCTTGGGCTACAACTGTAATGAAACCCATTCCCCCATGGGTCCAAAAGTGTAAAGGAAAAATGTGTAAAATGCTACTAGCAAAAGACACTGGGAGAAAGCCCCAAGTCCTTCTCGATTCTGGTAGTGAGGGAGATCTGACTCAGGGACTAAGGCATAGGAATAGAGCACAGTCTCCGGCTAGTACCAACGTTTCGAGAAGGGGAAGCTCGGAAAGTTCATCCCGACTTAGCCCCAGCAGCCCGGAGAGCTCTGCAGCATCATCCCTAGCGAGTCCTAGTACTTCGGGAGGGGGAGGCCCCGGGAGTTCCTCAGTGTCATCCCAAATCGACTCCGACACCGCGGAGAACACTTCCCCCAGAAGTGTTGCAAGCACCTACTAAGAAACACCTAGATGTTCACCTTGCTGGTGTCATCGGACCACAGCTGACTTTCCTGTCCTTTCGGCAGGGGGCTGGATCTAATGATCTCATGAGGTCCCTTCCAGCCCTAATGTCTATGAAAATCCAGAGCTGTTTTTTCTATATGCCAGTCTGATGATCAAAAATGCATATACTCTATTGACCATGTTTCCATCCCTTGGAAAATATCCTCAAACATTTCCTCAGTTGTTTTGGTGTCTTGCTGCTTCAGTGAGAGTACCCATTTGATAAGATCCAGAGCAAGACAAATTTTTAATCCACTGTTGGGTACTTTTCCCCCTGGTATTATTAGTAACTAGCCAAAGTACTAGGCTTCGCATGGGTTGCAGTAATTCAATTTTAATGTTTTATAAATATTTTCATTCTGTCTTATTTCCCTCTACAAATAAGCTGTGTGTATGTGTTTAGTTTTGTACCCTATTTTACTTGTGTGATACCGCTTGACACTGAGCTTTTGCAGCACAGGTCTTGTAGCAGACTTGCTTCTTTCTGCTCTGGATGCAGCCATTGATGCTCTGTTTGTTTGTCATCTTGAAAGTTGCTGCTCTGGAGTCTCAGCTGCTCTGGCTGCAGCTTTTGCAAGGCAATTTTTGGCAAGTTTACTTCTTGTAGATTGCCTTTTTTTGGTAGGAGCCATGTGAAATGACTTGCATCTGGAGTGTTGCCTGTCAACAATGTATGAAGGGGCTCAGGAGGATCATTCATTTGGGGCAGTTGAACCTTGCCACTGTTGCAGCATATCCCTGGAGCTTCTCCTTTCCATCTCATTGCAAGGCAGTGGCTGCAAGAAGTCGCCATTGAGTCAATTGCAACTAATGGATCAGAACTGTAATCCAAGGCTGGATTGTAGAAGAATGTAGAGTTTTCTTTTTCCCTCCAGGGCTGGTTCCTGGCTGCATCCATTGCTGCTCTGTTTGCAACTTGCTGTACAGGAGTTTCAGTTGCTCTGGATGCGGCCATTGCTGCTCTGTTTGTTTCTTGTCTTGCAGTGTGGTACAAATACGATTAGAGAAGAGAGGAAAAGGCCAAGTAAAGCCGGATGAATGCCTGTATTGCCGAGAACAGGGACATTGGAAAAGGGACTGCCCTAAACTGAAGGATAAGAGGAAGGAAACCCAATCGGGGAACCGCCAGATGAGAGCGGAATCCTTAGGGGAAGATTCTAATTGAAAGGGACCAGGGTCCAAGGCCACCGCCCTGCAGGCAAACGCCCGGAAGGATCCCATGGTACGAATAAGGGTTGGTGGCAGAGGTTATGAAGCTCTGGTGGATACTGGAGCCACCTTTTCCATGATTCCCGTGAAACCCCCCCTAACTAAAGAAAGCGGAAAGCATGTTACTGTAGAAGGGATAGAGGGAAGGCGAACCAGATTGCCTGTGTGTGAGCCCCTCCTCACGAAGATTGGGAATAATATGTTGGAACATGCTTTTGTAGTTTCCCCTGCTTGCCCAGTAGCTCTTCTGGGGCGAGACTTGTTAAACAAATTGCAAGCTGAGATTTTCTTCCGTGAGGATCAAATTGTGGTACGGCTGCCAGTAAAACAGGGCTCAAATTACCAAATGGCCCTTCAAACAGCCAAGACGGGACCAGAAACCAAAGGGGTTGAACTTTTGGAAAATGTCGATTCGTGTGTATGGGCGGATGGGACCCCTGCTCGGGCAAAATACGTAAATCCAGTCAAGATTCCCCTGAAGGAGGGAGAGGGTCCTGTACGTGTGAGACAATATCCTCTGAAGACAGCCACTCGCGCGGGTTTGAAGCCGTTGATTGAAAAATTCAAGCAGTATGGGTGGTTGATAGAGGGATCATCCTCCTTTAACAGCCCGATTCTGGGTGTGCCCAAAACAGATGGAGCTTCTTTGAAGGTTAGTGCAAGACTTGAGGGCTATAAATAAAAAGGTTCTAGTGGATCACCCTATGGTTCCCAATCCTCACACCATTCTGACCCAAGTTCCAGCAGATGC
>NW_005842017.1:2709856-2711605 GCF_000455745.1 Alligator sinensis | reverse complement strand
AGGCTTGGCAGATTGACTTCGCTGAACTGCCCAAATCCGGTCGGTACCAATACCTGCTGGTACTGGTGGATCAATTGACTGGATGGGTGGAAGCTTACCCCACAAGAACGGCCACCACATCCACAGTAACATGAGTGCTACTTCACGAGATAATACCCAGATTTCTGTTGCCTGAATCTATTGAGTCAGATCAAGGTAGTCATTTTGTGGGGAAAATAGTACAGGAAGTGTCCAAAGCTTTAGATATCAAGTGGAAGCTCCATACTCCATGGAGACCCCAGAGTTCAGGCCAAGTGGAGTGCATGAATAGAACACTGAAGCTTATGTTAACAAAACTTTGTACTGAGGCTCATTTAAAATGGCCGCAGGCACTCCCACTGGCTTTAACTCGTATTCGCAGTACACCACGAAGAGGGATTAAATTGTCACCTTTTGAACTAACGTTTGGTATGTCTCCCAGGGTCTTGCCAGCAGGGTGGAGAGAACCAGTCACTGCAAAATTAGGCAAATCCGAGATTTGGAAACATGTTATTGCCTTGCAGTCTGTTTTGTCTTCCCTACATAGGTTTGCTGCACCCTTCCAGAGCCTCCCGCTTGATACACCGATCCACAACTTTAAACCGGGTGACCAAGTCCTGGAACAGAAGTGGAAGAAGAATCCTCTCGCGGAAAGGTGGGAAGGACCATACCAGGTGTTGTTGACTACACACACGGCTGTTCGTTTAAAAAACAATGACAAGTGGACTCACTGTTTGAGGGTAAAGCTTTTTCGTCAGGAGAACACCAACTCCCAGGGTGTGGTCACTCCGAAAGCTGATAACACCCGGGAACAAAAAGCCGACAAGTGGACAAGTGAACCAGTAGGAGATCTGAAGCTATGTTTGCAAAAATGCGAACCCTAGTCTTAACACTCTTGTCTCTTTTAGGTACATCAAACCCAGCGGCTGTGTCAGCCTGTTCATAGGCAGTCTTAGAGAAGGGAATAGTATCGCATTTCTCACGTTTGCAGCAGTCAAAGTCCTTAATTTCTAAAGCCTACTTATTTCCCATTTCCTACTGCTGCCCTCAGCAAGAGATTATGATAGAATTCGTGGTCACCATAGGCCACAAGGTTAGGTGTGTCAAGATGAACCAGGCACTCTGGAAGACAATCCTCAAATATCGACCTTCAAGTCTCCAACCTGTTCCCACCAATGTAAGTGGCCCCTCAATTACTGCCATTTCAAAACGTGAGGGCCCACCTATAAACCCATGGGTGGGAAATTCCTGGGTAACCCTCCTCAGAGACTCAGCCCGGGCTTTAACCACTCACAGTTGCATTTTGTGTGCGCTCACTCCTACTGAGGAAGGAGTCCCCTTTGTACCCATCCCCCTCAACAAGACAGGTATACTATCGGATTGGGGCTTTGACCACCAATTCAATTTCTCCGGTAGGTATGACGGTTCAGAAAGACTTAGGGTGGTAAAAAGTAGAGGCTCTGTATGTGTTTCTCAAAAGGGGGCAGGATTCAAAGTAGGGGAATCAAAATGCCAAGATACTTGGACCCCTACAGAAGAGGCCCCTCGAGAGGGCCCCTGGAGATGTAGTAGTACCTCATTCAATACATACAAAAATTGTGCCTGCCTATGGGCACTCTTCACCTACAATACCCGAAATTCCATTCGGGGTAAGCATACATTTGTTTGGCGGAACTGCTCCGTGCCCCTACGACAAGATACCCAAAAAGGCTCATTAACTTTGGATTTAAT
>NW_005842017.1:2703173-2709275 GCF_000455745.1 Alligator sinensis | reverse complement strand
GCTAAAGGAGGGTATAATGGTTTTTATACTACTATTATCGGGTATCTGTCTGCTTCCTTGTATACTACCCTGCATGATGTCCATTGTAAAACAAACTGCTCGGAATGTCGCCAATCGTGAAATGCTTATACGTTACCAGGCGCTAGCCCTCGCTGAAGGTTATCAAAATCTGTAGAGAAAGAAAGCATCTTGAGGGGGGAGTTGTGGTACAAATACGATTAGAGGTCAGACATAATGATTGAATTTAGACATAGTGCTTTCTTTGCAAAATGCTTCTGTATTCGACATGGCTTGCAAATGGCTTCCGCATTAGCTTCTGCACATAGATTAAAGACATAAGATAAAAGACCCCCCTGTTAAAAACACACAGGTGCTGTAACATAACCCATAATAAGTTAAGCATAGCATGAAAACCCAAGACATCCTGTGGAAATTTAGACATAACCATGGAAACTTTGACGTCTTGCAGAAACTTAGACAAAACAGTAGAAGCTTGTAGATGCTATAGGATAGCCAATAACTGCATAACACGCTACGGTTCTTTGTTTAGATAAGCTATAAAAAGACCCTCGGACAAAGACCGGGGGTCGACTCTGCTTTGGGCTACTAGCCCCCTAGTCAATCTTGTTTGCGCAAACAATAAACTTGAAATGGACCCAGCTTGAGTGTGTGACTCTCTCCTTGAGGTCAATCGAAAAAGCCTCCGGGGACACGAAACTAGCCGTTTGGGCAACAATCACCTCCTTTGGGATAGAATCATACAATTCTCATACTCTCAGACTGGGCCTTGGGTTGCAGTTCTATGCCTCAGTTTGTAGTAAGCAGGAGATCCAAGCAGATCAGTACTTGCAGGCACCTGCAAAGTTGTTCTCTCCAAAAGCAATGAGTGGTAAAAAGTAACCAAACAGCCTACCTAAAGCAAAATATTACTTATTTAGAACAAAAGTATTTTGGTAAAAAAAAATGTTTTGAAACAATTTATACATGTCCTTTTCCTTCAAGTTAACCATCTCCTGAATCTAAAAAGGCTTTATAAGCTTTTTAATATTCCCTCTGTACTCTTTCTTTCTGTCAGCCTGTCTCTCTGGAGTTTCTAATAAATGACACTTTTCCCAACACTTCTGAGTGCTTTTGATTCTCACAATCCCAGTTTTGACAAAATTAAGTTTGCAGTCTATGAAATAACACCTGTTCTATTTAAAGGATAATGTACCAAACAAAACTGCAGATTACCTGTTCGTAGTACAAAGCCTGTAGGCAAATACAGAATGGGGATTAATCATGTTTGGCAACAGTTCATACAGAACACTGATTTTGAAATTGAAATTCACAAGCACCCATTTTCTATGTCAGTAGTTGTCAACTGGGTATCCACATATCCCTAGGGGTATTTGGAAAGGTCCTAGGGGGTACATGTGGGCAGGCGGGGACAGAGCGCTGCCACCCACCACCGTACCCAACCCCCTCCCAGAAGCAGGGCCATGGGGGAAGAGGGAGAGACAAGGGCAGTGGTGCCCCTCTGTGGGCCACACAGGCACCACCCAGCCAGACAGGCGGGGGGGAGCTCACACGCAGTGGTCGCCACCCCATGCCGGTTTCCCACAGTCGGTCACACATGCAGCTCCACAGGCTGCTGATGGGCAGCATGCAATTGGCCAGGTGCAAGGCCTGTTAGCAGCCCACAGAGCTGCATGTGCGACCAGCTGTGGGAAGTGGGGGGCAGTGGGTCGTGGTGGCTGCCGCATGCAAGGTCCACCCTCCCCCCCTGCTCCACATCTGGCTGCCGTCACCAGAAGGGGTACACTTCTTTAAAAAGGTTGAAACCCCATTCTATGTGACTAGTTAGGAGTGGCTCGCTTTTTTTTCTTTTGTAGCTCAGTCACATTATGGGGAGTGTTGAAACTATAGATGCAGGGGCAAGAACTTTGAGGATGCATGTGGAACAGTGTATCCCTAATTTTTCTAAGACTTATTCCAAAATACATATCGCAAGGGACATGGAAAGATCACACCATGCAGCTGACAGTTAAAACCTACCCACTGTGGATGCATTTATATCAACAAAGGAAGGCTGCTGCAAGATAAGCTTCTGTCTTCCAGGGGAATTAGTGCACCTTTGCTGGCATATGCTGCATCTCCATTGGGGGTCTAAGAACATTGCTCTCCTACTGAAGTAGCATTAACCCCATTGTGCAGATAAAGACTGTGTAATGAGGTCCACTACCCCACTACTTGGGTGTTGGATTAGCATATGATTAGCCTTTTAAGTGATGGGCACTGCCTACTTCTCGTTCTGCTTCTGGCTCATGATTCTAGCCCAGGGACTAAGATACCTGGAGAGCCAGAGAAGGAGGTAGTTCTGAAGAAGTCATCATGACTGCTAGTGGAGTGCTAGATATTTTGCTGCAGGGCATAATGGACGGACATAAGTGCTAGAGTAAAAGACCAGAGAATTAGCTGGTATAAAGTACACCGAAGGGCCAGACACTGCAGAAGCAGGCCAGTAGGTAGCTAATGGTCTGAAAGTAATGGAGAAAGCCAGAATGGAGAGGCCATGGCAAGGTATCTATGTGAGGAATGAAGGCCATTTTGTTTGTAATATACAATGAGTTAGACTGTTTCAGGATTATGGACAAGGCAAGATGTCGGACGAGCATGATCCAGGTTGGGAGAATCATGCAGTATAATACCATTGTTGACAGCACTCTGCATCATAAGACAAATGGTCATCTATGCATTCTGCACAGCAGTGATATACAATAGCCATGCATAAGGGCAGCTGCTTTTGCCTGCTCCTTACTGCTGCCATTAGTTGTAAAGAAATGAGGTAAAAGATGCAAGCAGCACAAAGCTAAAATATGAGTCTGTGACCTACTGAACAAGTGTCCCGCACTGCCCTGGACATACAATAAGTCTTGCAGAAGGAGAATGTATTGCAATTACACGTTGAGTGGAAAACTAACACTTTATATGGCCCAATACTAGGGAAGCTTTATTTTGGGTTGGAGCTGTAACAAGCAGCGTAAATTCTTATACATTAGCTAAATCTACGTCCAGAGATTTGTTGCAGGTAACATTTTTCCCAGTTAAAAACTGAAGATTGTTTAATGATTTTCAACTCTTAAACAGTTATAAAATGGCATTTGTTAAACTGTTGTAAGTATTCATTGGTTGCACTGCTGAAGGGAGGAGCAGTTTATGGTCAAGTAGATTCCCAGGCAGGAGCTTCTTTATGCAGGGTCTGTCTTTATGAGAGTGCTGTCTTCTAGGAAAAAGGCTAACAATTATTCTTAGAAAGGCATTAGGTAAGTAATATTAAAATGTCCTAGGAAAGACTCAAAAGAATATTTAGACAAAAACACAGGTTGGGAAAGGGATGTGTATATGGTTGTTACAATTCTTTCCCTCATCTTCTCTCCACATGTACAAAATAATAATACAAAAAAATTACAAACCAAAGTCTTGGCGGACTGTGGAATATCTAGATTTAAAAAAGCCAGAGTTCATTTTTCCCACTGGGACCATGTCTGACGCTATCAGTTACTGAAAGTCCTGCCGTCAAGGAGTAAAGGCATGACAGAATTTTACTGACACTTCCAGTGTAAACATCGTGATCAGTAGTTAGCCTGACCAATCTCTATAGAGCAAAAGGATTGGAATGAATTGTGATGTCCTTAATATGAACGTCGTTAAGAGGTCGATACGTTTTCTCATTCACTGGCAGCTTCTCCAACTCATCCAGGGTCTCCAAGCCATCAATTACCCTGGAAAAAAAGCAGAACAATTAGGAGATTCATAATGAAAAGTCTATTTTTTATACTCTAGGTATCTCAAAGTTCTTTAAAGCAAATTTGTAATCTGCAAGGCAAGAACTGAGGAAGCAAGTAAGGCAGCATACTGTTTGGACAGTTGGATGCTAATCTATTTTGAAACAGAAATTTAAATGCCCATGAGTGACTCCTGGATGATGACCAGACAGGAAACTATTGTAAATCAAAACAGAGGAACTTAAAAGAGAACAACAGTAATACTCCCATAATCAAAGGTCACACCTCAGTGTTCTTTCCCCCAAATTTATTTATGCACCACCTTCCCTCTCAGAAGCTAAATTAGAATCAGTATCAGTAAAATTGGACTTGCAGGAGAACTGGTGAAATATGAGAAACAATAACTACAAAAAAAAGCCATTCTGATCTACCCCATCTCTGCTCTGTATAAGACAAGCAAAATAATTAAGGGATCAGTCCATCATACTCTTACTCAAGCAAGCAGTCCTTACTATGAGTAACTGTATTGAATTTAATTCAATAACTTGTAGGAGTAAAATAAAGGGTTTGCAGGATGAGGTTATATATTTAATGCTTTAGTTTAGTTTCACATTAATGATGCTTGTGAACTCATTGACCACAAGATGAACATGAGCCTGCAGTGCAATGCTGCGGCTAGTAAAGCGACCAAAACGCTGGCTTGCATCCATAGATGCCTCTCAAGCAAATCCCGGGACATCATTCTCCCCTTGTACTCGGCCTTAGTGAGGCTGCAGCTGGAGTACTGCGTCCAGTTTTGGGCTCCACAATTCAAAAAGGATGTGGAGAAGCTTGAGAGAGTCCAGAGAAGAGCCACGCGCATGATCAGAGGTCAGGGAAGCAGACCCTACGATGACAGGCTGAGAGCCCTGGGGCTCTTTAGCCTGGAAAAGCGCAGGCTCAGGGGTGATCTGATGGTCACCTATAAGTTTATCAGGGGTGACCACCAGTATCTGGGGGAACGTTTGTTCACCAGAGCGCCCCTAGGGATGACGACTAGGTCGAATGGTCATAAACTACTACAAGACCGTTTCAGGCTGGACATAAGGAAGAATTTCTTTACTGTCCAGGCCCCCAAGGTCTGGAACAGCCTGCCACCGGAGGTGGTTCAAGCGCCTTCATTGAACACCTTCAAGAGCAAACTGGATGCTTATCTTGCTGGGATCCTACGACCCCAGCTGACTTCCTGCCCTTTGGGCAGGGGCCTGGACTCGATGATCTCCCGAGGTCCCTTCCAGCCCTAATGTCTATGGAAAAAAAACCTAACAACTACAGGATATTTCAGACAAGATTGATTTTTACAGGTCTGTTATGCTTGCTCTGTTATAATCTCACTCGTAACATGATGATAAGGAGGTACATTGCTGAATCACTCACTTCCCAAAGACAGTATACTTCATATCCAGATGTGGTTGCTTCCCATATGTGATGAAGAACTGAGATCCATTGGTATTAGGACCATTGTTTGCTAAGGAAACAACTCCGCGAACACTGTGCTGGAAGAGAGACCAGAAAGGGAAAATATGTATAAACACTCTTGCTTTGGTGAACACAGGACTATGATACACATACAAAGGTCAATTACTTTATGCTTCAAGTCCCAAACTTTTAAAAAATATGAAACAAAAGTTGATCCCGTACCAACTGCCAATCATGATCTAGTACTAACTCCTCAAAAATGCCCCAAGTTGAAATACTTTCCTTCCTCCATAAGGAGCATGAAAGACATCTCACAGCCATACAAATTCCTTCTTCCCATGATCTGGAGAAACAGACTCCCCTAACTATGCCCCTTCCCAAACTATTGGGACTCCTGTATCCCACTCCTAGCCTCCAACAATTACCATCAGCCAGTTTTTCTGGTGCTGCTCTTCCTCTACTCCTTGGAATACATTTTTGTTATGAAAAATGTCTATATTATAGAGCATAGAAATACCTTTAGGTATTCACTGAATTCATCTTCAAATTTCCTGCCCCAGATACTGCTACCTCCTTTCCCAGAGCCTGAGAAAGAAAAAAAGTGATGTGAATGTACTACTACTTTCTCAGATAGGGGAAAAAAATCACTGTTCACTGCCATTTTCAGAAAACTGGCCTAATACACTTACATCAGTTGAAGCATTTAGAGAATTCAGTCTACTGGGTCAGGGATTAGGATTTTGTTGTTTATATGGTATGTAAAACATACAAGGCCCTGATCCTGAACGGGGTGCTCATACAACATTAATAACACAGTTTACAGAAAAAGAGACTGTGATATTCACAGATTCAATTCAATACGACTGTGAGTGGCAGG
>NW_005842017.1:2700381-2703156 GCF_000455745.1 Alligator sinensis | reverse complement strand
AGAAAAAAAAAAACAACCTCCCCTGCCACTCTGTGGTAGTTGTCCCAAATGCTAGAGATATTTTGTAAACAGCATAATCTTGGTATAGAAACAGGAAGACTAGCCACTGACTACCTGTGCAACCTGTGGCAAATAATGGTGGTAATACACATCAGCCATTATCTGATCAGCTTAAATTTGTGTAGTGGCTTGCATCTGAACTTAGCTACATGAGTATATTATTTTAAATCCAGAGTTAATGGCTGTTTACCTGAATTAAATATTTTTTCACAGAAACCTACCTAGATAATTACGATTTCTCTAAGCAGCTATGGTACATCTTATTTTCCTGCCAAACCTGAGAGCGCACATTGCATCAGACACTGATAGAAAGATTTACCTGCTGGATCCCCTGTTTGTACCATGAAGCCCTTAATATTCCGATGAAATATGCAGCCGTTGTAGTAGTTACTAGCACAAAGAGCCAGGAAATTCTACAGATGAAATTGCAAGAGTGCTCTATTAAGAAACAATTCAGCAGTATTCTATTATGTTACAAAACACCTTGTGGTATACCAAAAGCAACTTTGTCAAGATTGGCAAAGCTAACTTAGCCCTTCCTACTTCGCAATGCAGGCAGATGCATCATCAGTCTTCTGCTTCTAGCTCCTGAAATATGTACAAATCCAGTTATCCAGGATCTCTCATTGTCTCTCCTTTCTTAAGACTTATAAATACAAGCTGTACTAATAACAAAAGGTAAACTACTACTACTTTTCACATCAAAACCAATATATGAGGACTGGTAAAATTTCTGCAGACAATATATGGAGGAAAAGATCTAATAGAGACATGTGACTCTTAAATACAACACAGGCACAACACTCTTATACATGTAACCAGTGATGCATCTAATTTCAGACAGGGAAATGCCCTAGTTTTATTCAGTAACAAACAAAATAACAGGACAGATGCTGCATCACATTTATGTGCATTAACTCTTAACTGAAATCCACAGGACTACTTGCAGTATCTGAAGATATAAACGTTAATCTTTGCAGTTTTGTGGCCAAAGTTAGAAAAAAAATAAATTGCAAATCACTCCTATATCCTGTCTGAGACAATGGCTAGTACCAGATGCTGTAGAAGAAGGTGCAAGACCCATCATAAACAAATTAGGAATAATCTACATGTATCAGAGTTTTTTTTCTAATTCTTGCTATAGTAAGTTGCTTATTCTCTGAAGCACGCAGTTTGTGTCTTATGCAATAAGATATCATTTTCATTATTTATAAATCTTGCTAAATTCTTGGCCTTAATGATTTCATATGACCATGAGTTCAACAGGTTATTCATGTACTGTATCAAAACTTACTTCCTCTTATCAGTTTTGAATGTGCTCCCTTTTAATGTCAATGGAAGCTCTTCTATTATATGGAAGTGTACATGAGGATGCCAAGTTTACTTTTTCTCTACCATTCATTATTTTGTTTCCATCATGTCCTCTCTTATTTGTCTTTGCTGAACACTGAACAGTTCAAGACTTGTCATATTACT
This sequence comes from Alligator sinensis, assembly GCF_000455745.1. Classification (NCBI taxonomy): domain Eukaryota; kingdom Metazoa; phylum Chordata; order Crocodylia; family Alligatoridae; genus Alligator; species Alligator sinensis. The sequence goes on along the minus strand of NW_005842017.1, from coordinate 2,701,620 downwards.
CACTTCACAAGCCTTAGGAGTTCGTTCACAGAACAGCTCTATTTTAATATCTCCCACATCAGTGTGCAGAGTAACAGCCTGAGAGAGAAAGAAGAAAATCATTAACCAGCCTCTTGACTTAAAAAAGCGAAAACTAAGTCTCAAGCCCTGCTTCATTTGCTAGTCACCCTGGAGATGTAAACGTTTCCCAGTTAACCATTATTTTGATTCCTGTTCATCTCTCTGTGTATGCAATATTAAACTGGTAGCATATCTGGATTTGTTCCTATATTAGGTGAATTAACTCAGCCTGTACGCTGGGTATCTCATAGTTACAAAAAAAAGCCCTGAACTGCTTAAAAACACCTGAACTGCTTAAAAAAAAAAGTAGTAAAACAGGGAGCTAGACTTCAGGAAGGCCTTCGATACGGTATCCCACACCATACTGGTAAACAGGTTAAGAGGCTGTGACTTAGATGACTACACAGTCTGGTGGGTGGCGAATTGGCTAGAGGGTCGCACCCAGAGAGTTGTAGTGGATGGGTCGGTATCGACCTAGAAGGGTGTGGGCAGTGGGGTCCCGCAGGGCTCGGTCCTTGGACCGATACTCTTCAATATCTTCATCAGCGACTTGGACGAGGGAGTGAAATGTACTCTGTCCAAGTTTGCAGATGACACAAAGCTATGGGGAGAAGTGGACACGCCGGAGGGCAGGGAACAGCTGCAAGCAGATCTGGACAGGTTGGGCAAGTGGGCAGAAAACAACAGAATGCAGTTCAACAAGGAGAAATGCAAAGTGCTGCACCTAGGGAGGAAAAATGTCCAGCACACCTACAGCCTAGGGAATGACCTGCTGGGTGGCACGGAAGTGGAAAGTGACCTTGGAGTCCTAGTGGACTCCAAGATGAACATGAGTCGGCAGTGTGACGAAGCCATCAGAAAAGCTAATGGCACTTTATCGTGCATCAGCAGATGCATGACGAACAGATCCGAGGAGGTGATACTTCCCCTCTATTGGGCGCTGGTCAGACCGCAGTTGGAATACTGCGTGCAGTTTTGGGCACCGCACTTCAAGAGGGATGCGGATAACCTGGAGAGGGTCCAGAGAAGGGCCACTTGTATGGTTAAGGGCTTGCAGGCCAAGCCCTATGAGGAGAGGCTAGAGAAACTGGATCTATTCAGCCTCCGCAAGAGAAGGTTGAGAGGCGACCTTGTGGCTACCTATAAGTTCATCACGGGGGCACAGAAGGGAATTGGTGA
>NW_005842017.1:2693751-2700290 GCF_000455745.1 Alligator sinensis | reverse complement strand
ACTCTTTCCTGCCTATGCAGGGGGTCGGACTCGATGATCTATTGAGGTCCCTTCCGACCCTAGCAACTATGAATCTATGAATACATCACTGACTGCGTTAGAGCTTTCTCATTATGCTGTCCAGAAAGGCTATGAACAGATGTTGTCTTTGGAGCAGGAGTAGCTGCACCAGGATATGTCCCAACAGAGCTGATCTGCCTCACTGATGTTTACAGATGTTGCTGGGGACCATTTTTACACAGGATCAGGCCCCTGATGCTCCAGGTGCCAGGCCCCAAGTTGGAACACAACAGCAAGATACATGCACAGTGGGAATCACTTGCAGGGGATCCTTGCATCCTGTGTTCGCAAGTGGGGACATCCCCATGCAGATTCTCCTACTTGTAGATGTGTGTCCCAAATTGGGGAATGGCAGCCTGATGCACACACCACAGGAATCCGTTGTGTAAACACATGAGAATTCACCTGCAGAGGAATTCCCATGGCTCACAATTAGCAAACAGACATCCTCCCATCTAAGGTGCCACAAACTGTAACTAAAATCTTTATGGCAGCACAAGGGCAACATCCGTTTGCACCCTAAGAAATGAAGCTGTACCCCTGCTCAAGGAAGGACCTGCTCAAGTCCCCAGTAAGGTCAACGTGGGCAGATCAGAATTTATGTAAATAATTATAATAAATGGAATGTTATTTAGAGTAACGCAGTTGTTCAGCCTGAGTTACACCCTAGGGCTACATTTTCATCTGTAAGAACACCACAAATAGAGTGAACTCAAAAGTAACATGGAAAAAGCCATGACTGTGAAGAGCCTAGCCAGTCACATCTCTGCCCAGCCATGACAAAAACCTGGGTTTACTCCAGTTTTGTTCAAAGACAGCAGTGCTTGTGGGGTATGTAATTCTGTCTATAACAGGAAAGAAAGACTTCCTTACATGACAAAACTGCAACCTTTCAGGTTACTTTAAACACAGCACTGATGGGCTCTGAAAGGTATCCTATAAACCCCTCCCTATGAAAGATGATGGCTTCAAAGTGCAGTTCTCTTAGTAGCCAGTGGTATGTTTGATTATACGTTCTTATATACAAGCACAGAGCAAACTTCCAGGACAGTATGGTTTAAGCAGAGTGAGCAAGCATGTGCTGAAGTGATGACTTAATTAGGGTGGAATGTGCTGAGAATTAAAAATAAAAGAATAAGATAACATGCTAATATAAGCTGAAAAATGGTTGTTAACCAACTGGCTCCAGGACATCTAGAGAAGGCCAAGAAGAATAATAGGGTAAATAAGAAAAGTATAACCAATTGTTTGGTTATGACATATCACCCTTTCCTCAAATCTATACAGAAAATCCTCAAACAAGTGCAACCCATACTAGAAGAAGATCCAATTCTTGAAGAGATCTTCTCAGAACCCCCCATCCTAGCCTTTAAACGAGCACCAAACCTCACTAACCTCATCACCAGAAGAAAACATCCTACGGCCCAAACACACCGAATGGATCCACACCATGCCATGACAAGAAATGTAAAACCTGCCAACATATCTCCATCACCCCCACAATTACTACACCTCACAACAAAACCATCAGCATTCCTGGATCTTACAGATGCACCTCCAGAAATGTAATATATCTCATCCAATGCACCAAATGCCCTGATGGAAAATACGTAGGAGAGACCAAACAACAACTGCGCACCAGAATAAATGCACACTGGAAATCTATCAAAGACAAGAATACCCAATTACCTGTGGGGGCACATTTCTTACGAGAAAACCAATCTCTCTCCAACCAATCTCTCTCCAATCTCTCAGTTCTAATCCTCCAAGGGAATTTACAAAACACTTTTCACAGACAAACCTATGAACTTCACTTCATCAACCTCCTGGATACAAAAAACCATGGATTAAATATAGACATTGGATTTATGACACATTATAACCTGCCTAACATCTGACTCTCCAGGTACCTCTCCACTATTTGCCTGCTACATTCATCCCCCTTTGCCCCGCCCCCCAGCCTCTCTCACCCACTGACTCCTCATTTTACATTTTCACTGATTGGCTTTCTTGCATGCATACCAGCCTCTGGCTTCTTTACTATTCATTCCATCCAGGAAGAGCACAAACCAACTGCAGATGCTTCCTCAGCCTGACAAAGGGTATTTAAAACCAAAAGCTTGCTAAGAAGAATTTTTCCAACTATTTGAGGTGGTTTAATAAAAGATACCACATTTACCCAAAGAACCTTGTCTGCCTATAACCAATTTTTGTGCTTTGGAAAGATAAAGTAGGCAGAAAAACAGGTGATTTACAGACTAGATCCAATTGGTTTCTGGAAGGGCTTTTAGGTGATATCTTTTATTGGACCAACTGTACAGTTGGGAGGGATGTTAAGAAAGCCTGGAGCAAAAGAGGCTATTCCTCAGGTATTCTGATGTGAATGGAAATCTGGGGGGATAAAACAGAACAAGAGAGGGGTTCTTTTCTAGAGTTAACTGAGTCACTAGAGCCATCCAGTCCGAAGCATCCAAAATTTTGCCCTTAATATCCCAGTTGTAAGTATTCAAAGCAAATATTTGTAACAGTTCATAGAATCTTAGAAAATTGGGGTTGGAAGAGACCTCAGCAGGTTACCTAGTCCAACTCACTGCTCAAAGAAGGACCACCCCCAAACTATCATTCCAGCCAAGGCTTTGTCCAACCAGGTCTTAATAACCTCCAAGGATAGAGATTCCACAGCCTCTCTGGTTAACCCATTCCAGTGCTTTCCTAACCTCCACGTGAGAAAGTTTTTCCTAACATCTAACCTAAACTTTCCTTTCTGCAACTTGACACCATTGCTCCTTCTGTCATCTGCTACCATTAAGAACAGTTACATCTATTAATAGTAACTGCAAACTAATACATGATTTTGAAGATGTCTGGTGGTTTGCAGATAGTAGTACTGCTTTACTATTTCACAGAAACTCTCTTCAAGTAATCCACAGAGATATAATTAAGTCTTTTGATTTAATACAGTATTACAATCACTGGCATGAACTATCAAATACCAACATTGTGTAAATGACATGTACTTTCAGCTGAAAGGTACAAAAACAAACCAAACAACTGAACAGGAGTACTCATGACCCAGGCTGGGCTCTGGATTACTCATAATTTGTTGCTGTCTATGAAAAACTCAGGGGGGACTTGGTGGCAGCCTGTAAGTATATCAGGGGCATACAGCAGGGCTTGGGGGAGCATCTATTCAGCAAGGCCCCCTAGGGCAGGACAAGAAATAACAGGCAGAAACCAATTGAAGATTGCTTCAGGCTAGACATAAGGAAAAAGTTCTTCATAAAATGAGTGCTGAGGATTTGGACCAGGCTCCCCCAAGAAGTAGTATAGTCACACACCCTAGCGATCTTCAAAAAACGTCTCGACCACAGCAGTCTTTCCTGCCCAAGTGCAGGGGGGCTGGACCCAATGATCTGTAAGGGCCCTTCCAGGCCCTAACAACTATGACACTATGAAAAAAATACTATTTATTAACTTTCAAGATCCAATCAATTACCCACCTGTTAGTGACAGAACTAGCATTTCAGAGCATGCAGATCATTAAATCAGAGCATTTATAAAGAATAACAAGCTAAACCAGAGTGAAGACAAAACCTCACTCACTGTACGAGACATCTGTATAGAAAACAATTATAAAAAACAATGCTACATCTGCATTTTTTTACTATATTTAAATGTAAAAAAGGGAAGCTGTTTAACTGGAATCTCTGTGAAGACAGTTTGTCTATTCTAGCTCAGCTATGCAATATTAATTATACAGTTACAGTGAGACTGACACCTTTGCTTTTCCAGAGCATATTGTACAGAAAACAACAAAACAGAAAGTTGAGATTTTTACAATACGAAAGTAATTGTGGGATTATTTGGGACACAGAGCATCTGTCCTGTTTTCAAGAAATACCAGTCTCACAAAATGTGAAAGTATATAAAAACCCCTTTCTGCCTCACCATCCCTTCTCATTAGGTGTCCAAGTGTCCAATGTGCAGACATGTGTAATGGTTTCCTGCAAAGAAAATACAATGATTTTAATTCCTATTCATCATTTCCTTTTAATTCTAAAATTCACTGACATCTACATCATGTGGCTTACATGCATTTTATAAAAGCCATGCATTACTTTGAGAGCTACAAATTAATAGACAGTTAACAGTTCTTACAATTAAGAGACATATGAAAGAAAAGCCCTTTTATATGATGAAAGACTGAAAAAATTGTGACTAGCATAGAAAGCCAGAAGGGACCTTTTTTGACCTCCTGTAAAACACAGGCCAGAAAACCTTACCCACCTGTTACAAACTCACGCCCAAAGGAGGAAAATTTGGGGCATTCAAGGAGTGTCATGAATAGATATTTTCCTGAATTAGACTTGCTAATATGGTGTTGGGTCTCTGTAGCTAATGTTAAGATGAGTTTAGTTTTTATCATTTTTATGTTTCCATGAACCATGATATTTGATGTATATGTATTTTTGTATTTTAAGCAGGGATCCTGGTTTTCTATTTAAAAATCCCAAATTCTCTAATTAAAAAACCCCACAAAAATTCCAAACGATCTGATTAAAAACACCCAAATCAGTGTTTTTTCTGTGATTAAAATGAAACATCACTATATATATAGGTATTAGTTGAACACAATGTTTTATTAATATCTTTGCAATTTAAAAGCAATTTGGAAACCTACCAGTGCCTCAATCATTATAATAAAATAAAGTCTAAATACCTATATATTTTGGCATTTGATTTTAGTTTTTTTATCATGGAAAATCAGAGCTCCCGCTCCCCACTTTGCTCACCAGGACACAGGTCCAGCAGCAGCTGTTCCTCCCTGCCGCTTTGTGGTGCTGAGCAGCCTTGATACACCAGTGCCCTGCCCCTGCCCATTTTGTTGCCTCTCACTCCCAACCCACAGACCCCACATCCCTTCCAGTGCCCCTCATTCCCAGCCCACAGCCCCCTGGTCCTGCCCCTTACTTCCAACGCCAGCCCTGCTGGTGCCCCTCACTCTGAACCCACAGCTCCCTAGTCCTGCTGGTGCCCTAGTGTGTGGGGAATAGGGTGGGTGTGTGGAGAGGGGGGGTGTGGACACAGGTGACATGTCAGGGGAGATGGGGGAGCACAGACAATGTGTTGGGGGGCAGGGGAGGGCACACCTTGGGGGAAACAGAAATCTGGGAGCCATGTGCCTCTGATTCCCCTCCCCAAGTGTCACCTGTGCTCCCCTGCCACTCCCGCACCGCACCTGTGCCCACTCTCCTCTCCCATAGACTTACCTGGAGGGAGCTGCTCTCCACCACACTGCCTGGCTGCCACATGCAGGTGTGTGCACACGCATGCATATAGCACCCTCTACCCCCTGCATCCAGCTCCTCCCAGTCCCAAGAAGCCCATTGCAGGCTGGAACTCTGCCAGCCTGCAAGGGGAAACGCATGGCTTCCAGGGTTTTTCTCCTTTAAGAGAGAAAATCTGTGTTTTTCCACAGCAAATGGGAAACTCAGATCCCTGTTTATAAGGAACTCATATTAGCCTGTCAAAGGATTGTTGGTTAGCTGTCAGGATGGACAAAGACTATTTGCACCCCACAAGAGGAACAACGCTTGGTTGGCTGAGGAAAAGAAATCACTGAGAGTTCATATGAGAGATGGCTATGCAGACATGAGCTGAGCTGAGGTATGTGAGCAGAGACCTGTCCCAGACAATGGGTATTTACATTTCAAACAGGAAAGGTGTTAGTTGGGGGAAAGTCTAATCAAAAACCTTTAAATAAATATGAGTATGCGACTGTAACTCTCTGTCATAACTGATAGCTAGGGATACTGGATCAGGTGTCTGAAAGGATGTAAATATTTCCTAGGTAAGACTGCATCAGGAAAGAAGCCTACCCTGACAAGCAGGGCTCCTGCCAGGGGTGCCAAGCATCCGGCCAGCAGGCAGGATCTGGGCTGTGGAGCCAGGGCAAGGCTGCCTGCTTGTTGCCTGGACCCTGCCCACATCCCCCCCCCCCTGTACCTGACCTGGCAGCTGCTCCAGGCAGGCTGGGCCCTGCCTGCACGTGGCACGCATCCCGAGTGGCTGCGCCGGGGGCCGCGTGTCAGCCAGGCCCCGGCCGGGCTGTGTCGCACACAACGCCTGCTCCGGCCGTCCGCGACCCGCTCTCACAAGGCGCTCGCAGCTGCTGTGAGCAGAGCGGTGCCAGGCGGGCACTGGGGCAGGCGGGCCGGGGAGGGGAGGGGGCCCCGGCTCACACTACACGTCCTCCGCCGCCCCGTCCCCCCGGCTGAGCGAGGCGCACCGCGGGGACCCGCGCGCACCTACCCGGGCGCGGAACCAATTGCGGGCGGACCGAAGCGACGCGCGCCGCCAGGGGAAAGCGGGACCAATTCGAGAGCGGACCGAAGCGGCGCGCGCGGACGGCGGAGGGACCCAATTCGGGGTCGGAGCGGACCGGGCCGGGGGCGTGGCCAGCTGAGGCTGATACCACC
>NW_005842017.1:2685666-2693282 GCF_000455745.1 Alligator sinensis | reverse complement strand
CTCCAGCCGGTCTGGGACCTATGCTCACTGGCGCTTGCAGGTGCTGTGTGTGGCATGGTTGCCAGGCACTTGGTTTTTAAACTTTGGGAGGGAGAAGCAGGAATCAAAGGTGGGTTCAAGCACACCAGTGCACACCCCCCCCCCCCCCCCCACACACACACACCACCTCCACCCCATGATCCTGCCTTGCGCTGGCCACTGTGCTAGATGTGAACTGAGGCCCCTCCTGGCCCTAATCTCAGCCAGAATTGCTGCGAGACATTTCAGCCTGGAGGTGAGGGAGAACTTTCTGGGGATTAGATACCAGAACAGGCTGCCTGGAGAAGGTTTGGGATCTCCATCCTTGGAAACTTTTAAGAGCAGGTTAGAGGGGGACCACGCTAGATGTGACCTCATAAGGTCCTTCCGACCCAGCTGTCTTGTGCATCCTAAGCTGGTATGTAGGCCGCTGGCTGAGTGCATAGAGCTGGATCTCATCTGGGTTTCTGGCTTAGGGAAGTGATGGGTGCAGGATGGGCATGTGTTTTTTCCCCCCCCATTACAAAAGGCAGAATGTTTATTGTCAGCTGAAAATGCCCTGATGCATTTTCAGTGTTATTTGCTTGGCCTTGGTCTACATAGGGTGTGAGCACTTCTCAGTCATGGATTTCCTCCTTCACCAGGAAGGAAGTCTTTATGGGACAAAAGCACGCCAAAGTTTAAAGGACACGTCCAAGATCAACCAGTTTAGTGACAGATCTTCCAACTCCCAATTCCGTTCCTTGATGATTGATCATGAATTGTAGGTGCTATTTAATCAGGCAAGGGATATAACCTAAGGCAGTATCTAGTGGGCAAGCTGTCTGATGTGTAATGCTATGCCCAAAAAAGCACCAACAGATATAATCAAAATGAATAGTCTAGCACCTTCCTTTAGGGATGAGCCTTGGATTTATTTCGGCTCTAATCGATACAGTTCTGTTATTCGCCACATCAGGATGGGAAGCACTGCAGCATGTTTGAGTGTTCTGGCACAAGTGTTTAAGCCATAGACTGCAAGATGTGTTCTGGTATCTTCTGACTAATAAGTGCAGTTCCTAGTATAATAATCATTTGTATTATTATTGGGGTGGAGAAGCATGGGAAGAGACACTTCCACTAAAACTTGATAAAACAATTTTCCCCAGCAATGCTTACTTTCAACTTAAGAAAGAGCTGTAAATTTAGCAGCAACAGGAAAATGTTGGCTAAGAGTTAACATGGAGATCTCCCTGTAAGATGCACATCTAGCCATGGAAAATAACTTTCTGAATTGAAACTTCTTTTGCTCTGAACTGCTTTGAATTGAATACTGTGAGAGTAACAACCTTCCACACTAGAATTTCAGCTATATAAAACCTCCTTGTAGATCTTGATTTTTTTTTTTTTTTTTTTTTTTTTTTTTTTACTCCTAAAATTGGCTAATAAATCACAGGCACTGGATTTCTCGAGACAGATCCTCAGCGCTGGGGGCCATTTTGTTGTTTTGTGTTTGTGGTATCATAAACTGCTGGGTTGCATGTTCTCTCAGGTGCCTCTACCTCCTCTGTCCCAATACAACCATCGACTGCTCTAACATATCCAACTGAGGGCAGTCACCGAGTGGAGTTCATAGTGGGCCAGGCTGAGCAGCTGGAGGCTGTCCTGTCCAAAGTGCAGACAATTCCAGAGGTTTCATCTGTTGTGACTCTCCCTGCCAGGTACTGCATGTGGCACTCTGGTTTTTCTCCTGCTGCTTTGAAAAAAATAAACACCATTGACATGTCACACTCTCTTGTTATCACTTGTTCTTTCTAGTCAGCCTGCTGGTCTTACCTGATCTGCTTAGTGATACCAAAGTTTAGTGATATTAGGATTTCTTTATAGCATGTCATTTTGTTGATTTAAATGCCATCCTTTTTTCTTTTTTGTGTGTGTGTGTGTGTGTGTGGAGGAGAGTAGGGTTGCCATTGCTGAGTCTATAAAAAAAAAAAACAAAAAAAAAAAACATTTTTTGAGCTATGTTTCTTCTATTTTGCATTGTTACCTTGTCCCTTCTACTCTTAATAGGAGAGCTCTGTGTTCTGTTCATTAGATTCTGACATTCTGTTTTCTTCTTTAAAAAAAATAAAACTATTGTTATTTTGCAGGGCTGAAGGTGAGGACCAGACACGAGTTAGTCTGAACTGTACTGAAAAGGCAATGCAGGATGTAGTGGCGTTATTATCCCAGAACGGCCTTTATCGCAAGACTGAGATCTTGTTGTTACAGAAGGTAATAAACTTTACTGCTGTTCCCCCTTTCACTGAATTGCCTGTAATGTTTGTTGATGGCATGTTGATGGCTCTAGAGAGTAAAATGGCTTACCCCCAGAACAAGAAAAGTATTGGCAGCAATGTAAGCTTCCTTATGCTGCCTTTTCTCAGGTTTCCTTACCACTGACATTGGGGCACTTGAGAGCACTTATGCTTTGCAAAAGAAGTGGGGCTAATTGTGTGGCCTGTACTACCTCTTAATCTATTTGTGGTATCTAGTGCAGACAGGTTCAATGGATTATCTTGTCCTTTCGATCTTTTGCAAAGTACATAGAAATTCTTTCTCTTTGTAGTTATTTCCAATGTACCCCTCAAATGTCCGTTCCTGTAGAGTAAAAAGTATTTGATTAGCTGGTATGAGCTTTCTCACAGTCATTAAACGTTTTTTTGTTTGTTTGTTTTTTTTACAGCCTCTGCTTCCACAGACTGGAATGGGACGTCTATGCAAATTGAGCGAGCCAGCTTCCCTGTCAGCCTTAATTGAACGAATCAAAAACTACCTAAAATTGTCTTACGTCCGCCTGGCCCTTGGTGTGGGAAAGACATTAGGTAAACCTACAAGTATGACTTTTTACCATAATTGGTGCCCCTCGTATACAATTAGCATGCACATGTATGGGAAAGAGACTGCTGTATCCTCTCTTTAGGACTGGTATGATTCCTTGTGTGAAGTAGCTAGTTGTTCAAAGAACAACTAACTAATTTAGTAATTACTATGCTACACAAATCATTGAAAGTCTTGCTCCTAATGTAGTCTGTATTTTAATGGTGAGTTTTGCATTTCACTGGTCATTCCTGTGAAGGAGGAAGTACACAAGCAGAGTACGGATTAGCTTTTTCATTGTTTGTACAATGGTTTCTCCTGTCTTAAACTTCTTCCCCAAGATTTCTGGGGACAAATGTTACCATGAAATGCTACATAGTCATTCTAGAATTATCGACATAATTGAGATCTAAAAACTAGAATTCTTAATATTTCAAGCACATTTTAGCACCTTGGAAATGTGTATAAATATCCATGATTAGAGGGCGATAGATAAACTGAAAAACAGAGGAAGTGATGCGTCCAAGGTCAAACCATGAGGCAGTAGTAAAACCTGGAAACAAAGCCCAGGTCATCTTTGTTCAGTTTTCCATCTTAACCTCTATAGAAATGCTGTCATTCCTCAAGAGGTGTAACTTGTAAGACTAGATAATCTTTCCTTTATAACCTACCTGTAATAGGCAAGTATATTATTTAAACTGAAAAGCATATTTTGTGCAAGTTATTCAGAAACTGTAGTCATTGTTTTTAAAGTACCTAATTCAGGGTGTGACTCCTACTTCAGACAAGAGTCTGAAAGGTGTAGTTACCAAACTATAGTGGCCAGTAGTGCCATGTAAAAGCATCTTTCTTTCTCCATGCACCAATTCAGAAGGTTTCTGGTAGCAGGCAGAATGGAGTGCTGAGTAGTTCATGCATCAACACTTTCTAGCGCTCGAGGCATCTTGCTGTCTTCCTGGAGAAGTGGTTGGCCCATCCACCTCCAAATTTAAAATCCCTTTTCTGCATCCAACAAATTTCCACTGGTCCTGAGCAAGACAAAATGTTAGCACTGCAAATTATCTCGTCAGTGTTGGCATCAAGGCTGAAGGATAGGGAGGGAATTTAATTGTGGCATTTATTTTCATGCAGAATCCCAAATAAGGACAGTTGCTGTGTGTGCTGGTTCTGGAAGAAGTGTCCTGCAGGGGGTGGAAGCTGACCTCTATCTCACTGGTATGCGACTTGTTCCTGTTGCATCCTTTTTTAATGAAAATATTTACTAGACAAAGAGTAGTCTGACTGGCTGCTGAAGGAACCTGCCATGACAGGGCATCAGGTATCGCTGCTGAATAATCAGTTACTAAAAGAACAAATACTTTGAGGAGTAAGATGGGTCTACTGCTGAACTGTTCATTTTGTCAGGTACAATAGAAATGCTGGGTAGGAGAGACTTTTTTTCTGTAGTCAGTCAGGAGAGCTTACCAGACTCCCAAGACCAGTTCATTGTGAACATTAAATTTATGCATGATAATATAGATGCCTGTACTTAACCTGTCTACATGTGTATACATCTACATTTACCAAAATCATGGGGTAAGTGTTTCTAATTCCAAAGTGTAAAATAAAATTAAATAAAATAAACCCTCAGGCCTGCATACAGGAAGAGAGAAAATACAATAAAAAGCCTTTTTTCTTTTCTTTTTTTTTTTTTCCCCTTTTTTCCTACAAAGAATCCTGCGGGTGAGAAGTGCTCAACTTCCTTTTAAAGACTTAATTGTTGTGCATCTGGTTGAAACCCTCCCACAAAAAAACACCTTACTGTTCACAAGGAACTGGTTAGCAACATTTCAATACATCTAGGATAAATTACAAAATATTCTGAAAACCAAAGTTAGACATTTCCCAAAGATTTAAATGTTCCATGTTCAAGATGTTTATAAAAACACAAGAAGGTGCATCCATTAGAACCTCAGTTTAAAAAGTGAGGATTGGAAATAGAGGAAGAATGCAAGAAGTAAAAATGTCAGTAGAAATGGTGAAAGAATTTTTATTAAAAAATTTTAAGTTTTTACTCTTCTTCATGGTTCACTTAAATTATTATTTGATGTTATAGATTATTCTGTGTAATGAACTGCAAATACTGTAGTTTTATGTACTGTATGGTGTATCTCTTCTCATGCTGACAGGAGAGATGTCCCACCATGAAGTGCTGGATGTTGTTGGCAATGGGATAAGTGTGATTCTGTGTGAGCACAGTAACAGCGAGCGAGGCTTCCTGTTGGAGCTGCGAGACATGCTGGACACCCACCTAGAAAATAAAGTTAACATCATTGTGTCAGAAATCGATAGAGACCCTCTTCAACTGGCATAGAAGAAAGCAAAGGTCACCGCATGGAGTCTAGAATAATTGGACAATACTGTCTCTCCTATGCTTAGGGAAATATATCTGATAAATAAAGAAAAATACTGTTGTTTTTTTTCAGGCTCACAAATTAAAGGCTTTTTCAGTGCTTTACTCTGCTGTACTTCACTAGGGATAGGAGAGAAAGTAAGTACATCAGCACTCAAGCAACATGTATTGGATAATAAGAATACTTAAATTCAGTTGACGAAAATACAATAGTGAGGCCTCCGTGTTTTAAGTTTACTTAATTTTACTAGGGCTAGAAAGTTAGTCCCAAATCACAACTGGACTAGTGGCAGCAAATTTCCTGGTAAACTTTAAATTACTTTTATATTTATAGGTCATTAATAGACTCTAACTATCTCCCTACACTTTGGCATTAGCTTTGTAGAAGGCAGCAAGGGTATTTAGTTGCAAAAATAGTGTTAATGTGATGCTAAGGCAGATTGTTTACATCTGCAAACATGAGAAATTTCAGCTTGTTTTATTACCTGCATTGTAGACAGAAATTAAAATGTTTGCGTTCTTATCTTTAAATACAGGTTTCCTTACTTATGGTAATAATGTTATATGATTGCTAGGGCTGGTTTTAATCAGTAATGTTTGCTTTCTGTAATTTTATTCCAGCTTTGACGGGTAAAGTAGCTTCTTTAGCTTACACATGCTGGTGTGCTACCATATATGAGTTGCAAACAGTTTAAGGGGATGGCTGAATTCAAACTGGTGACAAAAACATTAACTTTTGTAGAGTCTTGAAAACATCCTTTTAAGATGCTGCTAGATGAAGCTAAAAAAGGGTTTAACACAACACACACAGAACTACAATACATTCATTGAAATTTCCTAATTTCTATTCAAATGCTAAAATTCCTGGAGCTGTAGCACAGGCAAAGCCCGAGAAAGACAGGCAGGAGGGACAAGGACTTGAGATTGCAGTAACCTGTATAAAAACTTAAAACAAAACTGCTAATTGATGGGTAACTGAAATCTAAATCCCCCTATAAGAGTATGCAACATGGGTGCTCTTTTTGCTAGGGCTTGAGGATGCCACAGGTTTTTACTACAAATGTTTGACCAGGAGAATTGCCTTCATAGACAGTAGGGCTGGAAGGGACCTCGGAAGATCACCAAGTCCAGCGCCCTGCCTCGGGGGCAGGAAGTCAGCTGGAGTCATAGGATCCCAGCAAGATAAGCATCCAAATTTCTCTTGAAGGTGTTCAATGCAGGTGCTTGAACCACCTCTGATGGCAGGCTATTCCAGACCTTGGGAGCTCGGATAGTGAAGAAATTCTTCCTTATGTCTGGCCTGAAACAGTCTTGCAGGAGTTTATAACCATTTGATCTTGTCACCCTTGGGGTACTCTGGTGAACAATCATTCCCCCAGACCTTGGTGTACACCCCTGATAAACTTATAGGTGGCCACCAGATCACCCCTGAGCCTGTGCTTTTCCAGGCTAAAGAGTCCCATAGCTCTCAGCCTGTCATCATAAGGTCTGTTTTCCTGACCTCCGATCATGCGCGTGGCTCTTCTCTGGACTCTCTCAAGCTTCTCCACATTCTTTTTGAATTGTGGAGTCCAAAACTGGACACAGTACTCCAGCTGTAGCCTCACCAAGGCTGAGTACAATGGGAGAATGACATCCTGGGATTTGCTTGAGAAGTATCTATGGATGCAAGCCAGCGGTTTGCTCACTTTACTAGCCACAGCATCATATTGAAGGCTCGTGTTCATCTTGTGGTCAGTCATGACTCTCAAGTCCCCCAAGCCTTAACATAACTTGTTAAGTAAGGTAACTCATAGATTGTAGCGTTGGACATGACCACAATGGATCATCGTGTCCAACCCCCTGCCCCATGGCAGGAAAGAGGACCAAGGTAAAATGACCCCAGCCAGGTGACTATCTAGCCTCCTCTTGAAGACCTCCAAGCTAGGTGATGTCACAACCCAAAGTTGTGATTTTCTTGTTTGTGTGTGCTTCGGCATCGCTAAATTGTGTTCCCGCTAAATTGTAGCTCTTTTGCACGGTGGAGTGTTCTGTTGCAATTAAGAACCCGCATGCAGGAGTTTTTCCCGCCAGTTTTGTAGCCTTCTTTGCATCGTGCATTTCTTTTGCATTACGGTGATGCACAGTACAAGGAAGTTCCCGCCCTTTGTATTAAGATTTCCGCCACATTATTGGCCAATCTTAATATAGGCACACGTGGTAGCTAGCTATTGGCTTGCTAGCCGTACAAAAGGCTTGGATAGTTTCCGCCCAAGTTGGAGAGAGAGAAAGCACGTGGAGTTCGGGAAAGGAGCATGAGGATCTCTAAGCGCTGCTGATCCATACGAACCCAGCTTTTTCCTTAAGAGGGCAACAGAGGTTTAATTTG
>NW_005842017.1:2678626-2684927 GCF_000455745.1 Alligator sinensis | reverse complement strand
ATTGGCCTTGTTGATGGCCTCGTTACACTGCCAGCTCATGTTCATCTTGGAGTCAATTATGACTCCAAGATCCCTCTCTGCCTCTGAGCTGCCACTCCCTAACCTATAGGTGTGCTGGGGGTTGGGTTCCTCCTTCCCAGGTGGAGTACCTTACATTTATCTTTATTAAATTGCATCCTATTTCTCTCTGCCCATTGTTCCAACCTGTCCAGGTCAGCCTGAATCTGCTCCCTGCCCTCCGGTGTACTAACTTTGCCCCATAACTTGGTATCATCAGCAAACTTGAAGGGTGCCCTCCACGCCCTCGTCCAAATCGTTGATGAAGATATTAAATAATATCGGTCCAAGGACCAAACCCTGCGGGACCCCACTGCCCACCTCCCTCCAGGCCGAGAAGGAACCATCCACCGTCCACTCCACAGTCTGCTAGCTTCCCAATGAGGATAAGGTGCGAAACTGTGTTGAAGGCCTTCCTAAAGTCCAGGAAGATGACATCAGCCTTGGCTCCTACATCCAGGCAGTGTGTGACCTGGTCATAGAAGGCTACAAGGTTTGTCAGGCAGGATCTGCCTGTGACAAACCTGTGCTGGTTACCCCTCAGCATCGTTTCCCCTGCTGGGCCTGCACAAATGTGTTCTTTGATTATTTTCTCTAGCATTTTCCCAGGAATAGAGATAAGACTGACTGGTCTAAAGTTACCCGGCTCATCCCTTCTCCCTTTCTTGAAAATGGGCACCACATTGGCCCTCTTCCAGTCCTCAGGGACCTGACTGGAGCACCACGAGTGCTCAAACAGCTGTGCCAGCAGCCATAAATAAGTCTGGAACATGGCCCTCTCCCCCAGTCAGCAGTGCTACAGGTACAGTCTGGTGGGGAGGGAAAGCTGCAACCCTGTGATTCTGGGACTTCAGTTTAAATTTTGACCAACCAGCTGGGACTAGCCTATGAAATCCTGGATATATAGTCACCCTACTCTTAAGCCAATATTTGTATCCCTCTGGTCTCAGTTCATAAGCAACAGAAGTAGTACTGTCACCTAACTTGGAGGTCTTCAAGAGGAGGCTTGACAATCATCTGGCTGGGGTCATCTGACCTCAGTCCTCTTTCCAGCCAGGGGCACGGGGGTTGGACACAATGATCCCTTGTGGTCCCTTCTGACTCTACAATCTATGAATAGTCCCATGCCCCTTCCCCACCCCCCATCATAATATTACTGCTGTTATTTCCCTGCACCTCTCTTACCAGCGAGAAACTATATTGAAGTATTTTCCTCAGTGGAGATATTCTAAGTGTAGGAGTCATTTTACCATGTCTGGGATGCCAATTAAGTCATTCTTTTCTTTACAAACTAAAAGTTACACAAGGCAAGGACTAATACAGAGTTAACTGTTTTACTAGCAATGTACAGCAGCCCAGGAAATCTCACCTTGAATAGAAGGGCTACTGTAATCCTCAAAAGTCTGGCTAAGGTTAGGAGTATGACTAGAGTGCTTAATCCAAGTCATTTTTACAAACTAGACTATTTCACTGAAAGCACACACCTTTACCAATCTAAGGGCACAAAGGGCAATGACACTGCATAATTAATTCAGTTCTGTCTCATGAATGAACACAATGCAAGGGACTTGAAAACTGATACATGTAACTTTTCCTCCTGATTGCAATCCTTTACAAGATACTCAAGAGTTCTGAGATCTTAGGCAAACCACAATCTCAACATCAGATGTAAGCCATTTTCAAGCCCTAAGTGTCATCATGAGAAGGGATGCAATTGCCCCTTTGAACTTTCATATCTTGAATTTTAAAAAGGGTCTGGAAAACACTAGCTAGTTAGGATTTCACCCATCATTAATGTAGGAGTACATTGCACAGACAGCTAAGGTAACAGACGTGGTACCTTCAAGTTACGGACTGTGAGATCTGTGGACATAAAACAAACTAGAAAAAGTGAATAAAGCCATTTATTTATCAACATTTTTGGTAACTCAGAGGTCAAATCTTAAACATGGATGCAATATAATTAGGCACCAAGAGTTCAAGTGGCTCTGATGTCTGGCTGGCAGATAATTTCATGTAGGTGATGGAACTGCAAGGCCTAATAGTGACAAACAAAGGGGGAAAAGGTTACATTTATGCCCATATTTGTTTCTTTAGGATGTAAAAGGAAGGGCTGAACAATGTCCAACATGCTCCCCTGTTCACCTTGTGCCAGACACATTTTTCCTTATGTACAAGAAATCCAGGGTTTGTCTCTGGTTTTCTTAGAAGGCACTATAGAGGACTGGCATTTTATGGACACACACCTGCAAGAGAAACCTTATAAAACGTCAGTAGATGTTATTCACCCTGACAGAAATTAACAGTTTTAAGTTATCCCAATTGCCTGAAAAATACTTGGAAAAAGCTGTCAAGGTTTTAGCTCTCTTCCTTCTCTAACTCAAGGCTAGGATGGCTCTCAGTATGTAATACTTGGAAGGAATCTTTCAGGAATATCAGGGAGGGGACATTCTTGTTCTTTGTAAAAACAAGCAAATAAAAAACAAACCACACACCACAGTCTTCTGTACATTCCATGAAGCAGGAAAAGTAAACATTTAGATTCTCCAACTACTAATCATTTAAAAGGCTACAGTTCTGCTAATTCACAATTTTCAATAGAGATCTGGAGTTTGGAAAAACCTCAGTCCTCTTGTCAGTGTCCAGCACAGGTAAAAGATTTAACAAATTACCCACAATTCCCAAGCCTACTTGTATTCTACCCCGCTTGACTCGCCTGGTTCAGCTTGGTTTCTTAGGTATTCTAAGTCTTGGCCTCTTCATGCACTGGAAGCCCATCCATGTGACTGGTGTGCAGACAACTGGAAAGCATTTAGCTGTGAATAATTGCATCTGTATTATAAAATATAGCTTTGAACATCCAGTCATTTGCACTTCCTAAATAAGCTGCTCCAGCCAAACTTTCATCTCTGGAGAGGTAATGTACTGAAGGCACAATCTTACTGAAGAGTTAGTTTGCCTATTGATAATGGAGGCTGCATAGATATGAAGAAGGCATCATCTGAGGTGAGAGACTGAGCAGACCAACCTTACAGAACTCTTTACACAAAACAACTTCAAGTAGTTCTGGACAGCTTTAAATGCCCACTGCATTTCAGGGAACTTTCCAGCAGCTCCCCTGACAAAAGGGATAGCTGATCTGAGTGCAAGTCCTTGGCAGTAATTACCATAGATGGTTTGGGATTGGAGAGGTGTGTCACACATCTTCATCCTCTTTTCCTAAGAAATCCATCAAGGTTCCAACTTCTACAGGAATTAATAAATACTCCACTCCATCGACTCCCTGTAAACAGACACATGCACCATTAACATAATACCCTGGGAAAGAAAGAGCAAGGATGAATAGTACAATATGAGCCACTGCATAGATTCAATGCACTGACACGAATTTATTAAAAAAAACTAGACCTGCCTTCAGTGGGAGAGCAAATTCCGTGGATGAGGAAGTAAAAAGCAACACAGCTAGAGGACAGTCACAGCCTTCTGATGCAGAGTTTACTGCTAGAAAAATAGTCTACACCAGTGGTTCTCAACCTTTATAGAGTCAAGGCATTCCTCAAAAGTGTCAGCTCTTAGTTTTCACTCTTTTTGACTATGGAAAAATAAGAGCAGTTCTTCTGTTGCAAACAACTCAAAGACCACAACAGGTCAGATTGTTTTAACATTGATTCTTATTTAAAATTTCTGAGTTTAAATCTTGCAAATTATGTTGCACATTGAATAGTACAAACATTGTATGGCACCCTGGTTGAGAATCACACTACTTTACACAGTGCTCCAGGCTTCAAAGACTAAGCATACAACCTCACTGCTGGAGCTGGCAAGCAGTCACCTATTCGGCTTTAGAACCCAAATCTCTCTGAGTTATCCAAATTGTTCCTCAGGATCTTTGACTAATTGGGATTCTGAGAAATACCAGGAAGAGCTCTATATAACTAAGCCATGGTGCATGTCTTACAGTCTCGTTTCAATGCAAAGAATATTCAGATGCTATGTGCAGCTCCCTTCTTGGCACTGAGATCTGTGGACATAAAATCTCTGGATGTTCAGTCCTCTTGCATACCCACCCGTTATCCATTGGCAAGTCCAAAAATGTGACTAATACAGCAGCACCACCAGAGATAAGCTTCATTTTGTCTCAGCAACAAGCACATACATTAATAGGTCACCCACCAGCTGTAACAGTAGTTATGTTGGCTTCTTCCAACTTACCCGCTTGGTTCGAATGAGCTTGTGGTCCCTGAATTCTGTCAGCTGAGCCCTGAGAGTGAGGTCACTGTTCACAAGAAAGGCCTCCCGGCATTGCTGGTAGAAGTCTTGGAAGGAGAGCCCTGGGTGTGGAGGAGAGTTATTAAAAAATTAAACACTATCAAAAGCAGATTCTAAAGATAAATGTGATCTCTAGAGGGACAGAGTTGTTTCACCAACCCAACCCTGAAAAAGCAGATTCTTCTCCCAGTATTAAGCCTGCATCACTTGAACAAAACGAAGCAGTGATACTAAGATACACAATTTTAATTAACTTCTTCGGAAGAGAGGGAAGAAATCTCTTACTATAGTAGCCACCCCTCTGATCCAACTGAGAGCATACGTTCTACATTCTGGCCTATATTTCATACAGCTTTCTTCTAAGGATGCAGCCAAACCTAAGATGATTTTGTGAATTAGTGGTACATCTGATAGTTCCAGACCCTACATATACTAAAAGGAAACTTTCAGAGCACCTTAAATGTACAGGCCAATGCATTTTTCAATGCACAGCTCCTATTTTTCCTCCATCTTCCTCAGTTATAAGAACACCACTTGTATGCAAATTTCAGTGTGAGAATGAATATTAGCAGAGCACTCTGTATGAACCACTGTATAAGTGAGCAGGTTAAGAGCTTGCCACAGATCACACAGTTAGTCAAGGGGAGCACCGGGAATAGGAAGTCTCATCTCCCAACCTTCACTACTGGATGTTATGCAATAGGCAACTTCTGCTTGTGTGTTCCTAATGTCATATCAGGCTGCATGACAGCAGGAAAAGATTCCACAAATCCAGCTGTTTGTCTGGCTCTCTGTGAAAGGGCAGGGCATGCAGTCCAATGACTAGTACTGCTAAAATGATACTCTGCTGAAATGTTATCAGGAGCCACCGGCTCTGTAGTTTCCAGCAGATCTGCTGCTGACAACACCACCTACAGCAAAAGAACCCAACTTCCAACACAGCTAATCTGGCAATGCTGACACAGGGAAAGAAAATGCCACATGCAAGCACGTACCTGGGTAAGAGGGATTATCCTGGTTCTCCAGCTGGTACTGGGCCAGCAGTCTGAATATCCCCCTGGGGAAAAAAAAAAGGCCATGATAAAAATTAAGTCATTTCTTTTCTATACAAACAGGATTGTGTGCACACAGTGGCTGGACAGAAAGGCTTACTCTTCACATGCTGTTCATTTAAAGTAGTCCCATCTGAGCATCATGTCTTGGCTACTAGTTACTTGGAACCCAAGGTAAACATTTTTCAAAGTTGAGGCTTATCAGTACGCTGACTTCTCTATACACAAAGCCCAAATTAAGTTGGGTTCCCCATAGCCCAACACATAGCACTGAAGACTGCATTCAGTTCTTCTTTTATTACCCACTAAAAGCGAGATCTATAATGGCAATATTATGATACAAAACAATTCTGTGGTTTGTACACTGCACTGCAAAAAATACAAGTCATGGAACCTGTCATACAAGTCATGAAACCAACCTCCAGAGTTGGTATCTACAGGAGAGCTTTGGATTCTACAGCCATGACCAGCACTTCTAGGGAGGAGGCTTCCTGGGAGATGATGATCTTCATCTCTCTCCCAGAAGTAAGTATCTGTTCGCCCGCAGGTTGGCTGATCTCCTCCAAAGAGCTTTAAACTAGGCTCGACTGGGGTCGGGGAACCGGTGGTCAAAGAGAGCCCAGGGTTGGTAAACCACAAACAGGACGCCAGATCACACCAGATAAGTATTAAGGGGTTGGTAAGCCATAAACAAGGCACCAGACTACACCAGGTAAGTAATAAAGGGAACACACGCCATCAAGGCACAGGGGCACCAAGAGCCCCCTTTGGGGGACTAAAACGTCTTTATACAAATGCCAGGAGTATGGGGAACAAGCAGGAGGAGCTCGCACTCTTGCTTGCTAGCACCCAGTATGACCTAGTCGGACTAACCGAGACATGGTGGGATTCTACACACGACTGGGCGGTAGGCATTGAGGTGT
>NW_005842017.1:2676545-2677916 GCF_000455745.1 Alligator sinensis | reverse complement strand
TGGGGCTAAGGTGTTGGACTTCAGAAGGGCCAACTTTAGCAAGCTTAGAAGGCTAGTTAGTGAGGGAATGCAACTCAAGAACAGAGCAAATAGGGGTCCAGGAGGGTTGGAGGTATCTTAAGGGAGTGATCCTTGGGGCTCAAAAGGAGTCTATCCCATTACGTAGGAAGGGAGGTAAGGGGGCAAAAAAGCCCCCCTGGCTGAACAGGGAACTCCAGGAGAGTCTGGGGGCAAAAAAAGAGATGTATAGGCAATGGAAGCAGGGAGCAGCCACCAAGGAAGAATATACATCTCCCTGGCACGCTATTGCAGGGAATCAGTTAGACAGGCCAAGGCAGGGCTTGAGCTCAGGCTGGCTTCAACAGTAAAGGACAATAAAAAGTCCTTCTTCAGGTATATAGCAGGCAAAAGGAAAGCTCAGAGCAACATAGGGCCCCTGCAGGACAAATCAGGACAGTTGGTGGTTGACGTGGGGAAAAAAGCAGAGCTCTTCAATGAGTTCTTCGCTTCAGTATTTCTATGTACCGACCAAGCCAATTCTCCCACCTCGATCACTGACAGATGTCCACATGGCACCAGCCCGCCTACGGTTCGTTCCGAAATAGTTAAGGAGCTCCTGGAGGAGCTGGATGGGTACAAGTCAGCAGGCCCGGATGACCTCCACCCACGGCTGCTGAAAGAATTGGCCAGTGTAATATCTGAGCCACTGGCACAGCTGTTCGAGCACTTGTGGTGCTCCAGCCAGGTCCCTGAGGTCTGGAAAAGGGTCAATGTGGTGCCCATTTTCAAGAAAGGGAGAAGGGATGAGCCAGGTAACTTTAGACCAGTCAGTCTTACCTCTATTCCTGGGAAATAGAGGTATTTATTTACCTAAAATAGAGGTAGCCTCACAAGGAGGCTAGAGAAAATAATCAAAGAACACATTTGTGCAGGCCCAGCAGGGGAAACGATGCTGAGGGGTAACCAGCACGGGTTTGTCACAGGTAGATCCTGCCTGATAAACCTTGTAGCCTTCTATGACCAGGTCACACACTGCCTGGATGTGGGAGCCGAGGCTGGTGTCATCTTCCTGGACTTTAGGAAGGCCTTCGATGCAGTGTCGCACCCTATCCTCATTGGGAAGCTAGCAGACTGTGGAGTGGACGCCTACACGGTCAGGTGGGTGGCCAACTGGCTTAGGGAACCGCACACAGAGAGTGGTGGTGGATGGTTCCTTCTCAGCCTGGAGGGAGGTGGGCAGTGGGGTCCCGCAGGGTTTGGTCCTCGGACCGATATTATTCAATATCTTCATCAGCGATTTGGACGAGGGCGTGGAGAGCACCCTCTCCAAGTTCGCTGATGATACCAAGTTATGGGGCAAAGTTAGTACAC
>NW_005842017.1:2675526-2676492 GCF_000455745.1 Alligator sinensis | reverse complement strand
TTTAATAAAGATAAATGTAAGGTACTCCACCTGTGAAGGAGGAACCCGCAGCACACTTATAGGTTGGGGAGTGTCCTTCTCAGCAGCTCGGAGGCAGAGGGATCTTGGAGTCATAACTGACTCCAAGATGAACACAGGCCGGCAGCGTAACAAGGCCAATCGCACCTTGTCGTGCATTAGCAGGTGCATGACTAATAGGTCAAAGGAGGTGATGTTCCCCCTCTATGCGGCACTGGTCAGGCCACAGTTGGAGTCCTGTGTCCAGTTTTGGGTGCCACACTGGAAGAGGGATGCAGGGAATCTCAAGAGGGTCCGGAGAAGGGCCACTCGCATGATTAGTGGCCTTCGTGATAGACCCTACGGGGGGAGGTTGAGAGAGCTGAATCTCTTCAGCCTTCACAAGAGACAGCTGAGGGGAGATCTTGTGGCCGCCTATAAATTTGTTAGAGGAGGTCAACGGGGAATAGGGGAAGCGCTGTTTACTAGGGCGCCCCAGGGAGTGACTAGGAATAACAGGTGTAAACTAGTTGAGAGTGGATTTAAGTTACATATTAGAAAGAAATTTTTCACAGTCAGGGTGGCCAGGATCTGGAATGGGCTTCCAAGAGAGGTGGTGCTATCACCTAGCTTGGAGGTCTTCAAGAGGAGGCTAGATAGTCACCTGGCTGGGGTCATCTTACCTCAATCCTCTTTCCTGCCACTGGGTTGGACACGATGATCCATTGTGGTCCCTTTCGACTCTACAATCTATGAATCTATCCCATTTCAACCAGCTAGCAGCATTCACTGGGAGTTATGGAAATAACCTCAATTCAAGCAACATGTTTCAATGCATTACTTAAATCAGAAGCATTTAATTATTTTATGGTGTCTCCTGAAATAAACCACTTCAGGTATATTTTCTAGTTTTAGGGTTCTGTGGTATATATTTTGCTTGTAAACGTAACAGTGACTGTGCTCTTTGTC
>NW_005842017.1:2663790-2675516 GCF_000455745.1 Alligator sinensis | reverse complement strand
CTGAACTGCACTGCTGCAGGGAGCTGAAGACATATACACCTACTCCTAAAGTTACTTTTCTACATAAGCATTTATAGTAGATGCCACAGGGATAATCTATGACAGCCAACAGGGAGGGGGAGCAAATCTCACAAGGAGGCAGAGTACCAAAAACACCCCAAACCTGCTTTTATGTATTGCCTCTATGGGAAACTAGTGGATTTTGCAATACCTGTTTAATGCTTGTGAATGAGCAAGTTGACAAGGGATATGCCACTGACCCAGAAAATGACATGAGAGACCACAGTTCCTCATATGCCAGTGATGATATTAGGAGTCTGATTACCAGTCCAAGTCACTATGCAGCCACATTGTGCCATAGCTTCAGTACTAGGTGCTTTAAAACTTTAGCCAGCCAACCAGTTATCCATAACTGCTGGGAGACCTGTCTTCCCATTTTTTTCATGGATGAGGGCATAAGAGGGAAAACAGGTGTGCAAGGTGAAACACTGCACTGATGCACAGGAGGTCAAAGTTCAATTCAAGCTCTGCCACAAACTATTTGACACAGGACAAGTTAATCCCTGCACCCTGGTTCTTCCTTTCCATCTTTTTTTTGCCTAACCTTGCTTGTGTTGAATGTATTAACCTTAGGACTGGGTCTATCCTGTTACATGTACAGAGCCTACTCAGTGAGGGGCCCCAATCTCATTAAGGTTTTTAAATGCCACCACTGTATATAGTTATGTCTTACCTTGCATTGGGAGTGAGACTGCGCAGGACATGTGTGAGAGAGCTCAATGCCAAGGACCCTGATTGCTGCACCAAGAGTGAGTTTTCATAGGATGTTTCTTCCAGATAGGGACTGTATGTGGTCGTTTCATACCAAAGCCAGTTATAGAGGCTTTGTTTGGCCTGATCCCACACTGGAGAGGCAGAAAAGGAAAAGGAGAGTAGAGAGCATTGGGGGACTTAGTTTCTCCCAAGCATAAAATGCAAGCCACCTGAAGGCGCCTGCATAGTCTTTGGAAGTTATTACTTATACCATGCAATATATTCACCCAGCCATTTATAGTCAGAACAAGACACAATCCCAACACTAATTTACACACAGCTTCAAGCACAAGCGTTAGGCAGTGCCAGGTCAAACAACCGGGTGTTCCGAGTTTGTGGTGCAGAGAAGCAGAAGTTTTCTACTGCTAATTTGACAGCAAGCAGACAGGCAGCTAGCTTTGTATGTACAGCCTTGTCACAGGAAGGCTCTGCTATGCTACTAAAACACCAATTCCACCAAGTCTATTGTGTGAAGCTAAGGACAGAGATAAAGCAACAAAAGCCATTTTCAAAGTGCACTTAATGCCAGAAGGGATCTTTTTCTTTTGAAAGACACAGAAAGGCTGTGGAGGACTCACTGAGTGGAGCGTTGATGTGATCAATGGAGGCAATGAGGTAGACGCTGGGCAGGGAGGATAACTGGGCAAGAATTTGTTGGCTTTTGTCTCCTCTCAACATCTGGCTGTCCAAGTTATGGATGAGGAGATAGAGCTCCAAGGAAGAATCTACAAGGGGAAAAACAGAAAGGGAGCAGTCACAGTAAGGAGGCAGAAATAAAGAGCTGCTTCTTCCCCACTGTAGCTTGAGAAGAATCCAACTTAGTCAAATCCTACATACTGTTTTTCTCTAAGAAAGGGCTTCCTCACATTAGAGGTGAGTGCCAGTCATGCTGTATTTCAGACTATCTGTACTGCATTAGGCAAGCACCTTGCACCGTAACTCTCATCACCACTACAGCTGTTGCTGCCAACTCAGGCTTTACTTTCATGACCTTCCTTTCTCTTTGCCAAAAGTTTCTTCTGGACTAAAGATTTTCACATCTTCTAGTTCTAAGTGTAGTGCGCAGGTTTGTTATTACCCTGAAATAGAATAGTTTTCTGATAAGCATGCTGTTAGGTTTACAATAATTTAGAGTATTAAGAAGTATTAGCTTTACAGCTGAATACAAGGCATGACCTGTGGCCTAGCAATGCAGCTGACCACAAGGCAGATTGATAGCCAAGCCTTTGCTTGTGTCAAGTAATCATTTTAACTGTATTAAGCATTTTTTGAGTTAAAAAGTGGATCTGTGTCTGTGTGCTAAAAAATCAGCTACAGCAAGAAGTAAGATAAGACAGGGAAACCATTGTTCTGGGTGCACTGGTTGTGTCCTTGAGAAGTATCTACTACTGTGTAAGGTTTTGCTAACATATTATAATGTTACTGTTACTTAACTTTTAGCTTTTAAAAAAGTGCTAGTTCAGCTTAATAGAAATATGCTGTTACAAAGATTTGAAAAGCACCGCCCAAGTATTGCTTTTTTTGTTAACCATAAAAGAAAAAAAACCCCCCCCCGGGGGGGGGGGGGGGGGGGGGCATTTTGCCTTTTGCTGGCTTTATGGTCTTTGCTCGAGCAAATAAACAGCTGTCTTTCTTTACCCTCGTTGTCTGTCAATCAAATTACAGCTAGACAACAAACCTTAGGGAGGTTTCTCCCACCACATAAGCCTCAATATGGCTTGATTTCATCTTAGCTGTATACATTGGACCTAAACTCCCTCCTGCTTTTAAGTTATGCACGCAAGATAAATTTCAAACAATGAAAATACAATTTCTTTTTGTGATGTGATCCAAAGCCTACTGAGGTTTCTTCCATCAAACCCTTTAAGAAGTAACTGTGGCTTCTTGGCATAGAGAAGGCAAAGGGTGAATTTTAAATCTTCAAAACTTCACTTGCTGCTAATCTTCCTAATGGAACAGCTATGTGGTGAGTTGTGGAGTATCCCTGAAATGGGAACATCAAATTACACACCCAATTTTGTTCATAAAACAATTAGCTGTTTGACTGCCCAGGATGCTGGGAAGTCCACTAACCCATCATTGTGACCAATTAGAGTTTAGTACTCATGAAGTTGTAAGAACAGCTACACATGGTGACAGGCTGCTGGCCAGCCTTTCCCATTCACACTCCCCTTCAATATAGTCACCAGGGTAAAACTACAGGATGGAAATTGAACATTTCAACAACAAAAATAGAAGAGTCATTGTTCCAATGGCAACATGGGGTTCACATGCACACATGTATGTATAACACAAAATATAGCCACTGGTACCTCAGAAAGTATAGGGTACATTGCTAAATGTAGAATTTAGCATGAACTGTGCAATAAGACATATTTAATATTGCTTTTGAACCTGAATTTTCATTTCCTACATTAGAATCACAGGTTTGAAAGGGACCTCAAGGGTCCTCGCACAGATGCAGGATTTGCTATTCCTGAACCATCCCACACAGATGCTTACACCTCACTTTTTCTTGAAAACCTCCAATGAAGGAGATTCCATGATTTCTTAAGGCAGCTTCCACTGTCTTGTGGTTCTGCCAGTTAAAAAGTTTCTCCTGAGACTTCATCTAACTCTGCTTTGCTGACGTCTAAACCCATTGCCTATCATCCTGCCCACTATCACAATGGTGCTTTCATAGCAGGTATTCAGATATTTGAAAACTGTTATCATGTCCCCCTCTTAATCTTCTTTTCTCCCCACTAAACATACCTTGTTCTCTCAGCCTTTTCTCAGAAAAACATTCCAAACCTTTTATCATCTTTGCAACTCATCTTTGGGGAACTTAGTTTCTCTACATCCTTCTTAAAATACTCCAATGGTATGATATTTTCCTGCATCTTGATGACAGTACTTCCATCAGTGTGACCCATAACAACGTTTGCTTTTTGGTCACAGCGCTGGTGTTTTACATTGAGATTCAGATCCACCAAAGCCTCCAGATCCTTCTTGACAGGGCTACTTCCTAGCCTGTTATCTTTCATTATGTGTTTGTACATTTGGTTGTTTTTTCTGAGGCATATCACTGTACCTCTCTCTCCATTTTTTCTCTCTAACCCAGTTCTCTAATTTAATCAAGACCCTTTTGAATTTTAATCCTATTTTCAAGTGTTTCCAAAACCTCCCAATTTTGTACCACCTGCAAACTTGATCAGGATGCTCTATTACCAAATCCAAGTCATTTATAAAAATGTTCAAGGGCACTGGACCCAGAACAGACCCTCTGGAGCCTTACTTGAAACCTCCTGCCATTTTGATATTAATCCATTTACTAAGGGTTACTTGGCCAGTTATGTATTCACCTAACTGCAATACTTTCTAGTCCACATTTCTCCAGTTTACTTATAAGAATGTCACATGAGACTGCATTCAAAGCACTACAGAAGTCAAGGCATACTATATCCACTGCTTTCCTCTGAATCAGCAAGCTGGTTATCCCATCAAAAAATAAAATCATGTTGCTTTGGCACGAGTTGTTCTTAAATACATGTTGGCTGCTACTGATAACCACTTTCTCCTTCAGGCTGTTTAAAAGCTGAACATTTTAAAATTCGCTCTAGTAACTTCCTGTGTGTCAAAGGAAGACTGGTCTATAATTCTATAAAGGTCCTTTTCCTTCTTTTTTAAGAGACAGATACTATGTAAGCCCTTCTCCAGCCCTCTCGGCCTTTACCTGTCATCCATGATTTTGTAAATATCGTTGCTAGTGGTTCTGAGATTTCTCACCTCAAGGTCATTCCTGACAGCCTCACTAGATGTACATGTGGATAAGCAGGAAAAAAGTGGTCTGAGGAACAGAAATTCCAGCAATTGCTCCATCATATTGTGAACTGGAGTTAGGCATGCAGCAAACTTCAGAAGATGAGAGGGCCAAAAAACAGATAGATGTCTCCATCTGCCCCATTCTCCTCCATAGTGCAGTGGCTGAGGAAACCTCATCCCCAGGGCTGTGAAATTCCTGCCTTCTGATCCTGAAGCGTGCTGATCCATGCCACCCTTTCACATCAGGTGTTCAAGACAACTATCATTAATTCTGCATTACTCTAAGGGCTTACAAGCACCAAAGGTACATAACCAGTCCCGTCAGTTTTTATATGGTGACTGAGGATCCAAAACCCTGAATTTGGCAGCAGATGCAAAGCTAGGGAAGAGTTAACATGGCTTTTGGTAGTGACACCTGACACCTCCTCTGGAAGCAGCATCCTGACCTAGCTCTGTTCCTTGCTTCCATGGCGGCACCTCCCTTTACTGAGCACCTGGGGCTCCCCTGCCACACACAACAGCACTTGTACCTCACAGGGTGGTGTGACACTTAAATCATTGACACTTGCGACACTCATTTTTAATGGAAAGGGCTAGAGAAGCTCAAAACCTGTAAGAGTTCTGTTCCTTAAGCCCATTCTTAAACAGATACTTGCTTGATCCTTCTCTTCAGATTTGAACCCAGTATGATGGTCCCACTCTCCCCTCCTCAGCACAGCAAACCCTGCATGACCTCTTGAGTAACTGTCACTTGTGGTACGTGCAGACTGTGGGCTGACCACCCCGATCTACTAATCTCGGTGGGTGCTGGATCAGGCTCTTAAGCAACCATTAAAAACTTCCTTCTCCTACCCACTATAAAAACTTAAGTTTACCATGCTCTGTTCTATGCATGAAACACACAGCTTTTTAGAAATGCAGTCAAAATTTCTCCAACAAAAGTGAATTAAACAGACTTAGTGCTCAACAAAAGAGCAGTAAACTTCAAAGAAGGGTTTAAGACCTTTATTCCTGGGCAGAATGCTCATTTTCTCCTCTCCTTAGCAGCATACCTTTAGTTTACTCTCACCTGCTAAAATCTAAACGCGGGAATACCATATTTGCAGACAACTGACACACACACACTACATTTCACACCCTCCAACAAACACCCCACCCAAAAAGTACTATTTATGTCATGCCTGTTTTTAGAAAACACATAAAACCATAAGACAAGGAACAGAACCACTGGAGTCAATCCAGAGATCACAATAGTGTGTGCATGTGGAAAATGATCAGTGTAATGAGGAAGACACCAGACATTTAAAAGCTTTTCTAATATCAAGCAGAGTCCGAGGTTTGGAATATCTGCTCAGTCACTTTACCTTCTTTAAATTTTTTCATAATGAAGTCTAATTGGTCCAGAGGGCTCCGGAAAGTCCCCACATGGTCCAGCACCTCTTCTGTTATGGAGCTCAGAACCTACAATAGATGAGTGAAAAGTCACTATCATCATGAGGGTTTTCTGATAGTTGTAGCTGTAACCTGTCAAGTCTGTAGAAGTTAGACCTTCACTGCCACCCAGGAGATACCTTGACTCCTACTATCAGTAGCCAATTGCAGTGGAGCTGCATAAGGTGCATACCCCTAAAGCAGTGTTTCTCAACCTGTGAGTCACGACCCAGAAGTGTGTTGCAAGAATATATGAAAGGGTCGTGAGCAAACTTTAAAAATGGATTCTCCTTTAGAGAAAAATGTGGAAAACCATGGCTTTTTCCCTTGCAGGCTGACAGAATTCCAGCCTACAGGGGGCTGCTTGAGGCCCCCCACACACTGGGGGGGCTGGGGACACTGGGTTGGGAGTGGCCAATCTTTACAAATGGGTCCTGGTACAAAAAACAATTGAGAACCACTGTCCTAGCAGCAGCTAAGGTAAGCCACAATTTGCACCAGAGCTACTGACCCATTTTTCACACTGGGCTGTGCTATGTATCACCAGTTTCCTTTATTTCAGTAGGGATCTGCAGTAATGCAGTTCCAATGGCTAGAATCAGAGCAAGATAGAATGGGCAAAACAATAAGAGAATGCTTTTCAAGAAGAGAAAAACAAGGAGAATGCTTTTCAGATGGGAGTCTGTGCTTAGGCACTGAGAAATCTGCCTGCAGTCTATAGGAAATATTTTGTACTGGACCCCCTTGAGCTTTTGTTACACTTACTGATTTCACAGTGATGCTGGGGAAGAAACCATTGACCACAAGGTGAACTGAATCTTGAAGCAAAGAGGTACGAAACTTCTCTAACAAATCTCTCTTTGAGCCCAGTCCATAAAGCAAAATATTGAACCCCAGGCTGCAGGGAAGAAAGCAAATTCATGAAAAAAAAGAAATCAATGATTCAATGATTTAAGACTTACCCATTTCTATTTTCATTATGTAACATAATCCAAATCTTGCCTACTATGTTCTTATAATTCTAAAAAATTATTCAAATTCACCATACAGCCAACAAGCTGTCTCAGTCTGGAGGAGTTTCAGATCAAAATGTCAAAGGCCTGGAAAGTCACTGTTCTACATGAGAAAATTATGCCGTCTAAAAAGAATTATCAGCTTGTAAACTTAGGTCCTCCAAAACACTGCAGACTAACGTACCGATTGCTCATGGAGCCCCTCTTTCAAGCTATTCAGGCATGTTACACTTTGCTTTTCTCGTAAATCACAGCATTTACAGGATAACATATTTAAGCTTACTGGTATACCTGGGCTTGCAGATCCCTGGGATCTCTCTGGAAGGACAGAACAAGCCCAGCTCTACACCTAAAAGGAAGAATGCCCATCACTGAAATAACCAATCATGAGCCACATCCCAAGGTGCTGAGTGCAAATTCCCACAAACTTAAAAAAAACTACATGAGACATCTCTGGACTTGACCCAAACCCTACATTGCCCTCACATACACCTTTATACTCATTTTCTCCCCGTTCTCAGCTTTTCTTCCCATTGGTCCCTATGGCTCTCCTCATCAAGCTGCAATCATGCTGTCCCCTCTGGCTAGAATAAACCCATCACTTCTAACAAACCAAGAAATTTCAACTACCGTTATGCTCTGCATCCCCCTGCAAAGCTTTCTAACAGTGATCTCATCACAGATATCTGCTCCTGTCCTCTACAGAACTATTACCCACCATAGCATGTCTGGGTTAGAATCTGATCAATCTAGGGATAGGATGGGGGTTCTGTCCTCTCTGTAAAGCATCTGTAGCTGCCATCCATATCTTGCAGCTGTCCATAAACCCACATTATTTTTCAGAGAGGAGTATTCATCATATTCTTGGCTACACACACACACACACACACACACACACACCTGTCTACCATGCACAGTGCAAACTGTTGCAGTCTCTCCCAGCCCCAATGCACCTATAAACTGAGAACAGGGATTCATAAGCAGGGTGCCACAGTACTGAGATGTTTTGAGATCCTTTCAAAGATGCTCCATGGTGCCAACATGATTCACAAGATAAACCCAGAGATTTCAAATAAGAATCCATTGTGTTAAAAACATTCTGACCTATTGTGATCTTTCCGAGTCTTCTGCAACAGAAAACCTCCTCTATTGCTTTTCTTTAGTCGAAAAATGAATAACAAAGCTAAAAAACCAACATTTTCCAATGCGTGCCTCAAGTCTAAAGAGGGGCTCCCCAAGTCTAAAAAGGAATGAGAACCACTGTATTGAAGCCTGAAAGCAAAGAAAGGTCACCTCTATAGTGCCACAGCAAACCAATGCTGCAGAAAGTGGTACTGGCAGTTATAGTGACTCTTTGATTTCCTTCCCACCTCCTTAATACTGTTGACCATTTATAAATAACTAATTAATGTCAGACCAGAGGTGCTGGGCACTCAGCTCCCACTGACATCAACAAAAGCTGGGGTTACTGCACCTCCATCAATGTAGCCTGTTCAGCTGACAAAAGGATCAACCAGGCAGAACTTCACTTACAGGAGATATACTGCAAGGACTCAGTCCTACAAAATGAATTCTTCTTAACCTAGGACTTGAGTGCTGAATCAGGGAATAGCTTATTTCCTAGCCCATTATTAAATGATGGGTTGGTTTGCTGGGAACTAATACTCGTCATACTTTTTTTTTTAAGAGAACTCCATTGGATACTTACTGTAAATGCAACATCCATTTGGAAAACAGGGATTCGTACTGTTGACTTAACTCTTTCATTTCAGCACCAAATGTAGGGGGAGCCTTACTCAAGAGGTCACGCAGAGTTTGCTGTGTTGGGGAGGGGAGAATGGGACAGTCATACTGGGTTCAAGTCTGAACAGAAGGATGAAGCAGGTATCTGTTTAAGCATGGGCTCAAGGACCAGAACCCTTACAGATTGTGAGCTTCTCTAGTCCTTTCCATTAAAATGAGTGGTCACAAGTGTCAATGATTTAAGCGTCACATCACCCTGTGAGGTATCAGTGTGACCTAGTAGCCCAGTTTTGCTGATAGGGAAAATAAGGCTGACTAGTCAAGTGACTACATTTACATAGTAAATTCACACCTACCTGGGCATAGAACCAAAATCTATGCTTTAATTGTACTGCTATCCTAGTTCCCCTTCCAACATCTGGGCACACTGGTATTGAACAAGCAGACACATTCAGAGCTCCACAATTCAGTGAAATATAAAGCAGCAAGATGACAACCCTCTTAGTAATGGGCATATCTTGCATCTCAGTCAATGGGCTTTGCATTAATTCATTAGTCACTAAAGGTAGAATGTTTACAAAGCATTACTTTTAGACAGTAAAAATCATTGAGTTTTAAATACAAAGCAGAAAATATCTGTGCAAAGCTCAAAACTACCCTCTGAGAAAGTGCAGTCAAAAATGCAGGAAAAATGTGGAAGGCTGGGTTAAGTTTTTCAGAGGCCTGTCAAAGCATTAATGTTAAAGTTAAGAAGAACAATAATAATTCTAGTAGCAAAACAACTACTGCTATAGCATCAGGTTTACAGACTTAACATCCTCTCTGGTTTTAACATATTTGTTTCCTACTCCCATACAAAAGGAAACTTTACTGGAGAGAAAACCAAGATGTAGCTGTGATATTTCCAATAAATGTAAAGACACTACTGCAAGACTGGAGTTCCTACTGAATAAATGTTATGAAAAACACGTATGATCAGATTATCCAGAGAAACTTGACTGGCAACCCTGACACAAAAGTCTGCTATGTGCTCACGGAGCAGATACATCAGTACTACTAACAGGACACAAGGGAAGCATGCACTGCCAACATCTACCTTGATGCAATGCTTTCAATCCCAAATGAGTATATAATAAAATGGGCCATTCGATGAAAGAGTAAAGCGTAACCAATAGTCAGATGTACATGTCTGGCTACTAGAACAGAACTAATTTCAGACACAGGGGCCACTGAGAAATTGTTAGATGATCATCCTGTGAGCTGCTCCCTACCTGGCTGGGACTGGAACCTGGAGAGGAAAGTGAGACCTATATTTCTACCTCCCTCATTAACATTCTCCTACATTAATATGGAAGGAGTAGGTGGCTTAAAACCAAAAGACAAACAAACAAACAAAAACTCCATCCTCAGAAGGCTGGCTGGTGGCAGACTTCAATACCATTCCCTGTAACCATTGCCCTTCCCCTACGTTCCCAGTTGTGCAACTCTCAGCCTGTTTTCAGTAGGCCTTTTTCCTATAGCTTCTCCATTGTGACTACAACTGGTTCAATTCCATTGGTTGTCAGAAATGCAGCTGTTCAAATGCTGCTAACCCTTTGCCTAGCTTAAGGCTCCTGCCATTATTATCCCTGAGGAAGTTGAGCTGACATTACCAACAGTGGGCAATTTCAAGGAGGAAAGTCTGCAGTGGGAGAGGCCTTAGATTCTGTGGGAAGTCAAACTCCACACCACAACACATACCTGATCTAGTTTCCTGCTATGCAGCTTCTGAAGGGTTCGATCAGAGGTTACAACTCTGGAACTACTGTGGGCTTCAAAGTACTCTTCCACCAGGCTGCTCTGAAGAGGGACAGCAAAAGGTCAGTCTGAAGTCAGCTTTGTGCTTCCTTCCCACCCTGCTCTATCTGTGTCCATAAGGCTAAGCTATTTGGTTAATATACCACTTGACAGCTACACTTGCTTCTCAGCTGAGAGAATGGCAAGCATCCAGAAGAGAAGCAGATTGAGAAAACTGTCTGCATGAAGGCCTTTAGGCTGTTTCCATATGGACCTTTGGCCAAGCCCTTCTACTCAGGTCATCTCTGACTTGAAAGACAGAACCCAGAAAGATGCCTCCTACCAAGCAGAATGAGACAGCAATTGGGAATGGGTGAGATCCGCAGTACAGCACAGGGGCTACACAAGTATCAAGGCAAAGAAGGTGCATGCTTTCTTTTGCTGGGGAACAACTAATTTCTGCTCTGACGCTTAGTGTAATGTCTTTGTAGTGCCTGCAAGCTTCAGAAGCTGAGCACTGAGAAATACAGGCAATCCTCAACTTATGACATTCCGAGTTCCGATGAACACCACTTACAACCTTTCTAAATAGACACCTTGTTTTGAGGTTCCGACACAGGTTTCAACTTTACAATGCTCGATACAGCTAGTAAGAATGGTAAATCTGTTGTGGTGGAAAGGGAGGGGGCAGATTAATGCCCTGGCAGCGAAGGAGGCAAGCGCTGCCCAGCCGGGGGAAGGAGGGGAGAATGAAGGAGCAGCTCATTCAGGGGGCACAGAGATTGGTGTGGGGAGGTGGCTCCCACCGCTGCGTGCCACTGGTCTGTGAGGGCACCGGGGGGGGGTCGTCCCCCCCGATCTGCGTGGGGCTGCACCACGCTACATTCTGCACTGGCACAGCAGTGCTGGAAGCAAGGGCTATGCTCTGCCACCGCTGGCCCAGGCAGGGGGGGAAGAGAAGGGGAGCGCGGCGGCCATGGGATGAAGGGGCAGCTCACTCCAGGCAGGGGCAGAACAGAGCCGCTGTGCTGCTTCTGGATGAGCAGCGCTCAGTGGCAGGAGGGCACAGCCCCTGCTCCCAGCGCTACTGCACCCGCCCGGAGCAAGCCACACCTTCATCCTGCACCCCCTTGCCCCAGCTGGGCC
>NW_005842017.1:2639799-2663759 GCF_000455745.1 Alligator sinensis | reverse complement strand
GGCAGCAGGGCATAGCCCCCGCTCCCAGCACCGCCACGTCCACCCAAAGCGCAGCACGGTGCAGCCCCGGCCCAGCCCACCTTGCACACATCTGTGGCCCCCCAAACCAGCAGCACACAGCAGCAGGAGCGGCCCCCCCCATTCCCCCCAGGTGAGCCACACCTTCATCCTGCATGACGGCATCCCTCGCCCCGGTTGGGCAGTACTTGCCCCAGCCCCAATCCCTCCTTTGCTGCCGGGGCATTGATTTGCCCCCTCCCCTTCACAACAGACTTACCAGCTGTATGGAGCAGTCATAAAGAAATCAATTCCCCACCTAGAAACAATGTTACATGGGAAAATTAGCTCCCAATTACAAGGCAGTTTTCAGGAATCAAGTGTGTCGCAAGTTTGATGGCCTGTACAGAATGGGATAGCTGGTACTCAGACATGCACATGCTGTGCCTCCAGCTGGGAGTGTTCAGGAGCATCTCATAACCTGGGCAACAAAAGCCATCCTACCTTGTTTGCTTTGAAATCTGACAGACAGCTCTCCCTCAGACCTGACCTAGATTCTGACTCAAGTGCAATGGCCTTATTCCCAGTGACCACCCCCAAACCTTACCCCTCATGGCTGCACTTGCTCCACACTCACAGTTTTATCTCCCTTCAGCTTCTTGGCTGGTGTTTTCTTCACAGATGGGGTGGAAACTACTCTGCTTTTAGCTGGGGTCTTTCGGTCCAATACTTCATCACTGGTTTCTTTGGAGGCCTCTTCCTCTTCCTCAGAGCATGAGGCAGAATATTCACTCTCACTTTCTGAATGAAAGTCTGGAACTAAGACGTAAACATCCAGGAAATTAAGACCTGGTAACAACCTTTTATAAAAACTACCTAGTCATGTCCTATAGCCTAGATCACCTCATATACATCTTTTAAACATCTTTCAAGCATCAAATTCTTATGCTCGTTTCATGGCTGGACTGTTATCCTAAAAAACCCTATTCTGATCAAGACTGCAAATATACAGGCCGAATTCTATCTTTTCTCTTTCAAATTATTTAGTAAGACTCCGTAAATTGGTACAAGCCTTGAAATATGGCTCTTCACCGAAGACTCACTCTGAAAGGGACATTATGGGATTCCATGTTTCTCTAAAAGACTCTACATTAGACCGAGTAGGAAGAGGTTTTTTTCCCTAATTTCCAGTTTTGCAAACACAAATTGGGTTCTTTCTGGATTAATATAATCACCATTAACAATAACAATTTTGTAATGAAAATTCTGTTAACACAATTGAATCTGTTAATTCAAAAGTATGAAAACAATCTGGCTCATTCTCCCATGGCTTTAAAGTGCTAAGAAAAGCAGATACAATTTAGTAAAATTTAAGTACATTTTTTAAAGTAATATTTTAAAGCGCACGAATGAGTTAAAAGCCGAAATCCCATTTTCAAAAAATGACTTGGATACTGTGTAAGATCCAGTGATGCTCAGTCATTTAGGTGCTTTTGAAAAATATCCGAAGTCATACCAGTGATTAGTTATCTAGATGCAGAGAACACCAATAAGCTAAGACAACTAAGTAAAATGCACAACACTGCAAGAACATGGCAGGACCCAATTTTCTGACTTGGAGAAAAGCATAAGCTTCTCTTCATGGCATTCAGAGAATCCTACTGGAAACGAAAGTTCAGTGGAAACTCTGTATTTCCACTATGGATGAACAAAGCGCAAACAACAAAGCTTGTCCAATTGAGCCTATTAAGTCCAGCTTTAATTTGCTGCTTCGCTCATGACAAAAACATAGAACATGACACATCACACATGTACCTCTCTCTTAAATTAATCCTGAATGCCTCAAACTAGCCAATGAGTGGAAATAAATTACTACAGAAGATTAAACTTCCAGTTACCCCTTACCTGCAAGTCTCTTCCTGAGCCTGTAAGGCGTTGTGGATACATATTCATTCTTTTTACTCTGCAAGAACATAAAGTGTTAAAGGAAGTCACATGTGCACTACCAGTAGCAGCTTCTTCTTAGGCAAAGGACCAGGATTTTATTTTTGAGCTCTCACCTTTGGTTGGCAAAGGGTTGAGAATACAACACCAGTAAGGTCTGTGCACAAGGATAGAGAGCTCTCAATGTGGAATAATCCCCACCCGATTCTCTGGGAATAGGACTAGATTCCCAAAGAGAAGCTATCTATGTTAAACTCTGGGCAAAAGGGTCTGCCGAACAAGACGCAATTCAGAGCATCTGAAGTTGTAACATGGAAGTGAGGGGCAAGGGTGAGACATGCCAGCAACTGTCCTCTGGAGCACAAATTCTACTCCAAGTCATCTGGAGCTTCAAAAAGAAACCCTTCCAAAAACATGGCAGACCAGCCACAAGAGGTTGTGCAGAGCTGAGCAGTACAGCTGTTATGTGATGAGCCTGAAGAACAGTAAGCACTTTTACCCAGTCATTGACTGCACCCCTATTAAATAGATCAGTTCTGTTCAGTGGGAAGGAATAATTGTGTGCGTTTTGTCCAAGAGTTCAGAACTCATAGGACTTGCAGGCTCACTCTCTCTTTTCTCATCAAGTTTGACAATGTCAAATCAGGGACATCAGACAAGGACCCCTACAGACAACTTTGATGGGACATAAGCAGGTCTTACATTGCAGAGACATAATAGGTCTCAAGGCATTTTCTGCAACTTTAGTAGCACATAGACCTACACATTTGAAGTGTAGGTCTATTCTTAGGAACTGACTATGCACAAATGCCACCCTAGTCACCCTTGTGTATTCAGTCAGATGCATCATTTTACTTTGTGCAGTAGCTTGCTGTTTTTGTTTGCTGGCTGCATTCTTCCAGCAGCCTAAAAAGCCTGTACAGAAATGGAAGAGGAAGGCTCTTGAATCAACCAATATGC
Organism: Alligator sinensis; assembly: GCF_000455745.1. NCBI lineage: Eukaryota > Metazoa > Chordata > Crocodylia > Alligatoridae > Alligator > Alligator sinensis. Next base: position 2,660,858 of record NW_005842017.1, on the reverse strand, counting down.
ACAATCTGTATTACTGATGCATGAGTCAGAAAGAGTTCAGGGTTCAGGCTCAAGGCAGAGTTTGAAATAATCATTATTTATTTATTTTTTAGTGCCGTGCAATTAGATTAAGAATGATCAAGAAGCGTAACAGAGTTCCTAAGCGTTATCAAATTAGAAATGCACTTTAAATATGCCACAAAGCACTACACACATATCCATTATAGTGCTTGGTACACTGTAATTTAGAAAAGTCTAGTGGTCTCTGTTTCCTAGCGCTTACTTCATAAACATCAGGAGAATCAGTCTAACTCTTGTACAACCTCAGCCAAGAGGCTAGACTGAACAGATTCATGGACAATTAATTATCCTCTCCCCTCAAAGTTGTCCATCTAAATTCAAGAGTTTGGAACAAGCTCCTATAACAGTGCAAGGGAAAGCTTGCCTTGCTCGTGCATGAAGTCCTTATACCCTGAACTGTACCTAAACTGCATTGTAAGATGGCTCAAGTCTCCCAGATCCTACCCCAACATCATGGTTACATCATTATTGATGGACACTAAAACGAAGTGCCTAGAAGACACCAGTTTATGTTTCAGATGCACCCACATATATTTTAGGATTAGAAATCCTCATGCATAAATTTTACAAGAGACTGACAACTTAAGCATTTATCTGCGTATAAAAAGGTAGTCAAATAGTTTCAAATGTGTGAGACAGGAATACTCTCATCCATTCTCACCCTGCTTCATAAACAGACATCTGCACAGAAAAAATGCTGGGAAAGCAGAGGGGCAAGAATCTTCAAGCCCACAATACCATAACAATCAGATGGTTCATATCTTAAAATAGAAACAAGGAAGAATCAATGCTCACCTTCAACTGGGCTTTATTTGAAGCAGAATGCTCTGCAAAGCAAACATACCAATGAATCAAATAGAGCGCCACGTATTTCCTACATGACCAACCCTTTCCAATACTAGCACAAAATGATCTTGCTCCTCCTGCTAAGGAACATAGGCATCAGATATCCATCTCAGAGATACTATTCCTACGTATTAATGCTCTGCCCAAAGTGGTGCAGATGACAGTTCTACCCAGAGAGGACAGATTTAGATTCCAACCACAGCTCTGCAGGAAATTGCCAGCAAGGGTACCTGGGGATGTGCTCAAAAAGCATATGCTAAGGTTGGTCTGTTTATGTCCCTTTTGGAGGCTACACCAACTACTTCAGACTTGCACACTACAGGTCTCTTTGTATGCCAAACCAAACTGGACTCAAAGAAGTTGCAAACAAAACACATACTACTGAATATAACAATGACGTTTCAGCAGGTTGGCTGAAAAAAGTTAGCAAGTGAAATAACAGCCAAGGGAAAGACCAAATGCTCATTCTCTTCTAGGCCAGTAAGGAAAGAATAAAAGTCTGACATCCTAGTGAACCACAACACCTGCACTTCTCAGCTCTTGACTGCAGTTTGAACTGGCTTCTAGTCACTTTTCTCCATTTCACTAATCCACCTGGGAACTTACTTTTGTTGCTTGGAGGAGAGCTGGTAATCTTCTCAGGACTGCTCGAGCGACTGAATGTTACATTTTTCCCTGGGGTCTGGGCTAGTTCGGAGGCTTTGCAGGGAAAACAAAACAAGAGCAAACTTCAAAACATGGTGGGTATGAACCTCCCACCAGCATCTCTGGGTTAGCCAGCTGCATGCACAGTAAGTCTCTCATGCATTAATAACACCACCCAGACTTTGCAGGCAATTCCTTCCTCCTCCTAATGCTGGTAGGTCTGAGTAGCACCATTGGCGCCCCTCCAGACACACAGGTAAAGCAGTGATGGTATTTGAAATGCAATCCACACAATTGCGCTTCCTGCCATGCAAGCCACATGTGCATGGCAGGAAGCATGACTGCAGGATCACAAAACAGATCCCATCATGCCTTACTGCTTGTGCAAGAGGAGCCTGGGATCATAAGCCCTCGTGGCTACAAGCCTGTGTCAACTGTAGACTCCCAGCCATGGGGGTGCCTGGGGTGCCCTGGCAGGTGCCAGCTCCAAGCCACTTGGGCCTCTGGCCACATATTCAAATGGTGCGATAGGAATGAGTAAAAAAGTTATACATTTTTTGTGGAATACTTTTGTGGCTTATTCCTCCTTTTTTCATGCTGTTAACTGATTGAAAGTTTGAGCAGGTGACAATTTAAGATGCGATTAACTATTTAGTCACGTTTTAAGTGTAATGTGTACATGGGGCCTTAAAGACCAACTGGTTCAGAGAGGCACATACCTTCCTGAAAGATTCAAAGACACATCACATATACAGCTCTTCTGTAAATTAATCCTGAACAGCTCAAGCCAGTCAATAAGTAGAGATAAATTTCAACAAAACATTACTTCTAATAGTGGCTGAAATTAATAAACTGCTAGGATCACTTCAAGTGAACGCGTCTATAAATCTTAAAATCCTAGACTGCAATTTTGTAGGTTGTTCTTTATGAGGGTTCATGTCTCTCAAACCAATTACTCTATCTAATGTACCACACTGCCCTACCTCAGATTACCACAGTTTACCACCTCTCTTCTTCTAACACTGCGTGAAGTTAGTACCCTTGAAAGGTTCTTGAAAACCAACTCTTTTCTTGACTGACAGCACAGGAATGAATGGCTCGGGCAGAAACAAAGCAAGCTTCCCCATGCTGCATGTTAACCTTTGTGCCTCGTTCCGAGGGGTGAAAGACTCCAGTCGCAGCCCCTGTTTTAGACCTGATAAATTGGACAATATGGTCATGGCTTATGGGCCAAGAACATCAGTGCCCTAAGAACTAAACTAAAGTTATTCCCTGTTGATAATTATCAACATGGTCTGGATTTGAATTCCATGACCTGAACGTAACAGGCTCTATGGCCCCATTAACAGTTTTTTGAGACTTCCAGACTCCCACTAAGGAAGACTTCAATGATACCAGCCACAGCCCAGCATCTCCTAATCCTGGCCTGCTTTAAGATCACAGCATTAACTTGGAGAATTCCTCCAACCTCAGTTTTTCACTTGTAAAGCCAAAGGATAGAGAGGCTTAAGGTGCATGGTAGAAGGCTATCACTGTGCATGGAACAAAGAAGTGCTGGAAGAGGGCTCATCACTGAAGTAGGAAAAGGAAGCTGACAGCACTTATTGTAAGACCTGAAGTTATTAGTGAAACACAGTACAATTGAATAGGAACCTCTATATATCATTGGTTTTCAACTGAGATGTTGCAAAACCCCCTGAAGGGTGCTATGGTTAGGTAAACATACCCAGAATACCTCGTGCACAGCCAGACTGAGAAGCGATGCAGCATGGACACACACACTCCCGCCTCATTAGGGTCTACTGATAAGCCAAAGCAGGCAGGAGACCCACTGGCTTATACTGCAGCCCTTCCTGCTCCAGACCCCTCTCTCCCCTCCCCAGTCCCCCTACTCCCAGAAACAGCAGCATGCAAGACTGTTCCATCTGCCCCTCACTTCTGTTTTTGGGAGGCGCCAGGCATGGTCAGACTGATAAGGGATGCAGCATGAGCCAGCTCTCCTGCCCAGAGACATAACAAGTCAGTCAGGTACCTGGGGAAGCTGTGATGCACAGAGGCATCATCAGGCTGTCCCCATAGTGCTGGTGTGATTTTGCAGCTGTGGGAGCAACTGTTTTTTGGGTCTTTTTGCACCCCACCTTCCAGGACAGTGCCTGGAGCTACAGCCTGCTTAAGGGTTGTCAGAGAACTCTAATGAGGCAGGACAGCACATATGTACTACAGCTCTTTCCAGCCTGGCTACAGAAGCACCTGATTGACAACACAAGTTGAGGAGGCAGAAGAGTGGTTAACCACGGGTGCCACAAATCTGAAAAAGTTGGGAAGGACACTCTAAATCTAGGAAGGGGAATCATTGCTGCATGCATACAAAATAGGTCCTCTGTAAAAACTGGACCTGTATTACAGAAGCCACCAGCATGTATGCATCACATCCAGACCCCAAGCCTGTTTCTCCACAGTGCTGCTCTCTGTCAATTGCAAGATTGACAGAGCACAAATACTTTAACGAGTCTTCATGTTAATAAAAAGATGACAAAACAAAGAGCCTACAAGGAGCTCGTTGCTCCAAGACAGGGAAGACAACATACCCAGCTCTGCCATCTTGCCGGAGCGCTTTGGAGTCTGGAAGGAGTAAACTTCACCACCACCTGCCCGGGGGCCATTACTGCAGGAATCTGTTAGAGATGGGTAAAGAGTGATTTCTATCTGATAAACAACTGGTCCGAGTCTGACACGATGCTTCGCTATTGATGCTGGAGGTTTTACAGGAGATGTTCATGTGATAGGGGACAGTCCTCGAGCTGCCGAACCCCAACCAACCACACAGACAGCCAAAGCTGGTTGTCACCAACACCTCCCTGAAAACAGCTGTCTCTTAATAAGCTTGTGCAAGAGTTTCCTGAAATGATGGACATCGTTTCCCCACCAATACCTTGGGCGCCTGCCCCCAGCACGGCCACGTAGCTCTGCTCTTCCAGGACCTCCTGCTCCTCCTCATCCGAAATGCTCTCGAGCTTCCTCACGAGCCTCCTCGGGCCCAGTACGTGCGGGCACCTCCCTGAAAACAGCTGTCTCTTAATAAGCTTGTGCAAGAGTTTCCTGAAATGATGGACATCGTTTCCCCACCAATACCTTGGGCGCCTGCCCCCAGCACGGCCACGTAGCTCTGCTCTTCCAGGACCTCCTGCTCCTCCTCATCCGAAATGCTCTCGAGCTTCCTCACGAGCCTCCTCGGGCCCAGTACGTGCGGGGCTCGGTCCCTTTTCACTTTAGCACCTACGATTGCAAAGAAAACCCCTGCCTGCCACTACACCGCTTCAATACTCCGTGCCACAGGAGCGCCCGGGAGCTCCCGCGCAGCACCAGAGACGGGCCCCGGGGCTGCACCCCCGGCTCGGAGCTGGAGCGGCCGCGCTGCGGCCCGAGCGCTCCGCCCCGCCCGTACCCGCGTCCTCCGAGATGTGTCGCAGCACATCCTCGTCCGACACGAACGTGGCCTCCAGGCGCCGGCCACCCTGTAGCGCGGGCTGGCTCATGGCGACACCGGCGCCTCGCGGGCGGAAGGAAGGGCGGGCCAACGAGAATCTAACGCCCCCCCCCGGGCTGAGTTGCACCAATGAGGCGCGCCGCAGCCTCATGAACGATCGGCCCTGCAGCCAATCGGCATCCCTACCCCTCGCCAATCTGTTCCGCCCCCTCTCATTTTCCCTTCTCCCTCTGGGGGGCGGGTCCTGCGCGTCACAGCCCAGCAGGTCGGGGCGGGGCCGGGCCAGCTCCCGGGGTCACGTGAGGCCGCGGCCAGGGGCCCGGACCTCGCCGCGCGCGTCCCTCCACTAGGCGGCTTCCTCACGTGGGCCGGCAGCGAGAGGCTTCTTAGTAAACTACCAGGAAAAAACCCACGGCAGCCCCGGCGCTCCCCGCCCCGCCTCGTACCAGGTTTAACCAAAAACTCCAACTACGCGGGGGAAAAAAGTCAAACTAGTGAGCGAGGAGGTGGCACCGGCGCGCGGCCGCTACAGGGAAGGCGGCCCCAGCTCCTCGAGCCAAATGCGGCCTTCTCGAGCGCCTGACAGCGCCCGCCCGGGTGTGAACGCTTTTGGCTCAGAGCCGCCGGCGGCCTTCAGGACGGGGCACGGGGGCGGGACATCAGTGACAGCGGCCGCGGAGGGCGAGGCTGGCACAAAGGAGCGACTGAACTGGGAAACGGGAGGGGGCTCTTACAGCCCGTGGTGGGGAGAGGTTAGCAGGGATGGTCAGGGAGCTGCTAATGAGCCATGAAGTCAACGTGTTCCGTCAGCTCTGCCCTAATAGAAATGCTGCGCCCCTGCCCAGGTACTTGGTTTTAAAGTTTGGGTGGGTAGAAAGCAGAAGGGGGCTGTGACTATACCCCCCCCCCCCCATCTGTCCCTACATACAACTGACAAGAGACATACTTTTCTCCAGAAACAGCACAATATTTATTTCACATCATATATCTGTGTGTATGTATATTTTCTGCATTGCAGATTGCTTTAAATTTTATACATCCTTATTTACAGTGATTTAAAATATTTGTTTTTCATCTCTGGCAGATATTTACAAAAAGTCAACAGTAACTACATTTCACATTTCAACAACAGTCAACAGCATTAACCAGTTTCAGTAAGACAGTTAAGATAATGGCTTACATGCACCAATAATATGATCTTCAATACGTGCCATCTTCAACTCTGCAAGATTTCCCCCTCCCTCTTGTCCCAGGTTAAAGGACAGCATCACACAGTACAGACCGTGTTTATGATGCGCCCAGTTAGTTTAGTCTTTCACCAGCACTGTATCCTGAATGGTTGCAAGTTCATATCAACATGCAGGATCCTGCTGGTAAAATGGGAGTTTATCTAATAATTCAGGTCCTTTTGCCAAACATTTGTCCATAAAAATGGGTTACCTGCTGCCTATTCTCCTTCTGTGACAGATAAAATTACATCAATGCAAAAAAGTAAAAATCCTCAGAAACCTTCATTCTGAGAAACAAACCTGGTATGACAGAAAAAGTAAGAAAAAAAAAATCTTTAAATCCTTACAGAATGTTTCATTTTCCTAGTTAAACTGATTGCAAATCTTGTATTGTTACAAGGACAGTAAGAATCAAAAGATTCACTCTAACGTAGAGGAATTACACATTTTAAAAAACAGCATGGGGTATTTCAGTGTATTTCTCATAGCAAACAAAATCTACCAATAGTAAATCCAAAATGTTTTAAGAGTGTGACTGAATCATTCAAAACCTTTATTAGCTTATTTCCTGGATTCCTTAAATAATTAAATTACTCTTATGGTTTTATTTAATTATGTGGTTTCTTTCCATAAGTCACTAGTAGTATTACCCTTCCCCAAAAGTATGCACTCTGTAAGAAAACAGCAAAAAGGTTTATTTCAAAATAACAGTTGAATACACACACGTACACAGACTTTGACCACTAACAAACAATCCATGAATACTTTGCAAAGTACTTTATCCTGAGCAATTGCCAACTCATACCTACTAAAGGTATGTCATGTAGTTACTAGTAATCATTGTTTCTTATGAAAAATGCAAATTAGTGCAGGCATGTGAATTGTCTGAACTGAGAAAAAAAATTCAGTAGCTTTTTTCTGTCACTTTCCAATCTTTATGATAGCAAAAAGAAAATTTAGCTCGCTTTGAAGAGACTGCTTTATTAACACCAGTTTCTCTGTTTTGTATTCATTTTTAGAACAGGACCCACTGTCTTGGCTTACTGGCAGGTATTCCTAAAACTCAAACAGGACCCACTGTCTTGGCTTACTGGCAGGGATTCCTAAAATTCTAGTCATCCCAGTTACAGACACAATACAACTATTTGCTCTTGTTTGTAGGCATTTCAGTAATTAAACCATTTCTGCATGGAATTTTTCCAGACGTAAAAATCTTTTGGAAGGTCAGAATTTTAAATTTACTTTGATAGATGCATTCAGTCAGAATAAAAAAAGGTCTTCTGTGCCAAGCTATTCAGTTCTTACTGACTATAAGCCAATAAATAGGATTTTATGCCAAAATAACAAATGGAACAAAGTCAATTTTTATCATGCTAAGGAACTTAAAACCCTAGCTTCTAGCTAAAAATGTGTCAGAATCTCAAAATTATTGTATGCCTGTTTTCATTAATATTCCTCACAGGTGTAGAAAACTAATTATTTAGATGAGAGGGACAAATTACTGAAGAATGGACCTTTTTTCAGACACTTTTGGTCCTTGAACATTATCTTTGGTAAACTCTGATGCCCATAGTGAAGATAGAATTCACTTTTCTAGACCATGAGAAAAATACACCAAATCATGAAACAAAGAAATGTGCCATTAATTCTAAAACTAAAAAAAAAAAAAAATTATATATATATATGTTTAGCCTGGGACAGGCTGCACACATTAAACTTAATTTCTCCTCCACAGATTGTATCTGAGGATTTTTGTTTCCAATACCTAGGGATGACTACAGAATTAACAGAATCTATTCTAACTGCAAGCATCAACCCTTACCCAACTCTCAGGTATATTTATTTGTAGGTGGCTATAGCCACCTCCTTTCTTCCTGTTCTATATTTTGCAAGCTAGTATTAAGGTAGGAGTTGCATTAAAATATATATTAAAATGTATGCAATGGCCATGTGAAAATAAATATGTATGCCAGCTTCACAAAACATGTTCTTTTCACCAACTAGTCATGAATCAATTTGCCCCACAGCTCTTCATTTTCTTCCATCATCATGTAAAAGCCATATAATTTGGGGCTTCAGATGATCAAGTGTTATAGTAATTTTGAAAAAATGGATTAATATATTTATATTACAGCCACAAAAATATGAAAATAAAACTTTAGTGTAGTATAAAAACCCATGACTATCCAAGAGCTGTGGGGAAACGGAATAAACTAGGATAATCAAGGGCAATTAAGGCCCAGCTCCTACAAACAAACATTACATTTAAATACTGAATAAAACATTACATGTGGTATGGTCTAGTATAAACGGAATACATAATCTATTTGCAGCAAATATGTGCTTTTTATTATGCAAACTTGGAATGAACGGGCATAAATTACTCTTAAATTTTGTCTGTTGAGTTTTGCAGCCATCCTTAACTCACGGAATAAAAAATGCACATTCACTATCCACACAGACTACTTTGATAGCATCAATGGATGCAACAATAATAATGCACTTAACACCATGATAAATGTACTAAGGTAACAATGTCTTTGGCAATGAGAGATTGCAACAATTTAGGTTTGGATTATTAAATTTTAAGAACATTAAGAATATCTTTGTTCTGTGTACAGCGCATATATAAAACTTATTTAGCTCGTTCTATTTATAGATTTCCATCCTGTGTGTAGAGTAATTTATAAAGCTTACTTTAAGTCTGCTTCTTTTCTTGAGAAGCTATTATTAGTTTCTACCTGATCTGCAGATTCTTTTGGTTTACTACTAGATTTTTTATTTCTTTTTAATCCAACTAAAATGATCAATCTATTTATCAGAATTTTTTTCAGGTCTATTCATCACAAAATAAAAAAAAAAACAAAACCTGAAAACATGAAAAGCAGACAGCCACTGATTTATCAGAAAGGACAAAAATAAGTTTATGCTATTGATATAAACATGGCCATAGTAGTGTAAAATAACCTGCTCCAAAATTAAGTCTTCATAATATAATTTTCATACACCTTTAATCCACTATGTACTGAAGAAACTTTCCTTGCGCTACATTTTTCAATGAAATACTAATAGTCAAAATGTAAAGCAAACCACATAGTATAGATACAAAGGGGTGGAAAATAGGTTACCCCCACTATGCAGTAGCTTTGCCACTATATAGTCATGAGTCTTACCCCTTAATCTCACATTTGTATTTACACAGAGTATACACACAATTGAGGCAACTGATTGTCAACACGTGACAAATGTATGCATCTACCCACACACAAATAAACCTCACATGGTGAGAAAAAACCCTGCCCCAGTAAATTCTACTATTCACAAAAATAGTGCAAATAAAATATCAGAAAACAATATTATTCTCACTATTCTGATGTCAAAGCATGTGATTTTAAGTACTTTAAAGCTAGCAAGAACAACATGAGAATCTAGGTTGGAAACAGATTTAAATATCTGTGACTTCTGTATGCAAAATAGATATGACACATCCTTGCCATGATATCATAATTACTATTACAGTATGGTACTTCAAGCTTCACACTGCTAAAAAGCTTTTTAAAAATCATATCAGAAAGGATATTCAAAAATTGTATGTGTGATGTACAATAAGGTCCAACATCGCAATACACTGAAAGCTAAATGAAGGGACAATACAGAAAGTTAATCTTCATGTTGCACATTCAGTTTAGCCAACATTACTTGCCACTCTGCTGCCTGCAGTAGAAAAATGTCTCACAGTTCAACCAAAATGCTACTTAGAATAAATACCTAGAAAGGTCGATCAAAGCTTTGATTAGCAAGCCAGTAATTTTGTATTTTTTTTAAATTATAAAGCCCCAGGAAAATTAGTTACAAAATGGCAGCATATTATTGTAATGTGGTAAAAACAGTATATAGTTATACTAAAAATCAAGGGATAATACATTTATCCTTATTTATATGTATATATACACACACCTGCATACAGTACCCACTGTTCCTCACCCAAGAGCCATGTGCACACATGCTTAGATAAGAAGGTGAATGTAGCAGTCGGTTTTCTGACTCTCTCTTGTATGCGGCAGCCATACTGAAATGTCACAGGGGTCTAAAACTAGTCCATAATGTTACATACCAAATGCACCATCATACCAAGACAGTTAGGTATCAAGAGATTTAAGTTTAAGCATCTCTCACGATCATTAGAAAGTTCTTTTAACATAGTTTTGTATTTAATTTATCGCGAGCATGTAACACATCCTCCAAAGTCAGTTAATTCTTTCAGTTTGTAGTCCAGAAATAGCCATTTCCATTACTGCCACAGTACTAGTATGTTTCACTACACACTTGAATCCCCCCTGGCATAGACTGACACATTTTAGGGCACTACTGATATACTCAAATGACATGACACATTATAATAACCAACTCCTTCATGATCGTTAATGGATTAGTTATTCCGTAAGAAAGATGTTGATCGGTCAGTACGTCTGACTCAGAAAGCACCTGAAGGGTCCTTGGGAAAAATTATAATGTATTGTGTCAGTACACTATAAGGAATTGGGATGCTAACCAAAATAGAGTAGACCTCTCAAAAACTTGAGAAAGTAAGGTCTATATATACACAAAAAGCAGGCTAACAAAAGATTTGATTTTTAAGATGCACCAAAAGACACACCATCAAAAAGATTACTAAACACAAAGCTGTTTTTTGTACACCTAAGATTTTAAACAATTCAGATCTGAGCACCCAAATTTTACTCCTCATCTGAAACCACAGGACTGTTTACTTTTGCTGAACACATTTAATTTCATTTTGTATAAGAAATGGATTATGATGTGAAAACTTTTGTTAAGTTTATGGCTTGATGCAAATTTTAAAAAGAGAGTTATAAACCCATTAAGTGAGAGTTTTCAGTGGTCAATGGAGAACCTGAAAACAGTGCTACCAAACATAAATGGAAATGTTTTGTTTATAACTACACAACAAAAATATGTTGCAATTCTTCCAAGCTCAGTTGATAAGTCTGACTTGTATTCCTGCCCCAAAAACCTAACATAACAATAACTTGGTCCTTATCACTTTTCAGTTATGGCTATTTATCTTTACAAATATTCCCTTTTCTGTTTTTCATCTGTTCAAAATGAAACATTTTTACTCTTTAAATAAAAACAGCAAAACTTCTGCACAACTATTGTGGCACAGCTTCCACTGTTAGTGCTCTAGAAAATGAACGGACACCAGGGTCAATCTCTTGCTATACAGCAGTTTTAGTATTTTTCATAGTAGACATTCCTGAGGCTGGTGTTACCCAGGTGCTCTACCTCATAGTTACTCCCGATTTGGTCTTTGTTCTATTTATGCTCACAAGTGATATTTAAATGCTAATTGCAATTATTAAAAAAAAGAAGAAAAAAAGACATTATTTTCTCTTTGCCAATTACTGTTTTATTCTCATCTCAATCTTTCCTCTCCGAAAGTGAATTATTAAGATTAGATGCCCACTTGGCCATTTAGCCTATCAGCCACAAAGACTCCTTCCTTTGTTTAAATAAAGAGGGTGAAAGTGCTTTGAAGACGACACTATTTGAAATGAGGGCTGAAACGCAAAGAGAATCAGCAGTTACGTTTAAAAGAAAGCAGTAAATAACAATGTAATGTTACTTTATAGTTGAGAATTCTTTACAACTTTATCATTAATATAACCTGTTATTTTTAACTACCTGTGTATATTCTTTCACAGTGAAAATGATGAAGCCAAAGTGCCCATACCCCAAAAGATTGCAATTGTCTACTTTTCTATCAGTTAGTAACCTATACACTTCCAGGTAATAATACAATAGAGAAAAAAAGGTTAAACTTTCCTTTTTCTCTGCAAAAGCAAACTGGAGACAAAGATATGGGGAACATTTTCCTTTGTAATCAGAAGTGTACTTTTAAACAGTGCTCTCTAGCTTAAGTACCAAACACTGCTCATACACCAAACACATACATTCAAAAATTGTTTCAATGGCATGAGTTCTGAGTTTTCTAGAGGATGGGCTGCTCCACACCACTAAGTTATGAAATAGTATTTACAAAATGCAATGGGTTATAAATACCAAGGCAGTGAAGTGTGATCCTTCTGGGAGAAAAGGACTGTCAATAATCCCTTTGTACAGACAATGCTTCTAGAAAAGTGTTTAGCATTGAAGCTTCAGTATTTCTACAAACCATCATCTCTGTCTCTGATACAGCTCCTTGGAGAATGATCCGTCTGAAATGTAAGTTTCAGAATCTATACTGTGACTGAATTTAGGGACACCCTATATAGAAAGCAGCTGAGAGGGTCTCTCCAGTAACCATGACACTAAAAATCAGCCTGAGGAAGCCCTCTCTTTACCTGAAGATACACTTAATCAATTCAGTGATCATTAACTCATAAAAATAGGACTAGTTTATTATTCCTGGGAAAGTGTGTACCCCTCCAACTTCAGAACTACTTTAAGGATATAGTCTTTCTAAATTGTAGCCTATCACAATGACCCTGTGTCCTGGAGGGAAGACATGTAACATTAAACATGGCTACAACGCCATTAAAAGTGCACTGTAACCTACATCATCATCAGCTCACAGCCCTCTCTGTCTGAGCAGGCAACAACTTGGTCATATGCACATCTCATTTTCTAAACGTTTAGTATTTCAGGGGTAAGAGTACGGATCGGAGAGAGAAGAACTACCCTCATTTTAATGAGAAAGTGCAGTAGACAGCCAGGAGCAATGATAACTATCCCCTCCCCCAGAATTGATTGCACAAACTCAGAGAGGTCCAAAGTCATATTAGAATCTCTGAGGCACTCCTGGTTCTGAGAAAGAAAAAAAATCACGATCCAGTAGTCTTTGCAGTAATGTAGATTGAGAAAACTAACCCGTTTCTATTTCATGACAAAAGCCAAAGCATCATCTCATAGGGATCACATTCACCATTTCCGCTGACATCTCCAGTCTCACAGTGTTGAAATGGGACTGATCGGCCTACGATGGATTGCACATCACCCAAGGAGAAAGGAAGGCATAGGAAAAGGCATACAGTACATTTTATACTGGTTCACAACCATGTTTACAAGGGGCGGGAACTGGGGGAAGAGGAGAGATTTATTGCTGTTTCAGTACAAAATACAGTATAATATCTAAACCGATTCAAACAAGATCACAACAGTCAGTATTTTTACACCATGGGATGAAGGTTCTTGTTTTGCTCAAGGATGAACTTCATGTGGGTTAAAGGGAAAGATGGAGGATTTGGAGGGGAATCAAAGCTACACCTGGGATATCAGCTGCATATTGAAACTTGGAGATCGAGACTGCTTGGTCAGGGGAGCTCCTGGGGTAAGGAGATCTTTACCGTCCCCAGCTTGGCCTAGCTGATCTTCCTGTAGGCTGATAGTTGAAAATCGATTGACACTGCCAACTGCTAGATTAGTAACATCCTCAGTGACAACCCCAACACTGGAGCCTGCTTGACTGCCATTCACATAGTCAAATGATTTAGTGGAGGAAGCACTGGCTGTCCGGATCAAGCTCAAACTACTGGCTTTTGGCACCACCTGCCCAGCTGGCAGGCTCAGGTGTTTCTTAGTAGGTGTCATCTCAATTCCATCTGCACTTAAGTCAGTTGCCTGGTGCAGGTACTGCTTCCGAATTACTGAATCTCGAGGGCTCTCACTGGATTTAGTGGCAGAAGATGTTTCTTTATCTTTAGCAGAACGCCCACTTGCTGTTTTTCTTAAGCTGCTCCTCTGGGATGTAGACAATAAAGGTTTGGTCCCAACTGGCTGGCTGCTAAGGGAAGCACCTGATGAAAATCCTTCATCAGCATCATTGAGGTTCATGGATTCCTCCCTTCCATTTACACTCTCCACATCTATAAAACCCAAAAACAAACAAATCAGACCCAGAAACTGAGCAGTCAAGTCACATGAAGCAGCAAAATGTGCACACACAACATCAAGGTGAATTTTGTTTGCTGATCCAAAGGTTTTTCCACTTGTTACTTAGGATGATTTTTTGCAACCAATAACCTTTCTGTTTTACACAGTAAATGGTAAGTTTGCAAGTACTGAAATTAATTGCTGCCTCTACTGATTTGCCTCTCATTTGCACTGTTTTTTTTGTCCTTGAAGAGTTGCTCCTAACTTACACCTGCAAATAAGAAAGAATTGGGCCGTTATGGTTCATTCATTCTTAGTTCTAGCCACAAGCCCCAGTCTTCTCTCACACTTGTATAGATATTACTTCTGTTTACTAGTCTAAGCAGAGAATTATATCCTCCATTAGTCAGGCTAATCAACTTTTTATCTGGCTAAACAATTTGTTACAATATTTTATCATCATCCTCTTCAAAACTAATCAACTCTGACATTCTAGGGAGAGATAATCATCAGCGTCTGAATAAAACTTTGCTTTACAAATGCACTAGTCAACTGTTTAAAAAAGAGGCCTCTACAACCCCTTCACTCAGCCTTTCAGCTTAAGTTTCTACTTTTTAATCTGGATTTTTAGCAGAATCTCAAGAGGCTCTGAATACATGCAGTTCCTCTTGGAATCTGTTTGCTTTTGTAAGCGCTCAGGAACCTTCAGGATCAGATTAGACCCCTTGTTATATCTCATCTTTTAACAGTGCTATAAGTGTGGTAGATTTCTACTGCTGATGCTAGCCGAGACCTTGAATTTAGTGACTAAACTTTTCACTGGAGATAAATCTGACTCCTAATTCTCTCTCCCCCAAATTCCTACCTTTCCTTCTACTCACTGCAGTTGAATTGCATGCAGTTGGATTCCATTTTATTTTAACCAAGATATCCAAATATCTTTAGATTATATATATGATTAAACTGAAAAAAAGATTTGAGGCTTCCAAACAGGACCTGGCTATTGAACAGAAACCTATAATTCTAGTCCACAAATGAAACCAATTTGTAGGTGACTTTGTCTTTAATCTCATGGGAAACACCCTGGTATATATTTTTGAAAGGTGGAAATTTAAAACCCAATTGGGAATGTACTTGGTGAGTCACCTTTAAGAAAGGGCTGCTTTGAAAGACTGCAACACTAGATGAGCTCTGTTAGTGTGCTGGCTACTAACACTTTTGGAAGCCCCTTTCAGTCCCTGGTTCACATTTTGTTTTGCTTTCTCTGTTGCTAAGCCTATAGATGTATTTACTTTAGTCCTTGTTTTCAGTCCTATAAAGTGTCTAGGGATGTTAAAAAAAACCAAACAAATCTCATTGTTCCAACTGCAATTTTGAGACCCAGGAAAAGTCACAAATTGTTTTCCCATCACAAATATGAAAAAATAAAATTAATTATTTAACTTAAAAGTCTGATCTGAACAAAATTCTAAGTTTCAAGAACTGGAACTTTTGTTTATATTCCTTTTAATTAAAAAAAATACTACTTTCAAGAGTAGGGAAAAGTCAGAAGTTTTACCCTATTTTCCAGAAGTGAGTTCTTCAAGTTGTAAGAATTTCAAATTTCTTTTTAAATAGCCTAAATAATGATTGATTGTTTCTTACAAAAAGTGAACATATTTGACAGCTTCAATTGCTGTTATTCAAATAACAGTTTGTTAAATTTAGTTTGCCACCAATCAAACAGGTATTATGAAGCTCCTTCCCTGAATGAAGGAGGAAAGCACACCTTTAATGATATTAAAATATACAAGGGACATATGTCTGTCCTTCCATGTAAACTGTTGTCAATGCACTGACAACACATGGGTTAAAAGTAGTATGTGAACATATAAGCTCGTCTCTTCTGGTAGCCACTGCTTAGCTCTTGAAGTTGCTTCAATATGAAAAAATATCTGGCTTGCTTCTGCAATAACTGGGTTATTTTCCTGTCCTTTTCCCTTTAGGAAAAAAATAAGTAAAATAAAACCTTTTCTTTGAACTTAATACGGCTATTATTCAGCCTACAAG
Source organism: Alligator sinensis (assembly GCF_000455745.1). Classification (NCBI taxonomy): domain Eukaryota; kingdom Metazoa; phylum Chordata; order Crocodylia; family Alligatoridae; genus Alligator; species Alligator sinensis. The sequence continues at coordinate 2,644,652 of NW_005842017.1, read as the reverse complement.
AGATTATTAGTCCCTACCCGTTTGGGCATTCTCTAACCTAGAGGTGTCAAATTTATCTAGCTCAATGAGCCAGATGAGGGTGACTAGGTCTGTCTGCAGGCTAGATTGGGACCACACACTGAAGCAAGCATGCAAGGCTGATCCAGCAGGGTGCTGCATAAAGTGTGTGCCCTTTGCCGGACCCTTGTGTTGCATGCAGTGCACACAGCCAATCCAGCTCTGCACACTGCACGCAGCATTTGCCAGCCCTAGCACCACAGGCACGGCATACAGCACAGAGTCCAGGACCCATGTTGCCTGAGGTGCCCTGCTCAACTGATCCAGCACACTTGCTCCAGGGCCAGGCAGGACTGGGTCCCAGGCCATCAGTACTCACCAGATCACATGCGCAGAGCCAGTCTGGCAGGGCACTGCATGCGGCACACACTCTGTGCTGACCCTATGCACTGCATGTATAGTAATCCCCAGAGCAGGACTGAAGCATGCTGCATGCAGCATAGGGTTGGCATAGGGCATACACTGCATGCCACATCCTACTGGATAGGCCTTGCAGACTGGCTCAAGTGCAGCCCAATCCAGACCAGCCCCAGAGCCAATGCTCAGGTTCAGACTGATGCAAGCATGGGTACTGCATGCAGCATGTGCCCCAGACCGATCCCCTGTGCTGTGTATACTGCCAGGTCCAGCCTGCAGGCCAAACCAACCTGCAAGCCACAAGTGTCATACAGGGTCAGTTGGAGACTCCTGGGCTGGATCATATGGCTCCATGGGCCCAGATCCATACATTTAATACCCCCAGTCTAACCTAAGGCTATTCTGAGAGCAGTGTAATGCTGGTCTGCTTCATTATGTAATGTCTCAAATATCTAATTAAGATCCCCAAAACAGAAGAAGTTACTCAATATTGCAGTTTTAACCCTGTATGGTAGGGGAGAGGGTAGAAATCAACCTTAAGATAAAACAGACATTTTAAAAACATTAAGAAATATTTTCTATTTATCAGAATGAAGACCAGCATACTTATTGCAACTTCTGGAATAAATATTTAAAAATACTTTTTTTGTTTTGTTTTCTCTCACTATCTAAAAGGACTCGCTTCAAATTTTGTCTTTTCTTTTGTTCATACAAGTATTTTTCTATGATCAACAATGAGACATCATATGAACAACCCACCACCACCAACATACAATTCTCAAAAGGTGCTAGTAAAAGATGATAGCATTATAACATCCTAGAAGCAAAAGCACCTCTCTCACCAGAACCAGCATTTACATTCTTTTATACCCTGCATGCAAAGCTGGATGAAAGTGCATTTTGCTAGGAGCAGCACCAGCTTACACCTCCCCTCTCAACTCTTCCTTATTCAAATATATAATATGCAACTTGCAAGGAGACATCCAAGCAATACAGAGTAGAATGCTTCAGTGCTTCCTCGGTTTTTAAATTGGCGTTCAAAGAGAGCCTAAGTAAATGATCAGAGCTGCTAGAGGATCATCCTACTCAAGATAAATGACAGGAATCTGTAAGAGCAAAGCAGAAAGACCAGACGCACAGAATTTATCCGTTAAATTCAGAGAGGAGACTGAGAGGCTTGGTGCAAGCTTTTGGATGCTGCAACTATGCACAGGCGTGGGCAGCTCAGCGGTGCTCAAGAACGAAGAACACAGAGAAGACATCATGCAAGAGAATCTCTCACTAGTAAGATCCCAGGTATTCTGGAAAGTTCTCACTGTAGTTAAGTCATTCAAACATACAAAGTTATCATAATGCTCAATATTTTTCTTTTAAACACTACTCTCAGAAACAAGGAAAGGGCGAGTGCAGTCCCATTGTCTACCTCCCTAATCTGGAACACAGGACTCAGGAAAACTGGTAGTTTTCAACAAACCAGTAACAGAATCAAGAAGCATTCCTTTTTCTTAGCAGTCTTACTGATCAAATCCTTGTAAGTGCTGTGATACATAAACTAAAGAAAATGAATAGTCAGTCACATAGTTCTTCCCTTTAGGATTTGCAATATTTTTCTGTAGGAATTAGTGATTCTAAGTAACATGATTTTCTATCTTATACAAGTTAATACAAAGTATATCCTGCAGCAGTATTTTAAGAACATTAGTACCACCATACTGGGTCAGAACAGTGGCCCGTGTAGTCCAGTATCCTGTCTCTGACAAGCTGTCACTGACAAACAGACCTATCTCTAATCATGTCAAGCAGTAGAGGGAGAGTATATGAACAGAGCATGTCTAAAGTAATCTATCCCCTGTCATACCTTCCTTGGCATCAACCACCAATGGTTTAGCAATGTCAGAGGATACATCCCTGACTATTCTATTTAATAGTTTCCAGTGAGCTTGTCCTCCATGCATTTTTCTAATCTTTTTTTAAACCTGGTTATACTGATCTGCCTCTACAACCTCCTGTGGCCACAAGTTAACTATATGCTATGTAAAAATGTAGGTCCTCTGGATCATCTTAAAATTGTCTCCTGATAATTTTAGTGGATGCCTTGTTTGTTTGTTTTTTTTTAATTCTGGAACCTAGAGAATAAGTTTCTTATTCACTTTATCCATACCCTTCTAGACTTCTACCACAGGTTATTTCCTCTCCGAATTGGCTTTTCCTTCAGCATTATCTACAACCTACTACACACACCTATAGCTGCTGTCACTACCAACTGACAAGAGAACACACCCCTCTGAGAGAACACCAAGCTTCTTCCTGGGAACAGGCAGAATAATTTACAAATTGGATCAAAAAGGGATTCTTCACCTTTTTCAACAGACATTTATTCAGCTTACCCTTCCCAAAATTAGATACATAACATTTGAAAGGAAATATTAAGATTCACTAAAAAAGATCTTTTCCACCATGCTACTGTTAGATAAGATAATGCTACTTAAAATGAAAGCATTTGCTAATCCAAACTTCTTGCAAGATCAGCATCAGTAAATTAGCAAGGTAATATGCACACCATAAAAATGATAAATTTTATTTTTCAATTTCAAACCTAAAGTAGCTCCCTGGCCCCCCTTCCATCCAAAAACATTACTGAGTGGCAGAGTTCAGTCCAATTTGTTCAAAACAAATCATTATCAGCTTTCTATATTTAGAAATCAATTCAAACATTGTCCACTTCTTTATCCAGGTAAACATGTGAGATGACCAAGGAACAGGTCACGTAATACCAATATTTTAAAGTAACTCAAGTGTAAGAAAGGAATATCTACAACTTTTCGCAACCACTGTTTTCAAAAAAGTTATCTGCAAAGCTGAGGACTTCTCCATATCCTTCAGTTCATGCACATGCAATGTTCAATACCAGGGAGTAAGATCCACCTGAACAAATGGAGTAAGGACAGGATAGGGCTCTTATTTACTGAGCATGCTCAAATTCACTATGCATCAAGTAGGAGATGCTAAAACTACAACTGAAAAGCTTCATGCTTTTGTAAGCATCTTAGCTTCGATAGCTCTTGCTTATTATACACAGGTTAAAAAGTTATATGCTTTTACCATGAAATGTATCATATCAAGAATCTCAGATTTTAATTTGCACAAGGACATCTCTGAAATTTGTGTCCGAAAATATTCTCCATCTCGGACGAATTGTGACCTTTATAAAGATGTTGAAAATGACAAAGGAATGTTCGCATACCGAAGGAAAATCTACATTACAGAAACAAATTAAGAAGATAGGGAGATCTTGAGAGTACCTTTTCAGCTAAATGCACAAGAAACCAAGCATACTTTCATCATCATCATCAAGAGAAACTGTAAATCAAATTCACTGCACCAAAGCATACTTTTTTTTTTTTTTTTAAAAAGATGACAAGTTCATAGATTCACTAAAATAAAATTAATTTCTATCAGTCAACCCACAAAATACTACTAACACATGGCTGCAAAGGCAACTGTTCCAAAGCCCTACAGCATACACCAAGACAGCCTGAGAAAAAAAAACTCATTGTTTTAAAGTGGCTTAAAATGAAACAACATTATTCCATTATGAAAACTTTTGCAATTGCTCTGTCAGGCTATTCATGCAGGCTAGCAACAAGATTGTGAGACCTCAGTTAAAAGCATCTTAAGGAATAAATAAAAAAAAATCTGCCAGTGCAGAAGGTTGGGAATCAGTCTTAGATAAAACCACCTTATAATTATGGCAGGATATTAGAAATTTTGAACATTTGAGAAATATTATCTCATCAATCTAAAGCTGTTACCAAATTCTTTTGTGCCCTAAACTGATTCTGGTTTCTTGACTAGCTTTCTCTCGTTTGGTGCATTTTTTCCTCCTAATCATTAGAGTAAACATGCTCAGTAATAGGAATATCCAAGCAATCTCAAAGCTCTTAGCTACAGCCCTTGCCTTTTCTTTAGCCATGCCAAGCTGTCTTTCACCGCACAGAGATGCAAGCCCCAGGCCAGCCCACATGATAACAAAAGGTAGTACCTGACCTGGTGTTAGGTATATAAGGGATGCGTGTATTGCAAATAGAAGCTAATACACCCTGGGATAGTGGAAACACACACTAGTATGGAAAGAAGTTCTGCTTGGGGATAGGGAGCCAGGATCCTCCTCCAGCAACTGCCTCACTGACTTCTGCCTCCTCATCTCTGTCCTACCCTCTGTTGTGGCTGCTGCCAAGGTGGACTCCGGTAAGCCATGCTCAGGGGTCCTGCGCACCAGCACCTCCCCCTCTTGCTCACGTTTGATCCCTAGGTCTGTGGAGCCGTGTTGGATCGGGGAGCCAGGAATGCTCGAGTCAGCCTCGTTTGAGAAGTCAAAGCCATCTGGGATTCAACATATAACATTTTAGTGCTTTTCTATTCCTTTCTAAGCAACCAAC
>NW_005842017.1:2591061-2639768 GCF_000455745.1 Alligator sinensis | reverse complement strand
AAGGTTTACACGGACATGGAACAAACATACACTATCCACACACAGTTACAGTTGTGTGTACACCCATAGAAAGGGACAGATGAGCTATACTGTACTGATAGACTGGTAGATGAATAGAATGACACTGCAATAAGAACAGACGTGACTAACAATCTGCAAAATGGTAACACCTGCTCTTTGGCCTGGACAGCCTGACCTGACTAGAAGACAAGAGATTATAAATCACCTCACTATTTGAGCTGTAATGGATTACAGAGGAAAGCCTAGTCTTTGTTTTCAAACTCCTATTCCTCTTTTGCAGTTTATTTTTAAGTAATTTCTACCATTTAAGGTAGAGCCATTTATGCAGCCTTTTTAGTTAAATGTCTTACACATGAAAGTACACAAAGCTTTGTAACCCTGACAGGCTTCAAAAACAAAATTTTGCCACATACTAAAGATGCTTACTCATATATTAAAGTTAATATTACCACCATATCTATTTTTTCTCCTTGAATAATTAAGTATTATTCTTAGGTACCTAGTTATCCACCAAAATAAATAAATAAAATTCCTTAACTAGCTCTACATAATTTATGGCATGTTCCTTCACACACTAATAGGAAATGATCTTACTTAAAATCACTCAACTAGATCTCCACTGGACTTCAGTGGGAACAGGGGATGCTCAGTACCTTTGAAAGAGTCAGGCCAGTATTACTACTTGCTCTAATTACTGATATGAGGCAATATAGTTAGTAGGCCGAGTGTGGGAGGGGTAGCAAAAAACTCCTAAATACTAATTCCACTGCTATGCTATGCAACACAGAAAAGTTACTAAACTTCTCCCAGTTTCTTGTTTTACTTACCTACCTCCTAGAGTCCTATCTATAAATATATTTAAAGTTCACATCCATGCAGTGCTCTGAAGATGTAAAGCACTACACTTTTTTTAAATAATTAAATAAAACTGTTTCGCCAACATTCAAACTAGAAGCCAGGTCATAAACAACGGGGATGAAAACAGTATGCTGCACAATTCACTGTGCAGAGAGATAGCTCACCTTCTCTCCTCCAGCGATGGCGACGGATTGAAGCTGTTGTAATGGCAGTCCGAGAGATTCTCGGTACTGTGGGAGTGACCTCCACTTTCAGCACCTTCTGGCCTTCCTGCGATGCATCCGGGGCATCAAAGGGCAATGAGTTCTTCATGGCATTTGCAACCTAAAATAACAGTAAAAGGCTATACAAATTTATCATCCTTTATTGTACTAAAGAGTGATGCCAGATTTTGTGCCAAATTAAAAGATTGGGTAGGGGAGACAGTAAAGACTGTTGCATGGCAGTGTGATGTATTCTTGCCAAATGTGGCAAGAACTTCAAGGCTCATCCTTTGAAAACAAAATGTTGGACTCAACAGAAATCTGGTGTTTTAAAGAAGGCTTGAGGCTCCCCATTATCATTTTATATCACCCTCAAAGAAATGCGTCACAATCCATGTTGACGGAAACAGTGGAAGTACTATGCCTGACAACAAATGAAAATATGCTAGTTTCATAAAGGTGCTGTGATTAAATTTTCAGTCTTCTGCTACCCCTTTCTTTTGAGAAAAAAAATTCCTACAAGGTTTTAGCACAAGTCTGACTAGCAAGGTGCTTCAAATCATTAAGATAAAGTTTCCTTTATCATTTTCACTTATTGTAAAATCTTTATTTAATTTTCCAGTTTTGAGAATTAAAAAACTTTATAAACAGAAAAACATTTATAAAATAGGCATTAGATACTTCCAGATGAAAATTCCAGTTTAAAAAAAAAAAAAAAAATAGAAAGATGGCTGATTAACAGTCACCTGCTAATTCAGTTTAGGATATGAACCAATTCCACCACCACCCCCCAACACACACAGATTCAAATCGGTATGCTCTGTGGCACATGCAACACCACCAGTAATAGAGAAGTCATAATTGCAATCTGGTTTGCAACTTTCACAATAAGTGATGAAAACTGAACCTGCCTTCATCTTCTTAAGCAGGGATGCTCAACCCACTTGGCCCATGGAGCCATGCTAGCCAACCTGCAGGGCTCCCCCATGGCTCCAAACATTTGGCAATGAGAGACTGGTGGCAACATTAACTGCCACTTCTCTACTGCCAAATTTTCAGACCTGGGGAGCCCTGTGGGTGGACAGCATGACCCTGCAGACTAGATTGGGTGTGGGGCCAGGGTGGTAACCCAGTGTGGGATCCACCCACAGACCAGACCCACCCCTTAACCAGCCCACAGGGCCAAATGTTGAGCACCCCTGTAATGGACCTTTGCAGCATTAACAGTAATATAAAACATGTTTTGAACTTGTACAATACACTCCAAGGAGTGTATTGAACAAACACATTCTCTGACAACGGTAAGGGCAAGCACCAGAGGGCAGCTAGAAGGGATACAGCGGGGAATGGACAGCATGTCACAGCTGCCTGCTGCCTACTGGGGCTATATCAGACCTTTGCAGACTGGATGTGGCCTGCAGGCTATAAACTGCCAACCTCTGTTCCAATTCAATCCCCTAATCAAGGCAGGATCATTCCTCCCACACCCCTCCTCTCCATCTATCTACACCATCCTAGATAAGCATTTGCCTAACCTGCTCAAAAAAAAAAACCTGCCAAGGATGATGCAGATTCTATAACCTCTCTAGGTAGCCTGTTTCAATACTTGCATTACTACAGTATCACACAAATGTTACAATTACAGCATAAGAGCTGAAGCATGTTCACAAGCAGCAGCTCCCCTTCCTCGTTAAAACAGCTAAAGTATGTTTATCCATACCCAGAAACACATCCTTCATAGCAACAGATGCTACAGTGGGTGGGACAAGCTTTCCCTGCCAATAAAATCCATAACATTAAATCAATGATTTAACAAAAATTGCAGATGCAGAGACACAAGTATGTTAAAGGCTGAAGTCTGCTTTAAGTAGGATGTGCTAGACAGATACAGACATGGTCTGTATTCACACAGACTATTTGGTTACTCAGGCCAAAGACAAGTAAACCTTAGTACAATAAGTTAAAATCGGAAAATGTGGTAAGAATACCCCGGTTAGTTCAAATAAAATAAAGGTCAACAAGATAAAAGGGCATTATCCTCTGATGTTCATAGTGCTGAAATAAAGACCCTAATGTATGCTGTAGAACTGCCCAAGTCAGGCACATGTGGAAAGAAGCGGAACCCCTCTATTTTCAAATCTCTGGTTTTCCATTTGACGTCTTTTGAGTTTTCGGATATTCTTAGCACCACCTTGAACACTCTTCATAAGACTCTGCTCCTCCCTCAATGCATTTCATTTAGCTTCCTTTAGTTCAGCAATGCTCCCAGCTTCATCCACCCATTTGTGAGATATTCAAACAAACATGCTTACAGGCCTCCCTTTGCTGCAGCTCTTGCATTCAACCTCAGCCTGCTTATATTAAAAACCCTCAAATACTCAGTTCTACACACAGGGCTGGATACAGGCATGAGCGCACCAGGTGGTCACTCAGGGCCCAGACAGAAAAGGGACCTGAAAATGGTAATTTTTATTATCATCATCAACATTATCTCTAGCAAAGGGGGGGGTCTGATACTAAAAGTTTGCCCAGGGACACCAGGAGCCTAGGTACAGTGCTGTCTACAGAGAGCACATTTAATACTGAAAATAAAGACTAATATCCAGGGAGCCTCTCTGAAAGAACAGGGGTAGAAATTATGGAACCCTGTAATTGTGGAAGACTGGAGGCATCTTCAACCACACATATTAAAAACCTGTGTTGAAGAAGAGAAATCCTGGAAGAAAATAAATCTAGTCCACCAGAAAAACAAAGGCATACTAAGGAAACACCATGCAGCACTCACAAGCCTTCCCAGAAACAAAACATATAATTTTAAATGATGATGCTTCTCATCTGTCTTGTCCAACTGCCTTGTTATCATGCTATCATATTAGGCCCATCAAGGCCAGTGAGCACTAAAAGGTCTCAAAATACATCAGGGAGGTAGTAACGTTTTAAGTTGCAAGCTCTGGTTAACACAGCACAAGTGAAAAAGCAGAACAGGCTGCAGGCCAGAAAAGTCTAGTCTTCAGAAGCATCAGGAGTACAGACTCTGGCAAAGTTGCACAGATAAAGGAGCACATTCATCACCACAGTGGCACTGGGTCAACTCTTTAATCCAGAGAAGCTGGACAAGAATACTGCGTCTTTTCAATTAACCACCCACTACAGAAGCCCTCAGGGTTTTCTCTGCTGTGAAACTGCCATATCACATTTGTTTAGAAACTTAGATTTTCTTGCATGATTTCTATCTTTCTATCTTCCCCCTATCCCTGCCCCAATGTGCAGTGTTTGAGAAGTGCTGAAGATGGCTGGCCCAGAACAGAACTTCTACCCTTGAGTTATTTCTTATCTTAATGATGCTACAATTTCAGCAACTTTTTTTCTGTTTGGAAGAGTATACAAACACAGAAACCTGTGTAAAAGGAAGCACTAATCTACTGTGTAGCCAAAGTTCTCCAAGGAGAACTAAAAATATGGTGGGTTGTAATATTTTTCACATTAATGACAACTGATGGTCAACTATACAAATGCCCTAATACAGATGTCTAAAAATAATATTTGCTTGTGGCTTTCCTCCTTTTAAAAAATCAGGGGATTCATGATGAAAATCATGTGTGAAACCACATAGCAAGTACTTGATTTAATGCTAGCAATTGCTTTAAATGTTATTTTTTAAGCATGATTTTATCTTTCTACTAGATTGCATGTGGCTCCTGGAAAAAAAAACAACAAACAGAAAACAACTGGATGACAAGACACTGCTAGTTATAGAGTCAAAGGGGACAACTGCTTCAATATGTAGCAGGGATAGGGACATCCAATCCATCCTATGTAGAACTAAACCATCCTTTTTGAAGAATCTAAATGCTTTTTGAAAGGAAAAGGAGGAGTGTCCTGAAGTGTAATTTAATAATTTCAGAGAGGGACATATGTCTGGAGGTCAGAAAATCATTGGAGTAGGCAAGGAGTGTGGAATGGTTAAGACAAGGTTGTAACAATCAGTTTTATACTCAAAAGGAGTTATCTTCTGAGAGAAAGGGGCAGGGGGCAGGAAGCCAACCGTTTGTTAAATCTGCATCTTTATTTTAAGAGTGTACAATGATTTACAACCAGGAGCTAATATTTCCTTTTCAATAACTATTACTCTATTAAATTAAAAAATAGATCCACCTATGTGCTTCATATTGTTGCAAATTTTCACTTCCTCGGGTTCAATATTTCATTAAAAAATTCCAGTCTAATGGTACGAGTCATTTCCTAAAGGAAATCAGTGTTGTAAGAATTCACCAGGTAAGATGCATTTAAAAATACTTAACTCACAAAAGGCATCCAGCTAAATGTTCTAAACAAAATCAATTCATCACACTAACAAATTTACTGAGATGTGAGGAATTCATCTCTGGATTGCCAAAAGAAAGAAGTTCCTACTTAATTCTTCTCTTAATAAAAGGGTTGTACTTTAAGTAACAAGCATTTCTTTTAGAGTAAATCAAACAAATTTATTGTGCATTAGCTCAGGGAACACCCCAAAAACCTACTTCCTACATTAACTCTAGACCAATAATTGGCAAGATGACAACAACAGCATTCCACTCTGACTGATATTTTTCCTGTTTCAATCCTTTCCCCCCGTCCTCCTAAAAATGACCATTCTTCCTCTCCCTTTACGAGGTTTCTTCTTCCCCTCCAGTCACATACATCCTTCTCCTTTCACCTATCTTTCTTGCCTTTGTCTTTCTTCTTTTATGTCCAAGACTTGCAGTGGAAATTAAAAACAAACAAACAAATTATGTTCCTAGAAAAAAGTGCCTTATCTAGAAAACCAGCTACAGAATAGAATGGATTCAGACCATCTGATTCAGTTATTGTAAATCTGTAGTTAGATCTGTAGGTAAAATGACTTAGGAAGTTCAGCTCTACTCACTTTTACTCACACTGCCAGCACTGCTGCAGGTCAGGAGAGCATGACAGCAAAAAGGCAATTTTAACTTAAGCAAAGGAGTATTATATGAATAGCTGTTAAAGATATCAAGCATCCTACCACAAATACTGGTTGGAATGTAGTAAATAACTGTAACTTCTAAATAAACCTTTTAGGAAAAATCCATTTTATAAGCACATTACATTTTTTATATATATTACACACAATAGATATACAATTACAGGGGTGTGTACGTATATATTACTTAAATAAAAGTTATTTCAGTGGCCTCTTTCTTACCAGCAGTGGCTGAGAGAAAAGTTCAAGTTGAGCTCTGTAAATTATATCATCCAACACCTCCTGGCCAAGATCCCACTGTCCATTATATCTAAAAAACAAACACAGAACAAGGGACTTCTATTGTTCAGTACTTTCCAAGCCCTTCTCCTTTTTATCTACATAGAATATACATTAACATCATATTCTTCTCATCCTACTCTCCCATCTCATTTCTCTTAGTATAAAACAATAAGCAGAGGACCTGTTATTAGCCTCAATATTATACCTAACCATTTTCTCCCATTTTTGAGCCACTCAGACATTATCATAATTAGTCTCACAATCAAGAAAAGGAGATCAATACTTAAAAAGGTTAATTTTAATTTGCTACGATTGGATTTCAATCAGAAATGGCTAAATGCCAAACTCAGTAATTGCAAGTCATGCTGTTGTTCAAGAGAACTTGGTTATCTTAAAGTTTGAAGTTATTACACTGACAGAAAGAAGATATGCTGTAGAAGTGACATATCTGAGGAAGATGAAAACAAAAGAACTCAATGCTTCAGCACTCAATGCTGGTGACTAATAAATAGGCTTATAGATGACAAAGGCATCCCCCCAAAATATCTGCTCACCAATGAAATAAATCAAATGCAAGGCGAGGCTTAGTTTGTGCTTTTATGCATAAAAACAGAGGGAAAACCAGGTATTTTAATAAGGTAGAAATCAGCCATCTCTTCCACTTCCAAGCCCCACCTACTTACATGGCATAATAGACACCTGTAAGCAGCTGCACCATGAATTCAGGATCTAGTACCACTCTGCCACAAGGTTCTTTCCACCGTTTTTCATGTTGCCTTGGAAATCCGCTCACACAAAGCCTGGCAAAATGTAACAAAAATCAAAACTGAGTCTTCAAATGAGAGGGGCTCATGTAAACCCTAATTATGTAAAAAGCAAAAAAACCCTCAAAAACCCCTACTAAACATTCCTTGTCGTTTATTCTCATGTCAACTCTTCAGATTATAAAAACAGCACCCCCAAACAAAGGCCTGAAACTTTGCCCATAGCTGCAACAATCATCTCCACACAGCCAGTACTCACATCAGTTTGCATAAAATCACCAACTTGGGACCCTCAGGGCTCTGGCAGGGAGCAGGACAGGGCCGCAGCCACAGGCAGCTCCCCGCCACTGCACACACTCCCAGAGGAGACAGGAGGATCCATGCTCTGCAAATCTGTGCACTGGGCAGGGGCAGGCTTCCTACTGCAGGTTCAGACTCCCCGCCCTGCAGCCCAGTGGGTAGGACCCAGTATGGCAGGGCAAAATGGGGCCAGGTGGGAAAGCTCTTTGCCACTGCGAGCCCTGCATCACCCTGGCAAGGCATCCTCTGTCCACCTAGCAGCAGCAGGGGCAGTAGCATGGGGTTGTGCCCCTTGCTGCTGTGGGGTAGACAGGGTTGCATCACCAGGGCAATGCAGAGCTCACAGCAGCCAGGAGCTTCCCTGTCCAGCCCTGCTCTGCCCTGTAGAGGACCCAGAGGAGGGCAGCAGGGCAGGGTGCCTGAGCCCACAGAGGGCAGCCCATACCTGCCCCACATATAGATTTGGGTGGAATGTGTCCCCCGCCTTACACCTCTCCGGGAGTATGCACAGCAGTGGGGAGCTGGCCCCTGCCCAAGCCCACACCCACCCTCCCCACAGGCTCTGCTGCAGCTGTGCTGCTTGCCATTGGGGATGGAGCTGGGCTCTGTGCTCTGCTATGCTGCAACAGCTGCCACCTCCTGAGGGTGGCAGCCAAGGCTCAGATGCTGCTGTGGGGAGCAGGTGGCTACAGACCCAAGTCCCTGGCCCCAAAGTCCTGGCAGCTAGGGGCCCCCTCCGGCAGAGCCAGGAACCAGAAGGGCCAGGAGGCAAGTGAGGGGCACCAGCAGAGCTTGGGGGCTGTGGTTTGGGAGTGAGGGGCCTGGACCTACATCCTGTGAGCTGGCAGGGCAGGGGGAGCTCTGATTTTCCATGAGAAAAAGCCCAAAATCAAATACTAGAATTTACAGGTTTTTAGAATTTATGTTATTATAGTAACTGAGGCACTGGCAAACTTCTAAATTGCTTTAAAATTGTAAGTATATCAATACAAAATTGTGTTCAATTTATCTATCCATCCATCCATAGTGGTATTTCATTTTAATTGCAGATTTGGGGGGGTTTATTCAGAGAATTTGTAATTTTTTTACCAGCGAAAACCAGGATCCCTGGTGATACGCAATAATAGAATATTAATAGGTGAACATTTAATTAAAAAATAAAACCAGGGGAAAAATAATAACGCTTACAATTTTCTTTTTATTGCCAACTTCTTGGAGCAGGGACTTAATTTTCCCCATATACTGCACAATAGCAAGCACACTGTACCTACCATTCAGTCACTTTTACTTACAATTTTGAAATCTAAATTCTAGATAGCATGGAAGTTGCACACAGCCACTAATGCATATTTACTTTTATACTCATAGTCAGTACTTCTTAGGCAAACAATTAACGTAACAAGCATTAGCCCTTAGAAGCAGTAGACACAGTGGAGCCTAGAATTTGATAATGAACATACCAACTCTTTTTTTATATCTCAATTATTCAAGAGCTCAAATTTTACAGCAAGTTTAAAAAAAAATAAAAAAGGGATGTGGAAAGACGAGAGTTTTAGGCAGAACTAAGAAAAGGATTATGTGAACTTGACCTAATCTAAAAAAGAAGCATTGATGATATTGACCAGTCTCTCTCAACCTCAACAAACTCAAGGAACCCCACTGGACTGAACGCATGCCTCAGAAAACACCAGCTCTAAGTTTTCACTTTTTTTCCATTATAGAAAAATAGAGCAATTCTTCTGTTGCACAGAACTCAGAAGAAACACACAAAAAGTAAAAATATTTTGAGATCCTATTTGAAATCTCTGTGTTTATCTTGTGAATCATGCATAGGTATTTGCATACCTAGCTGCTAATATTAAGTAGCACCCTCAAAAGAACTTCATGGCACCCCAAGGTGCCACGGCACTCTGGCTGAGAGTCACTAATATATATACGATTATATAGAAGATTGAGTGCACCAGTTATCTACAAAAATAATTCCTTTAGCTAGCAGAACATCATGCCTCTTCCAGGAAATATGGCAAATAGCAACCACTTGCCAAAAAATGATCACATGCATGACTTTTCTTAGTCTTTTAAAGAAATGAGGGAATTAATTTAACTAAGAAAGTCTTAATTAAGAGACACCTCTCACAAAAATCTAAAAGCATTTAATATTTAGTTTGCTAGGTCCAATCCAAACAAATGCCAAAACCTTTCATTATCTGATGTGTGCTTATTGGCTTCTGTGAAATAAGTTGGACACGGAAACATGACAAAAAATGGTGAACACAGCTAGAACTAGTAGCAACCTTGTCTTGATTGAAAGCAAGCACTGACTGCCCAAAATCTAACTACCCTCATCATGCGCGAGTGCCATACCAGGTCAGGAGCGCCACATTTGAGGCACGAACCATAAGGTTCTAGATAATTAGTCTATGAAGAACTATGACATTTTGATTTCCAGATTTATTGATCCAGCATCTTTTCCAAAGGAAAAAAGAAACTATGCAAAAAAATGCATCACTACTCAGTACACTGAGATGGATGGAATAAAAAGGTTTCAAAATGGTTCTCAGAAGTTTAAGGAGAGCTACATAAGAACACACAAGCATATTTATACTTGACAGCACAGCTTGTGCTTAGATACAAGGTCCATGCTTGCTAAGTATGTCTCTCCAAAGAAAGTTACTTCCTAAAAGAGAATACTGTAAAGGAACAGCATCTTACCAACAGTAGACAGCAGAACTACTGCTGTTTGCAAAGTTCTGTACCCAGGTGAAAACTGGAAATCTACCGCAAAGATTTCAGAAATATCATAAAAAAAGAAAAACAGCACCAGAGAACAAAGCACGTATGCCTTTGGTCTGCCATGGGTAGTCGACTTGCAACCAGGGTATGCTACTAGGCTTATAAATTTCTCCAGAATTTTGAAAACATGGTCTTGTTAGCAATGTGCATGTACTGTACTATATTTAAACCTGATAGAACCAGTTTTAATCAGGGTTTAGTTTAGTTATTTTTATTATTGTTTTGGTTTTGAGACTGTTTAACATTCACTTAGGTAAAACAGATGGATGATTTAATTTATTATATTTAAGTAAACGTGCTAATCCTTTAAAGAAACAATACGTAATCCAGCAAATAAATAGGTAGGGACCTACCAAAAAATTGTGGCAGAAATACGCTGTGTGGCAGCTCCTGTAATCATAGTTTCCCCTGTTCACCCTCCCGCCCCTCCCCCCCAGTGCTGCTTGCTCCCAATTGACAGGAAGGCAAAAAAGTGGTTTTAAATATGGCACAGTTTGTGCCTCCTGCTGCCAATTGACTGAGGGGCCCCAGCCACCCTGCTGACGACCAGCCAGGAGGCAAAAACTGCACCACATGTAAAACTGTAGCTTTCACATCCTGGTCAATCAGGAGCTAGTGATGACACCCCTCCACCAATCTACAGCCAGGGGAGAACAACTGCAATAATCAAAAGAGCCACCGTGCAATAGCACTTCCACTGTGTTCTTAGAAGGTCCTTATATATAGCCTACAGTGTTGCGTCTTCCCCATAGGTGAAACAAAATACAGAAGGGAAAATGAAGACAAGAAAACGTTGATTGTTTCATTTATAGGCACACACACACAAAAAATGCAGTGGTTGCATTTCTTCTAAACTATCATTATATTTCTTCTTCCCTGCCTTGTTGGAAAGAAACTGACAATGTTTCTTTTTTAGTCTAGAAAGCAATTTGCTCTTTAAGATTAGAAGTTGTGGGTGATCTTTTATTGCACAAACAGCTATATTACCCCAACTTTACACAATGACATTCAAAAACTACCTTTCCATTATTTAAATTAACGTACCTTAATTTTAGAATTTAGTATGAACACTTTAAAGGACTTCTAAATAGAAAAGCATGCTTGACTATTAGTATACATTACTTGCACTGGTATACAAAATTAAAGAACAGACATGGATTTACCTCGTTTTCATTAAACCTTTCAAAAAGCATAAAGAACGATGAAGCACAGCCAGACTTACACAGTCAAAAAAAGAACCATAAGAAAGAATCAAAGTTACCTGTAGGGCAGGAAATAGTTGATAATGAAAAGGAACCCAACTTGGGTGTGGTGCATTAAGTGCAGTGTTATAATCAGGGATCTGGGTTTTCCGTTTCCTACGGAAAAATGGAGTAAGCCACGGATTTTACCTTTTACCAGAGGCAAACACAGATTTCTCATTTTACTGGAGAAACCTGCAGATTTTGCAGTTTTGCAATGAGCCCTCTGCAGGCTGGCAGAGAATGGGAGGAGGGCAGTGAGGCAGGGTGCACTATGTGCATGTACATGCACATGGCCCCAGGCAGCCTGGGCAGCAGCTACTGCAGGTAACTTTTGGGGTAGGATGGGGATTGAGGCCCCCCACAGGGAGGGAGGGAGTTGAGTAGGGCTAAAACTGGGGCTGGGGCTGCTGCCCAGCCAGGCAGTGCTTGAGGCTCAGGGCCACAATATATGAGCGCAGGGCCCTGGCAGGAAGCAGGATGGGGCCGCAGGCAGCTGGTCCAGGGGGTGAGGGGGTGGGACAGGCTTCCCGCTGCTGTGTGCACTCCCAGGGAGGCAGGAGGGACCTGTGCCCCCCAGATCTGTACATGGGACGGAGGCTGCATACTGCCTACTTCAGGATCAAGTTCCCTGTGCTGCTGCCCTCTCTGGGACCTCTGCAGCCCATCGTGTGCAACATGGTGCTGCAAGGAACAGTGGAGCCATGCAGGAAGACTGCCTGCTGCTGCTGCTGCTGGCATCTCCTATGCACAACCCCACACCAACGCTGCAACTGTACAAGGAGGGGATGCTTCACCAGGACAGAATGGAGCTTGCAGCAGGCAAGCTGTTCCCCACTGTTCCCTGCAGTGACAGGTCTCACACACCAGACTGTGGAGGCCCCGGGAAAGGGCAGCAGGGTGGGAGCCCACAGCAGGCAGCACACAGCCCCTGCCCCATGAACAGATGTAGGGGGCACGGGTCCCCCAGCCCCCCCCAGGAGTGCACGCTGCAGCAGGGAGCCGCTTCCCCCCACCCAAGCCCAGTGGGCAGACAGCGGGGGGGAGGGGAGTCAGGGAGCCAGGCTCTGCTGCAACAGCCGCTGCCTGCTGCGGACCCAGGTCCCTGGAGTCCCCTCTGGCAGGGCTGGGGGAGTGAGGGGCACCAGCAGAGCCAGGGGAACTGTGGAGGGGCCTTTAAATATTAATCATGGATTTTGGGGGTTTTAAAAAAATCAGAGAATTTGCAATTTTTAAAATCAGGGAAAACCAGGATCTCTGGTTATAATCTCTTTTAGAACCACTCAACTATCGATTCAAAATGATCATTTCAAGTACCATTTCTGAACTAGTTACAGCACTGAGAAAAAAACCCCAAAAAACGCACCACAGGTGTAAGCAGTATTTTTATAGCAATTAGCTTTACACTTTTCAGAACTGCACTGGGTTCTTTGCAGAACAAAAGGCAATTCTTGCCTCAAGTCTAAATTATGTTCTGTGATAAAAAAAGGTAAGAACTGTTCAAGCAGGAGACTGGTAAAGACCTAGTTAAAGTAAAGGTAACAATAAGACAAATGCTGTTACTACTCATTTAGGCACGTACATACCTTGACATGTATACATAAATTTTTAGCTCAACTGTAGTCACAATACAGAAGCCAGGTTTTTTGATAGTTTGTTTTTGGGCTTCTTTGGGGATGGGGGAAGGAGAAACCGGTTGCAGTTGCTGAATAGGAGTTTGGAAGGCTCTCCTCACACGTGAAGAGCTGCATATTGAGTAGAACCCAGTTTGAGTGAAAGTGTACGGAAGGAAGTTCAGCTCATAGGAAAGAAGGGCTGCAAGGGACCACAGGTCATCTAATTCAATCCCCTGCTGGATATGTTGGCCAAATTCAACCCAAGAGTACCTCAAGTAAAGGTAATAAGTATAACAGGACTGAATTTGGCCCCACAAGACTTGGGAACAAAACTTGGAACAATACAAGAAATGAACAAAATAGGAAGTCTTGCACACTACATACATGCACTGTGGAATATATACAGATAGAAAAATTCTGATGTTGTATTGCAGAAAAACTATATCTGTATGGCTTGCAATGATTGTCACAGACATATAGAAGTACACTGCTAAAACTGAAAAGACGTATAAAAATGCCAAATACTGGCACTGAAAATATAAATTATAAAGAAAAAAAAATAGACGGTGGCTGAATAATAACTGGTACACAGGAAAAGACATGAGGGTATCAGAATATTCAAAATTTTTAGAACAAAAAGAAGGAATCAATGCCAGTAAGCTGCCTTAAATACTATTCAAGGAAGAGGTCACATAAAGATTAGTATACAGTATGATAAATTTTGACAGTTTCTCTAGTAAGTGGGCTGTTACTAAGAAATGAACTATCAGACTACATAATGCTTTGCAAATCAATCTAAATCAATTCAAAGAAAGCTGGACTAATGCATGGAAGCAGAGTAAATAGGGGTATATTTAGCCAGAATTTTTGCATTCATGGAATTTACTTGTGAAAGCCACAATAGGATTAGTTTTTCCTATTACTTAATGTTCCAGGACCTAAAACTAAAACAAACACTAGAAATACTATCCATTGGTGTATATACACAGAAGTTTCCAATTAAGTTCAAAGACTCAGTTGAAAGTTACATCCATCAAGTGGGCAGAATGATCTCAAGAAGCATTTCTCTTTCAGCTATTTCAAGTGCTAGTCTCTCACCTGGAGCCCATCCTGCAAAGTGACTGATAGGAGGAGGCAGGCATGTAGACAATAGCAGAGTTATAGCACAACATAAGGAAGCTCAGTACCTCAAATCTGAAAAGAGATCAGAACATGGCAAATTAATTATGTAAACTGAGATTCTAATACTCCACCAGAAAATCTTAAGTCTTGTTTATGGTTTCTCACAGAGCAAGGTGTCATCACCAGAAATACAGCACACGCACGCCCAAAGAAATGAACTATATATATTAGGGCTTAATCCATCTGTCTGTGTGTCTGTCCATAATGCTCTTGGGAGTGGGCGTGGCTCCCGGCAGAGCATGGCTCCAGCCACTGCTGCATTAAGAATGATGGACAGGGCAGGCAGGCAGGCACAGAGTGCTGCCACCCACCACCCCATGCTGGCGCCTCCTCTCTGGAGCAGTACAGGGAAGCTTGCATGCTGTCACCACCACCCGCTGTCCCGCACTGCCTCCACTCTGCGTCAGGCTGCATTCAAGCCCCACCCCCCCGGGAGATGGCAGTGGCATGGGCCAGGGGAGGGAGGGAGGGATGCGGGACAGGACATGAAGCATGGGGGGGGGTGTGCGGCCGGATGAGTGGTAACAGCACGAGGCAGTAGGTCACAGCAGCTGCCACATGCAAGCTTCCCCCCCCCCGGACTCTTGCTCCTGGGAGGCAGCAGCAGCACAGGGTGGTGGGTGGCAGTACTCTGTCCCTGCCCCTCCCCCCCGCAACATTGTTCACGGTCAATTTGTTAGTAAATATGTAAGTTCTCTGCTTCCTTTTAATTAAGAATAAAGTGAAAATAGCCAAGGTATGGAAAAAGTTTGCCTTCCTGTAAAGTTATTTTATCTTAGTATTGGTCTGTCAAATGTTCAGTATTGTAAATGGCCCAAAAGACAGGATTTAGGAACATGGACATAATGCAGAAATTATTTGCATCTACACTGGTCAGATTAACAGATTCTAGAGTTTAGAAAAAGGGCCTCACTATACAGTGTGAACACCACATAGACCTAGCAAACTGGAATACCTAGAATTTATTTCTCCTTTCCATATTTCTCTAGAATTACAAAAAGAAAAAAGAAGCATCGCACTCACCCTTAATGCCTAGCTCTGCTGAAAAACTTATCAAATATTTCTGGCTTGTCTACTTGCCTGTTTTGCGCAGTGAAGGTTTCTCTCTGTGGATGAAGATCACTATAAACCACCCTGATCAGGTCATGCTGACATAGAGCTCCCTCAGTCAAAGCCATGGATCCAATAGTGGAGGGCTAAGGGGTAAGAAGTTAAGAAATTAAGAGCTGAATTCTTAGCTCCATGCACGGAATTACAAAACAGCCTCATCCAAAAGTTATGATCTGTCCAGACCTTCTATTCTGCCTGGAAAACTTAACTTGACAGGGCAGGGGGAAGGACATCGATTTGTTGGATATGAAGGTAACTTTGTTGCACATATAAATGGGACCAGCCAGAGACAGTGGGGCAATGTTTCAAACAAGTTTTCCTACACAACTAGTTATTCAAAACAACCACTTTTGGTGGCCTGTGAAAAACTGGCTAACCTTGGCAGTCCCCTGGTGACAATTGGAAGGTGGCTCACAAAAACATCCTGTAGAGTACAGGAGCAGGCAATTATTTTGGACAGAGCTGCTTATTGAGTTTTGGCAAGCCATCGAGGGCCACATGGATAGCCCCGGCCCTTGACAGGTACCCCACCCCCTGGTTGCCATCTTGGGACCAGAAGTCCTGCCTCGAAACCCCTGACCTTTGCAATCAGACGGCCCTCCGCTTGCCCCCCAGAATTATTTCTTTTGGCAAGGGGGTTTGCCATTTCTGAACCGGAAAAATACCAAATTATATTCTAAAAATCAAACAGGTACTACAACATTCATTAATTTCATTTAAAAAAATATTTTTGTCCTGATTTGTGTAGTGTACATAGAGGTGATAGTATAATAGCTTAAAATGAAGTCTTACTCTTGTATATTGTGGGAGGGTGCGAGTGGGAGGGTGAGTATAAGTTTGTGGGTATGTAGGGTGTGGGAGAGGGTATGTGTGTATGTGGAATTTGTGGGGGGGTAGATAGGTGTGCAGGTGTGGATGGGTATGGGTTTTTGGGGAGGCTGTGAGTGTTTGGGGAGGATGGCTGAGGGGTTGTGGAGGGGAGGGGGTTTGCTCACGGCCCTTCCATGGCAGGCACAGCCCCTGCCAGCACTCCTGCAAGCCTGGGGTCTGCACTCCCGGCCCCAGGGCACTAGCATGGACCCTGTGCTCCCACTTGCCCCTATCTGCCACTGCTGCCCCCCCTCCCCCCACTGCTCCTGCACTGCAGCTGGGAAACACATGATGCCAGAGCACAGAAGGCAGGGGGGGTGAGTGGGGGGCCATGAAGAGCAGTGACAGCAGGAGTGCAGGGCCTGGGCTGTCAGGAGCTCTATGAAGCTGGGCTATGCTGTTCAAGCAGGAAGAGGAGGGAGCCAGCCTGGCTCTGTAAAGCCCCTGGGAGCCTGGGCTCATGCTCTTGCCGCCCCACTCTGGGCCCCGCTGGCGCTGGCTTTGGTGCACCAGTGTGGACCCCACGCTCCCCCCCAGCTGTCGCTGCATTCCGCATGCCCGCTTGCTGCCCCTTCCCCCCACCTACTGCAGCCGTTTCCTCGCACTCGCCCACCCACTGGCCAGCACTATGTGGTTCCCAGTTGCAGTGCCGGGATCACAAGAGCCGGCCCAGCCAGCCCTGAGGACTGGGGCAATCAGCCACAGTCCTCTCCTGCCTCCCTCCTCCTTATCTGTATTCCCCTCGATGCAGGGAGACAGGCCAAAAGCCAGCCCCCAAAAGCCCCTGCTAGGCAGAAGCTTCTGGCTGGGGCTCAGGGTAATGGGGGCAGGGCTGGGCCGGACTTACTGTTACAGCTGTTTAGTTCTGCCACTGGCTTCCCCTAGGTCCTACTGCCCCTAGCTCCTGTCATCTTTGACAGGCAGCCAGGGACAGATCAATATTAAATTTTCTAAATTTTTTGGGGGGCTCCACAGGCTGGACAGAATGGCCTGGCGGGCCAGATTCGGCCTGTGAGCCATATTTTGCCTGCTGTAGTAGAAAGGGTCTGTGTTATGATGAAGTCTGAGAACTGCCTTAAACAGTTCCATATTCAATATGGCACCTCAGTACTGACCTGCAAGACCTTTTATTTTAACCAAGGATTTCTTTTTCAAGAATCAAATCTATGTCAATTTTCTGGGGGTTTTGTGATGTGAATACATATCTGCTACGAATTATGTTGAGATGACAAGTTCTTCATGGCTATCTTGGTAAAAATTGAGTTCTAACATTTACAGTAAGAAGTCTAGTGAAGTCATATTGCTCTGCTTACCTTCCACACCCACAATTTTACAAATAAGTGTGTAATATCAGTGACTACTTTGAATATTAGCAATTCTAAAAATGTAAAGATGGAATGAGTTCTAAATAAGGGAACTATGCCCATTTTTACCCAAAGAAAACCTGAAAGAAATAATTAACTTACTATGGCATTATGTTTTTGCAGTTAACTATGCACTTGAAAATGCCTGAGTCTAGCTCCAATCTCAAGGAAGAACCTGTTAACAAGAACCTCTTGGGGAAAACACTGACCCTATTTAGATCAATGGGAGCTTTGCCATCAACTTCAGCGAAGCCAGGATTTCACCAATATTTTTGTAAGACATTTCACATAAAAGGAGTTCAAAACCCTTCCTTAAGGCTAGTTTCTAAGCAACTTACTATTAAACAGCTAGTGAACTCACACTCTGCACTACAATTCACCATAATGCAGAATCTCATAAACCACAGTATGGGACCAGTTTTTCAACTCCCTCTTTCCCAACCCTAAATTTCCCATTAATAACCCAGGGCCCATCAACTGCAGAAATAATTTCATTTGCTGAGCTCCATATTTCCCCAAAATGTGACTTAGTGTCACCATCCATTCTAGGAACAAAGTGACATGCAGTGAGAGGGGGAAGGATTTTTAAAGAAGAATAGCATGTAAAAATGTATTCCAATTAGACGTGTGAAAAATGGGTTTAAACCTGAAAAATCACCAGAAAAATCTAAAGATTCAACAGAATCAGCCATATCAAAACAAAAAACAGTAGAAATTAAACTTCCCTTCATGCTCATCTATCTATCTTCACCTTCTTCCATTACATTTAGATTAAGTTACACTGTTTCAAAAACATTATAGCTTTGAACATTCATTGAAGATATACGCAGGGTATTTATCTCTGACATTGACTGGACCCAGTTTTCATTCCTTATTACACAGTCTGCAACCTTTTGCAAATGCAAGCCACAGCTTGTAACCCAGCCAGTGCCCTAGGCCAGCATTCCACTCCAGTAACAGCGAACAGAGGCTGCAGTGAAGAAGAGCAACCCTCCACCTGGGCTGTAGCAGCTGGCTAAAGCAGCTAGAAGCAACTGGCATGCTTTTAGCAAAACATGAACCAAAATCAAACAACTGGGAAATTGACGTGCCCTTAGTAAAATGCAGTCCGGATCCAATCTCTTTGTAAACTAGATTTAGCAACAGGGGTAGGTAGCTAACCCCTGCCTTACTGAATCCAGTTTTAACTTACCATGGCTGCATTCTTACCTCGTGGTATACTGAAGGCTTGGATAACGAAGGAATGGTGAATGATAAAACTTTATTGTTCCCATCTTTATCAGCAATTTCCTGAAGTAGTGAAAGACATAAGGAAACAGGATTTGGAATCTTCTATGGACTTTATGGCAAAGACAGTTAAAACAAATAATAAAGTAAGACCTTTTTCCTTGCAAAGTAATTTACTTACAAATTTTTATACTTGACACAAAAAAAAAAAAAAAAAAAAAGTCAACAGAAATGACTCCACTACTGCAGGTTGCTTTGAAAAACCCATATCTAAACCAGTTTACAATGGAACATTTCCTCCTTTTGAGTGTATCTACACTACCCAAGTACAGGTAAGGAGTGGTATAATGAGACATTCCAAATTATGCCCAGCAACAGCGTGTTTTCTCTTTTAGGCTGGCGGATCTCCTCCGGCGGGCTTTAAAACTAGGCTCGTTGGGGGAAGGGGATGATGTGGGTGGAGGAAGCCTCAGACAAGCAAGCCACGCATCACCTGCACACGCAGCCCAGCCTAAACCGATGACAAGAGAAACAGGTAATCAGGTAAGTGACATGGGCCTGGGTACCACTGGGATTAGGGGGGTGGTCCATTCATCCTGAGGAGGCCTCAAATGCCTCTATACTAATGCCTGCAGCATGGGGAACAAGCAGGAAGAACTAGTCCTCCTGCTAGTCAGCACCAATCCAGACATAGTAGGGCTTACCGAAACGTGGTGGGACCTAATGCATGACTGGGCAGTGAATATAAAGGGCTACAGGCTCTACAGGAAAGGTAGGACAGGTAAGAAGGGTGGGGGTGTGGCGCTCTGTCAAGGAGCAACACACATCCACAAAGTGCATCACTGGGTCAGAGGAGAAGCAAACGGAAGAGCTCTGGGTTAGAGTACAAGGGGGTCAGGGAGAAAGGGACTTAACAGTGGGGGTCTACTACAGACCACCCAACCAAGGAGAAGATCAAGACCAGGAATTCTTAAGTCAGCTCATGGAGATAGTTAGGTCCAAGGATGTGGTTGTCATGGGTGACCTAAACTTGCCAGACATCTGCTGGGAGGAGCAGACAGCCAGGTCTGACCGCTCACACAGGTTCTTAACTGACATACAGGACCTCCATCTAACCCAGGAGGTACACAGCCCCACCAGGGGAGACGCCTTGTTAGATTTGGTCCTAGCCACGGGAGATGACCTGGTACAGGGTCTGCGGGTGCTTGACCACCTAGGCGATAGCGATCATCGTCTGCTGGAATTCACTATCCAGCACAAGGTGGTGAAAACCTCCAGCAAGGCAGCAGCCCTAAACTTCAGGAGGGCAGACTTTAATGAGGTAAGAAAACTAGTGGGGGAAGCACTGAGGTCCCAGAGCTGGAAGGAGTTGAGCGTCCAAGAGCAGTGGTTGCTCCTTAAGGAGACGATCCTCCAAGCTCAAAGGGAAGTAATCCATACACGAATCAAAGGGGGCAGGAGGGCACAAAGGCCCCCATGGCACACCAAAAGCATCCAGGAACATCTCCAAACAAAAAAGGAGGTGTACACCTGTTGGAAGGGAGGGGCCATCACAAGAGAGGGCTATACCTCAGTAGCTCGGGAATGTAGGGGGACGGTCAGGAAGGCTAAGGCAGAAACGGAGCTGGGACTAGCAACCCAGATCAAGGACAACAAGAAGTCTTTTTTCAAATACATAGGGGGGGGCAAAGGAAGGTGCCAAGTAATGTGGGGCCTCTGCAGGACACACTAGGAAATCTGGTTCTCTCACCTGATGGTAAAGCTGACATATTCAACAATTTCTTTGCCTCCGTATTTCTGAGGATGGACCCGGATATCTCTCTCACTGGCCGCCCCCGCCCCGCCCCCGAGGGCCCTGTGCATGGTACACCCAGGCCTAATGAGGACCTTGTCAGGGAACTTCTGGAGGGACTAGATGTATTTAAATCTGCAGGTCCTGATGATCTCCACCCCAGAGTGCTGAAGGAACTAACAGGGGTCATTGCGGGACCTCTGGCACAGCTCTACAAGCACTCATGGCACTTGGGCGATGTGCCAGAGGACTGAAAACGGGCCAATGTGGTCCCCATCTTCAAAAAAGGGAGGAAGGAGGATCCAGGAAACTATAGGCCCATGAGTCTTACCTCAGTCCTGGGGAAGCTTTTTGAAAGAATTATTCTGGCACATGTCCAGGAAGGGCCAGCAGGGGAGGTTATGCTCAGGGGCAACCAGCATGGGTTCATTAGGGGCAGGTCTTGTCAAACCAACCTGGTGGCCTTCTATGACCAAGTCACCAAGTCCTTGGATGCAGGTGTCATAGTGGATATAGTCTTTCTGGACTTCACGAAGGCCTTCGACACGGTCCCTTGCCCCATTCTCCACAAGAAACTAGGAGAGAGTGGTGTTGATGCCTACACGGTCAGATGGGTCACTAACTGGCTGGAGAGCCGCACCCAGAGGGTGGTGATGTGGGGTGAAGTGGGGACGCTAGTAGGAAGGAACAGGCTGCAAGTGGACCTAGACAGGTTACAGGGGTGGGTCGATGAGAACAGGATGGGGTTCAACACTGACAAATGCAGGGTAATGCACCTGGGGAGGAAGAACCAGCAGCACACCTACAGGTTGGGGAACTCCCTTCTCACCAGTGTTGAGACAGAAAAGGATCTTGGAGTCATCATTGATGCCACAATGAACATGGGTCGACAGTGTGGGGACACGGTCAGGAAGGCCAACCATACCTTGTCGAGCATCCACAGATGCATCTCAAGCAGGTCCAAGGAGGTGATCCTCCCCCTCTATGCGACACTGGTCAAGCCACAGTTGGAGTACTGCGTCCAGTTCTGGGCGCCGCACTTCAGGAGGGATGGGGCCAACATGGAGAGGGTCCAAAGGAGAGCCACCCGCGTGATCAGGGGCCAGCAGGACAGGCCCTACAAGGAGAGGCCTGAACCTGTTCAGCCTCCACAAGAGAAGGCTGAGAGGGGATCTAGTGGCAGTCTACAAACTAGTCAAGGGGGACCAGCAGGCATTGGGAGAGTCCCTGTTCCCCCGAGCAATCCCAGGAGTTACAAGAAACAACGGACATAAGCTAGCGGAGGTTAGTTTCAGGCTAGACATTAGGAAGCGCTATTTCACTGTCAGGGCGGCTAGGACCTGGAACCAACTTCCAGGAGAAGTGGTGCTGGCTCCTACCCTGGGGGTATTTAAAAGGAGGCTGGACAAACATCTGGCCAAGGTCGTTTGACTCTCCTGCCATGGCAGGGGGTCGGACTAGATGATCTCCTCAAGTCCCTTCTGACCCTACCAACTATGAAACAGAGGTAACTGGTTCTGGAGGTACCTCCCTAACTGTGGCAATTGTGCACATCTCTAAGCTCTACTGACAGCTAATTTATTGTCCAGTGCCACAAAACTGCACTGTTGTAAAACGCAGCATAAACAGAACATCTCAGTACAGCACCTATTGGCACCATACTGAAGCAACAAACACATGCTTTGAAACAACACATTCTTCAAGGAATCAGAAATGGATTAAAAATCTTCTCAGTTACAACATTTATAAAGCACAAAAATTATATACTGGAACAAGACTGAAGGTGAAGGCCACAAAGTATAAGTGTACAACAGCTGATGAGTCATTTATTGGCAACAGGTAGTATATCTTAATAAATCTATCAAAAGGAAAAAGTTGAAAACAAGGCAACTGGTAGGGTTTCTAACAAATATACTGGCAAGGACAGTGAAAGACTGACATGATATTTTCAGATAGCTTTCATATTAAAGTTTTTATTTGCTTAAAGACTGCTAGTTTGCTTGTGTTACAGCATAGCAATTTTAATTTATTATGGAGTAACCCCATATAAAATGTCAAATACTGCTCTCTCCATATTCTACTATGAAATTTCTAACATACTAGAAATTAATTACTCTATTTTAAATAAAAATAGAGCTTTATGGAAGAGAGAGAAGGGGGACTGAAGTTGATAGCATTTGTAAAGTCATTTGTCTGGATTTAAATAATTTCTCATGCACTTTTTTTCTTTTTTTTCCAAAGAAAAGTTGTAAACAGGATTGTTTTTGCGTTTGTATCTGGTATTTTTCATGAGAAAGATACCAGCAAAACTACTATGTCACAAAGAAGGAAATTAAGGTGTAGCTGAGTGAATATCTATTGATGTCTGTCACTAGTGGAAAAAATGGGGACTGCTTCAAACATTTAAAACATCTCCTATTTCAGTCTGCAGAAAATGTTAACAATACAGTACTAAACTGCTGAGCTTATGCATGTGTGAATCACTTACATGAGTTCTAAAAGGACCAGCTAAAGCATCTTCATGTAAACTGAATCCAATGACAGAAATATGAGCTACTTCTCACCAAAAAGATAAAAATAAAAAGCTACTAGTCAGGCTCTGATGCAATTTACATCAGCATAAAATCAGTATCTTGATTTTACTGAAATTATTTTGTATTTATAACAACATAACAGAAGAGATAAAAATAAATCAGCTGAGCCATGTCATGCTTACCAAGGATATAAAGAAAAAAATATTTAAGCACCCATCTTGGCAAAAGAAAATTTGTAATTGATTAGAAAAGGACAATTTTAGGACAGGCTACATCAAAGGCCTCTAAAAGGTGAAATTTTCATTATAGGAAAGGGCCTAACCTGATAACATTGCTAATAAATAACCTAATAAAAACTGGTGCAACGTTAAGAATATATATTTACAAGATCTACATCAGTGGGGCCAATCTTTTCAGCATGCCACAAATTAGCCCCACACCCTCCCCAAATGCCACTCCAATCACCTTCTTCTGCCTAAATTCGCTGTCCTACTCACTGCTTCCCACCCTGCGCTCCCTGCCCAACTGCTGCTCTACTTCCTGCCCCATCTACCAGTGTGTTCCCTGCTCCTTCTAGCATTTGCCAGATGCCACACACAGGCTGTTCACAGGTGGCCACCCCAACCTACATAATTTAATGTCTGTGACAACATTTTTTTCTGACACTGAAATCACCCTTAAAACTGACCACCAAATAAGTCTTCAGTTGGAATAACATTTTGTTTTAGTTATAACTGTAATTGAGAAGAGTCCCCCTCTGTGCATTACTTGTGGCTGAATGCTGCTTCAGTCTCTATTTTTCTCCTTAAAATATGTTGAGAAAAAGCAATAGAAAAAGCCTCCCGTGAAAAGACTGAGTTAGCACAGGGCTGTTCATCTTCCAAGCAGCTGGAGGTCAACTGCCCTGTAGACCAACAAGAGCGACATGCCCCAAAGGCTGCACAGGGACCACTGCACTCACCACTGTATTGCAGATATGTATCACTGCCCAGTACTGCACCATGAACCCACATGGTGCATGGTGCTTCAGCCCGAAGCCCCAGCTGCTATTACAGCCAGAGTGGTGGCCAAGCAGGAGCCCAGGGGCCACATGTGGCCTACAGGCTACCAGTTGGACAGGCCTGATTTAGCATAACAGAGAAAAGGCTCTCTGTAAGTGTCAACTGTTAGACTTTTAAAAAACAAGAGCTACTACATTTTTCTTACAAACAAAAATATACAAAGGCAACAAAATACTAAGTTAGAAGAACTGGAATCAATGTTAATCAGAACAGTAAGCCCTATGCAGGGGAAGTCAATCCGATTTACAAGCTTGTAAAGATAGACCTACAAACATACTTTCACTAACTGTACATTAAACTGCTTTACCTCTAAATTAAAAATGTCATTACATTACCATTTTTAATAATATTTTGTTCTTGTGATATTCCTGAACTTTATTTTATTTTTATTCCTCAGTAATGTAAAAGCATATAAAAGCTCTTCTCACCCATCCGTTAACTCACTTACCAAATTGTAAATCCCAAGAAGCAATGCTTCAATGCAACCGTTACTCTGTCTATCCCTGCTGGCAGTAAGACGCAGATAAACCCAGATCAATTCTGGCAAAAACTGCAAAGTGAATCTCTTTAGCCGAACTTCTGAACTACGATAGAGTTCAAAGAGCTGGTGGCAGACAGGCTCCAGGAGCTACCAAAAAAAGGACAGAATAGCTTAAAGTTACCATAAGCCTTCTCTTTTGAAATAAAGTGTACAAATACATACAAGGTACCTCTATGCATTCCATTAAGGCGATGACAAACTCCAGTGCAGTTTACGCCAGTCAGCTCCTGGGCTCAGTGTCTACACATGTGCCTAGAACCGCAGCCATTTGAACCAGTGTGAAGCAGTTCTGGGCTGGCAGGGAGTCTGGGGGGTCAGCCCCAGGCTCCGGGTGGCGGTATTGGCCAGTGGAGGGGCTGGCTGGGGCACTAGGGTGCTCAAGTGCAGAGCTAGGCAGCAGGCAGCCTTTGCACTTTAGCACCCTCCTGCCCCAGTCAGCCCATCACCACCTACATGTCTGTTTTGGCAGAATTAAATACTCCACCTTAAGATAGCACGGTTCCCAACACTACTATCTTATGGCAGAGTTCATTAAATTTGCTGCTCCCTAATACTGGCACACATGTAGATGGTGCTGCTTTACTGTGGAGTTAGTTAGTCAACTCCACAGTAAAGTGAATGGGTAGATACACTCATAGGCATCTACAACGCAAAACCACAACTGGATATATTAGCATCCTTGTTGGCAGATCCTAGGAAAGACCAGGAATTGTATGGGCTTAAAGAAAGACTTATCTTCATGTGACTAAGAGTGATATATTGGAAAAGAACTGAGGTACACTGGCAGGACAGCAAGTGCACACTGCCATAGCCCCTATCCTATCTATTCAGTGCAAAAGTAATTCATTCTCCTAGAACAGTGGTGCTCAACCTTTTAGCCATACAAACCAGATGAGTGGCACAGAGCCAACCCCATGTGCTGGGAATCAGGTTCCATACTGCCCTCCATGCCTGATCTAGCACACAGGACCATGCCATCTGGCTTGTGGGGCCCACCATGGGTCTCAAAATTTGGCAGCAGGGGAGCAACAACTACTCCTCCATCACCAAATTTCTATACCTGTGGCTGGAGCACGGTGGGCTAGGTGACACTGTTCCACCGGCTGGATCAAGCCCAAGGGCTATGGGTTGAGCAACCCTGTCCTAGGATGTCAATGAAGTTTTGGAAACTTTAAGACCAAACAAACCATCTTTTTAATGAATGTGACACCCTATGAACTGCAAGGCTTATTTCTCCTGGGGATACTTAGATTCAGTGCATGTAACCAAGATTACTGCCCATGTGACTGGAGGCCTGATCTAAAACCCAGGGAAGTCAAAGGAAAGATACATGATAAAATCTGAGTCAGTTCATAAGGTCAAGGTCTACAACCTTAATTTATTTTAAAGTTTTTTAAAAGATGGAAAAACTTTATCTTGTAATCAACACCTATGTGATGCTGTGACTTAACAGAGGGAACTGAAGCACAGATATTATTTGACTATCTCAAGTTCATACAGCAACTTGGAGGTACAGTCAAAAAAGAGCCCAGACTTGTCTGGTAAAAAAAGGGGGACTTTTAGTCAACATTCTATTGACAAAAAAATTCCATTCCAGGCTATCAGTTATTTCCATTTCTTCAGGACAGGAAGATCCTTTTTGTTGGAAAGGATTAAAAAAATAAAATAAAATAAAAATTGCAGGCTTTATTGACTCTGGGAACCTTATTCCTGTCTTTATAATTAATTACTTTGAACGTATGAGAAATGTGCATGGCCAAAATATCTATTTTATGTACATATATTCAGACTCTTATGAGCATTCAAAGATACTATTACTGATCAAAACATTAACACAACATTAATTTATATCATCATTTATGTCTTAACAGAATAACCATTTCCCACATACAGCACAAAGATGGGGAAAAAAATCAGTTTCTAATAATATAGGACATTATATATGCTGAAACACACCACTTTTTAACCCAACAGTTGTTCACATGAGCACTGCAATGGCAATCCTTATGCAAAGGACCTTATATAGACATCTTGGGTATCAAGGTTTACAACTAATAGTTGCACTGAAGCTTTTTTTTTTTTCTTTTCTTTTCTAACAGCTAAAGCAAAAGAGGTACAGATCTGAGCAGCAGCAATGTGGGCAAGACTGGCAAAAAAAGAATCTTATGTTTTGGAATACCATACATGGATTTTTCTATCCATATAAAGCAAGGAAGCTACTTCAAGACTCTCCTGTTTAAGGCAGGATTTTAATAACATCACAAGCCAGTCAATTTTATTCCCTTTGATGGAAAAAAACAACACATAGCTTTGTTCTGTGTTGAATATCTGCTATTCTCTTTAGCATATTTATAATAATACTTAGTACTTGTATAGACTTTGCATGTTCAAAGGGTTGCAAAAATATTAAACAACAAGTCCTGTTCTAGTTTAAAAAATAGTAAATACTATCCAAAGGTAATATTATCAAAATTAGCTGTTATAATAAATATAAAAATTGTCCAGACTGGTATTGTGGTCTTGAAAATTACCTAGCACATTTTCAGATGCCCAAAAACAGCAGTTAAGGAAAAAGTATTTTCTTTCACAGATCCAAGTGCCACTACAAATTCTCTTTAAATTAAGGAAACAGGAGCCTTCCTGGGGGTGGAGGGGAAGAGGGGCTAGAAGAGGAAAAAGATACCTTTGACGACAAAAAAATACTGGTGAGGGATGCAAAATCTGCAAGGGATGAATAAGGGGGTGGGGGGGAAGAGAGCACTAACATACCAATAGAAACTATATCTACGAAACACGTAATACAATGCTGTTTGTAGACATTAATAGAGGCGATACCAAAGTTCTATCCCATTTGAAACTTCTTTGTTGTGCCTTGATTCAGGCCTATTAAGATTAAGAATTAAACAGATTTTTTTCTCCTTTAAATAGCGAAGTAACTGGTTGAAGTGACATTTCTCTTGCAACCTTATAAGATTGGCCTCTGCTTAAAGGTTTACTTCAGAAAGGAAAAAAATAAATCAATAAAATGTATGCAAGTTCTCCATGTATAAAAAGTCCCTCAGCTCCCATATGTACTGACGAGAAGTTTAACAATGGCCAAACAAACTTAATCCAAATTCGGCTTTGTTTGCAGACCTCTCTGATACAGCTATTAGTTTACTAGGAGCTTCCAGACTATATGAAGATACAGTCACTCACAAAAGCCCCAAACATCACAACAAATTTTAAAAACTTATGAACACTAAAAGTTTTCCCATAGACCAGTAGCAGACTTCTAAAATCATTTTCTGATGTGCTTCTTAATGTTTAAAGGAAGCAATTTGTGCAAATAAAAGTGTTAACATCCCTTTAGCTATTCTGCTTTTTACACAGGACAGAGGGATGATTATTTCTCGGAACATAAAAGCTCAAAAGAAACTAAAAAAAAAAAAAAAGAGGAAGGAGAACAAGAGCCAAGAGCCAAGAGTCATTGAGTGGTTTATTTTCTGATACGAGAGAGATTTTGATGCAAGCCTAATGCCCTGGATGCATCAAGACAAACGGATCCAGATTATGGCAAAAGATTACTATTAGGCTTTTAAAATGAACCCTCCTTTTGACATTCTGGTTCTTGGTAACCTAATAACAGAGGAAAGTACAATCAAATAGACTGTAACTTCACAGGAAACAGGTAAAAGGTGGTATGCCACACTGACCAGTCAAAGCAAGCAGCAGCATTCAACAATTTTAAGAACCAACAGTTTACATCTTAACAAGATGACATTGAGCAATTGTCAAAAACTGAAGAGTAAAAGTGGAAGAAGCAACTGCATCAACCCCTGAGAACAGAGGAACAACATTCAAGCTCCTCAATACTATTTTCTATTTTGGTGGGAGAAAAGATTTTGGGAGTCTCCTACCTCATTGTTTGGGTCTTGAATAACCTTATAAAGAGCTGGCACCAGTGATTTTTTCCGGTGTAGTGTTGCTGCATAACTGGAGATTTGAGTTTCAGGTAATGCCTAAGGAGAAAACAAACAAATAGGCACAGCAATTACTGTGATGAGTAGGTGAGAATAAAGATTTCATATATTGACATATTACTATGAAAGCACTAAGCCTCATTCCAACAACAGTAAACACAGTAATTTCAAACCTGAGCCTCAGTCAAGACTGAAATCCACAACTCCCTGTCATAAGGATGGAATTTAGTTCTTTCCAGACCAATTACTATTAGTTTCAGCAGCAGCTGAAGGCATTCAGCAAATCACAGGCTTAGATCCCTAAACAGCTCAGGACCTATTATAATAAATACCAGTAATACCAATCATAAAGTTATTTGCCCAAACTTTCACTTTATATTATCCTAAACTTACATGAGAAGCATGAGCAACACAAAGCAAGTGGTCATGGACAATATCACTTGTCTCAGGCAACCACGTTGTATCAGATCCTTGCATTACTCTGATCTCCCATGCAGAAATTCTGCACTAGCATCTCCTAAATTCTCATATGCTGACGAGGACGCGAAACTGCACCATCAGCTTAAACACTGGTAATACTGATAAAACCTAAGACCAGCTTATTCAAAGAGAAAGATTAATAAAAATCAAAATTAATCATTACTATTTATGAACTGTTTTGATATTTTTCTCAGCTCAGAAAGCAACAAGCAATGAAGGCAGCTTAGTTTTTGTCTATTTGTTTTTTTCAGCTATAGCAACACTTTCAGGTTTCTAGTGATAAGAACTATAGAGTTCATAAATTCTGCAGAGGAAGTTATAGCTGTTTAATAGCTATTTCCACTGGACTTTTAAACTGGGCAAACAACATTTAAGTTTTAATAACAAATTGTTTATCAAAGTTAAACTTACAGTAGTCGGTTTCCCTTTACATTCTAATAAGATTGATTTAAATAGTGTGATGTGTTTTGAAAGCAGATCTACACAGCAGGCTATAATACTTTCACCATTATAATAAACTAAATTTATATTTGTATTTCAACCTGTTTTTTATTTTAATACCTTTACACAGACATCTGTGCTATGCAAAAATAGCAAAGATTAAAATACTGTTGAAGTTTCTTTTGATTTTCAATGTTTACTGATTAGCATTCCTAATATTACCCATGACAAAAAACAATGCAATTCATCAGCCTAAGCTTACCTTGAATTCTGATAACCATTCTTCCACCACACCACGTTCTGATCCCAGCATTTTCTTACAGCTCCTACTCCTCTCTTCCTGTAGGAGAGAAGGAAAAACCCTGAAGTATTAACTAAAGCTAAAGTAAAATGTTGGCAATAAAACATACTATTACAAAACGCACTCAGTGCAGGAGACTGTTCCAATATCCGACTGCTAAAA
Organism: Alligator sinensis; assembly: GCF_000455745.1. Taxonomy (NCBI): domain Eukaryota; kingdom Metazoa; phylum Chordata; order Crocodylia; family Alligatoridae; genus Alligator; species Alligator sinensis. The sequence continues at coordinate 2,609,679 of NW_005842017.1, read as the reverse complement.
TTCATATCAAACATTAACATAAGTTGCATTTCAGAAAATTATTTGCATTTTTAAATTTTTATTTTTAAATTGTTCCCTTCATGCTTCTAGCTATAAAGCTACTGTACTTCAAGTTGGGGGGGAAAGGACTCTCTGTTTCAGGCCAAACTGTACATTAGCTGAGACAAACACACCATCCATCCCTGTTCTCTTACCAAATATAGTACAAAGAAAAGACAACTGGAACAAACTGAGCATCATGGAATAAAACCATGAGGAAAAGGTTATAATGATAATCCTGAATGTGACATAAAACAAAGCTGTTTAATTAAAAAAAATTAAAAAGTAAAGTAGACTTTTGGAAGTCATAACAGCTGTGCTTTATTCGTCAAAACTGCTCTTGAGGAATTGCAAGCTTCACTTTTCAAACAGCAAATTGGAGGTCTATTTATAGCAATGTGTATATTTTATGAAAGTAAAACACTACTGTTTTCTTTTTCAGTGGCACACAAATATTGCAACCCTTCCAATATTTAATAACTTAAATTTACCCATTTACCTGAATCCAAAATTATTTGCAATTTAAGACAGCCTCCCACACCCCTGTAAATTGTATTCTATGCATGGAAAATTATAAATTTGTTATAATTTTCTATGTATAGAATCTAATTATTGGAAGGTCATCTTAAATTCACACCCCCTAGCCCCCCCACCCAAGGCTGTGGCAGGAAAAGCAGCAGCAGCAAGGGGTCATGAAGTGGGGAAAGCAGCAGCAGGGGACAGATAGCTACCCCCAAAACTATCCATCCCCCAGCAACTGTAAACCCCACCTCAATGCCTGCCCCACACCACTTCCCCGCACTGCTGCTGCTTAACCTATGTAGCAGCTCTGGCCCCAGCCCTAACCAGGCAGCAGCAGTAATGGCAACTTCAGCCCCAGCCCCAACATTGGGGCTGCAGCTGGAGTGACAACAGTTCACCTGCCACTATGCAGTCTCCCCCACCCTCGGGTGGGGGCTGGAGTCAGAGCAGCAGCTGCCACCTGTCCCAGGCAGTACTCAAATCTAAAATAAAGTTTCTTCCCCCCTGCCCTGCCTTGAATGGAGAAAAAAAAAAATCCTCGTCTTGGATTCAGGTAAATACAGTAACATCTTTTCAGTGTGGCACTAAGGTGCATGGTCGACAGCCCAGAGGCCACAAGTTCAAGGTCACCACAGCAAAAGTGCTCACAGTGCAGCCCTGTCAGATTTAAATAGATCTGCAAATTTTGCAAAATACCCAGTCATAAGAACATAGAAGAAGAAAGCAATGGGTCTTTGTGAGTTCATACATATACATGTGTCAAGCCACAGTTTTACAGTGTTTGTTATTAACTTTTTCAGACATTCTTATCTAATCAATTATCTCCATTTACATAATTAGAATTCAAATTGTATCCTTCTGTTTTTTAAAGTAGGGTTTAGTTATATGGCAGGAATTTGTAAAAGTAACAGCTCAATAGTTAAGTGAAAGGATTCTTTTTTTCAATAAAAGACCCAGAGCTGAACTAACACATCAACTTAAATGTCATATTTAAAATAATATGTTTTCTGCTGTGTTTAAAATGAAGAATACAGACATTTTATGGGCACCAAGATATATCCTGCATTGGCAAAGCTCTTAAAAACCTAGCGAATATTTTCCACCTTTTATGCCATTACATTCTTTTTGTTATGGTCTCAGCACACACAAAAAATTAATCAGAATAATGCCCAATATATTCACTCAACTTCTGTTGTCACAACAATTTCTTAATGCATCAGCTGGAACACACTGACCCAACACTTTGACATACAGGTCCAGAACCACCATTACTAATTTTCCTTCTCAAAGAAAGGCAGGTGCTCTTGCCAATGAGAATTAAAGTCTGAGCACAGAAGATATGAAAGTAGAGCTTCAGGGAATAAAATAGTGACTCTTATTTAATATTGAAATATTAAATAAGAATACCACAAGAATCTACAGATGTCTCAGAAAAAAAAACAAAAAAAAAAATTCATACATAAGTCTAGCAAAAGGAAGCTTACTGCGTGCACAGCTATAGCTCTGCAACATTATGTAGTAAGAACCTGCATTCTTCCTAGTAATCTGTATAAGAAAAATCCTAAACAACAGTGCTACAGTAAAATCCCAATTAAAATAGTTTGCAGTTAAAAGAGGGTTGTTTTAAATGTAAAAAGTAAACTGTAACTAACAGCCAACAGAACTTCTGGAAAACTTTAGTACTGTAGCTTCAACCCTTTTGTACTTGTTGAAATATAAAAAGGCAACATATTGAATAACTAACTAACTTTGCAGTGCAAAGGAATAAAGATCAGCACTAGACAGTCATAACATTTTCCTAAACAGCAAGAATAGATCTTGAGTATACTTGGCAGTACAAGTAAGTTCACAGAGAACACATGGTTAAAGGGGAAATGTTATATCAAAGTTTATGAAAACAATTAAAATTTATCTCAGTTACCATATTTACTTGAATATAGAAGATGACCCTTAATACAAGACAACCCCCCCAATAATTAGATTCTATATATGGAAAAATATATAAATGTATTATTATATTCCAGGTATAGAGATTTGCTTTGAGTGGTCTCCCCCCCAGCTCCTTACTGTCAGATCCTGTTCTCCTTAAGCACATTTGAAAACACTGACACTGAAATAAACATAGCTATAGTCATTTACATACAGTACCCATAGACTTAGTTCATCCAGAATTGATGCATTTTACATGCATACACCCACACAATTTTTTTTTGATAATTATTCATATCCCAGGTCAAACTAGCCAAAAATCAGTTCTGAATCCTATCGATTGGGCAAAACTCAATCATTCAAAAAACGTATGTGGCACTACAACCAGCAAGTATCCTCCACCTCAGACTTTTCAGCTTGGGACTTCAGATACTCCCAAATCCATCTGGCAGGCATCCTATGCGCAGACCCCAGCCTGGAGGACTGGGTGTTCAGATGCTCCCCAGTCTCACCTGACCTTAGCCAATGGCTACTGGTGCAGTTAGGGGGCAGTACCCCATTTTCATAAAGGAGGGGTGTAGTAGAGATCTTCCCACTGGGAGGCTGTACCAGACTCGTAAGGTATCATCCCATATGGAGTGCATTGGACAGGGGTTCACCCTCTACTATGCAATGCCATTCTAAAGTGATCTTGGTTGGGGCAACAGACCAGCACAGCAAGCTACACTTGATCTTAGCCCACAAGAGGCAGCCACATATATACTGTATAGTACAAACTACACATGATATTAGTCCAAAGCCAGAAGACTCATGATTCACTGAAGAGTTCACTGGGCTGGGCCCGAACAGTCAACAGCATTTAAAGCCAAGGTGACCCCACAGCTCAGCACTGCTCATTATGTGCATGACTCCAGTTACGCCCCCACCACAAAAGAACCATGTTTTAATTAGCCCTCCATTCATGAATGGAACCAGATGTTCTCGTCATGAGTCCTGGAATCCTCCAAAAATGTATATGCAGGTGAGGTGCAGGGCAACCTGGTCTGGCTCCACCTCATGGAGGGCAGAGCCCCACTAATCATTTGCGACAGGCTGAGAGAAGGGGAAACAAAGGGATTCTAGGTAAACTGTTTGGGGCCTCATTTGATAATGTTTGCCAGACATTTATGGCTGGTAAAGAAACAGAAATTATTGGAAATAGGAAAAAAACCTAAGCTCCAGTGTGAGACTGAAGTTGGTGGAAGTGGAAATGTATGCAATGTAGTGGCTCACCGCAACTTAAAAAGGGGTCAGCGCTGAGGGGGACTGCGCTCAATAGGCACTACCATACATCATATTCAGACCAACTGCACTACCCTATCCTTGTGGTAGGTTCCCATCAGCGCATTTACCTAATATGGGCTATCTGTTTTGAAGTCATGCTCAGTGTTGGCTACATTTAATCAACTTCATAGTTGATTTCTATTATGGACCATATCTGGCTTTTGGCAGCAGCTTAATGATAGCCAATGTATTTAATAAGGTTTCCTTGATTGCAAATGTAAAATGAGAGTTTTTCCCCACATGCTGTTTGGGGGAGAACCTTGTCTTAACATTTTTGAGTAGCTTTAAAAATAAGCTTTTCCATATAATTTGAAAAGGCCCAAATAAATATTGGAAGCTAGTCCATTACCCTTTGGGGCTTTTTTTTTTTTTTTATGCTCCACTTGTATTTGTTTGAAGGTATTTTACTATGGCTAAGGACAGACAGTCAAAAAGCCCAAGCTGAACCGATTCTTTGCAGGTTAGTCTAAACTACACAGATAGAACCAATAAGCAAGTGAACAGACATTCATTTTTTATTCCAGAAATACAGCCACGTGTCTACAGTGGTTCTGGTCAGGAGCCAGGGGGTGCTAAAGCATGACTCCATGCTCAGCTTGAGCAGACAGCTCAGGCCAAGGCTAGCACACCCAATCTGTGAGGCGGATGGTTTCCTGGGAGGTGCAAAACATCCTGGGATGCTGGGGGACTGGGAGTTAACTTCAAAATCGGGAGGGGATCTGGAACCAAAGTTCAATAAACAGATTTAACCTAAATCAGTTAAAATCTGATACTACATCCATCCAGGTTTATCTTAAAACAGTTTCAGCCATTTTGAAAGCAGTTTAATTGCACTGAGCTTCTGTTGTGTTACACATTTGAACCAGTTTCTGATTATTTATCCCAGTTTGTGTAATTTCTGTCCCTAGTCTGTATGTTCTTAACAGGAAAAAACTAACAGGAGGCATGCCCACTAGTGTCAGTCATTTTACTGAAGTACAAAGCTACCCCTTGAGTCAGGAGTAACTCTACACTTGGATAAGTTTCACTGTCATAAGAGTCATGTATCCATAGCTCTAGACAATTCTGTCCCAAATCAGCCATTTGCCCAATGCCTGCAAGCTATTACTGACAAGGCAGTGGCCGTCTAATATGGATACAAGATTGCCAACATAAAAAAATAATAATAATAATCAATGCAACTGACACTGGTAATGACCTATTTTGCAACACTTTCGAGCCTGGTTTACACAGCAGGAATCCACATCAGTCATATACAGGTAGTTTGCAGCCCACATCATCTGCAGCAGTTTACTGAATTAAGAACAATCTGTTCAACTGTTTGCTGAAGCTTTTTCTTCAAAAGAAGGCTGCTTCTTCATTCAGAGCTCATGCACTGTTCTATGTAGCTGATCTGAAAGCAGCACCCTTTTAAATAAAAAAGTCACAGCAAAAAGAACACTTTAGTGGTCCCACAAAACTGGTTGGTGAGGCTCTGTACGCCCATAGTTACTTCACAAACCCACATATCATCTTTACTGGGGGCTCAGGAATATAATCCCACAAAATATCCATGTTTTACTACAACAATATATGTAAAAGGGTAGAGAATTTAGCACAGCCCCTTTTTCCTTTACCCTAAGCCAAATGAAATGGCTAAATATAATAATAAATAGAAATAGAAAAGTAATATATTTGGATATTGTATCTGCCTAATTTTTTAGCCTTTAGAGAGCTTGTGTTTTCAAACTTTCTTAGCATTCACAAGAAGTAGAAATTTCCTTTGTTTTAGTTAAGATCGGACTTCTTGCATAAAATGAAGAAACTAATCCTCATTCTGTCAGGACAAAATGTACCAGGGTAAAAGGAGTCTTCAGTCTGTGGTCTGAATTCAATGCAGGTTAATAGTGATGCCAAGTTATTACCATCCCAAAAGAGCTGTAATCTCAATTAAATGAATTATGGTTTGATATCAAATCTCCAGAAACTAATGCCTATATCCACAAAGGTATTGCCATGGCTTGATGCTACCGAAGTAAGGAGGAGTTAGAATCCTAGGTACCCAAATAGATCTGAGCCTATCCATCTGCATCAAGAATACCAACACCATTGCTGGCAGTCTGAAGGGATAGATCAAGTATCATTGGCAGGGAGATTGGTATAGCTCAGTTGCTGAGGTTACAATCTTTTGGCCAATTTACCACTTTTGCAAATATATAGATCAATCAAAGGAAGTCTTTCCTTTTCCAATGCCATCTCTATGGCATTTCTCACTAGCACTTTTTCTTCCACATAAAGGTGACACTGATATTTTGAATCCCTACATCATCCACTAACCTGATCAACTGCATCTAAAATACACAAAAAACCCATGCATAAATAGGCAACTGGAAATTTATACAAATTGAAACAGACCCTAAAGCCAGCTTCCAAGAGATGTATTAAACCAAATTTGACTTGCTGCCATAAAAGTCTTTCCTCTCCTGCTCCATTAAAATATTCTAAGGGAGTTGATGTGCTTAAGAGAGCTAGTACAAACACAGATGACCAGGTTTCATTATTAATAGTAATACTAAAAGGACATAGTTACCATGCCTTTTATTTGACAAATCTCAAAGCAATTACTTTAGACCCAACATCTTTGTGAGGTAGCCAGCTTCTCTACTTGGTGGTACTTAGAAGCTCTGCAGTACCTGTTGTAATCTGCAGAGAAGCAGCTGACTTGGAGGTAAAATGAGATTGTCGTCTGTCAGTTCACAGCAATACTATGCAACAGCTTAGGGCAGAAAATTAGGAAAAATCTCTTTACAACTGAAACTGCAGTGAAAGCTTAGGGAAAGTTCAGAACATCATGCCTGGCAATCCTAGGTTCTTACAAAAACAGCAAGAGACTAAAATGTGGCTTTGTTCCCTTTAAAATCCAGAAGGCTTATAAACAAAAATATTAAAATGATGTTTAAAAAAAAAACTTCACACATTTTAATATTTCTTTTTTCCTCCTCAGTGACCACACTCCTGGCTGCACATCCATGGTGTAGAGGCTAGATCCACTTACCAGGAAGCTGAGGTTAAGGGGGTGGGGTGAGGGAGGAGCTCAATATCATAAGCAGCAACTGGAACAAATTTGCCACATGCCGTGTTCTGTTCTTCAAGAGGTCAATGTAGACTGCGGCAAAAGGCTCAGAGCTACCCATAAAAGAAGAGGTGCAGTCAGCTGTCTGGACAACAGAACTATTATAAGAAAACATATTGGGGATGCTGCTACTACTGACAGCTCCTTATTTACAATTCAAAGGCACAGAAGGAGTGGAAGAGAGAGGAGGTATTTATAAAAAGCACCTTGATCAAAAGGTGAAGCCACCAAGCAAAAGTTCAAAGCTCATTGCAAGACACCTACTACTGCTCACCCTCAGCTTCCCTCTGGATTTACCTACTCAAATCTGCCCTCCACATATACTCTGCCTAAACAGTTTTCCTTAACTTCTAACCCCTGTACTGCGACTTCTCTTCCCTTTTAAAGAAAGGGGTCCTAAGTTCATTTGCTACAGGTGACCTATACAGGAGCATTATTACACTAATAACCCTTTCAGAAGCTGCTGCTTCAGGAGTGAATTCAAAGAACTATGTGCAGATCTGACATATGGAGAGATCATCAGTTCGTGCTCTGCAGGATGAAGGCATCAAAACAAGCAAGCAAAACACCCTCCTCCACAATCCCTCATGTATTCTTCAACAGAGGAGAAAACAAAGCAAAAGATATATACACGTCTGGGACCTGTATCAGAACTAGACCAAGTGGTAGGCCAGCATGAAAGAGAGGACCAGGGGCTTTTTCCAGGGAGCGGGCAAGCAACAGGCCCTCTTTCCACCAAAAATCGAATCGACGGAAGCGCCTGACCCATAAGTTACAGAACCTGCACAGGCAAGCAGCGGCGGGCTGGGACATAAGGGAGGCCATGAGGGAGGTGAAGGCCCACCTCAGTGCCTGGTACCGGAAGGAGGCCAGGGAAAAGATCACCCAGGCAAGGGCCTGGGTGGAGGAGGGGAAGGAGCGATCTGCTTACTTCTCCAGGCTGAAGAAAAGCAAGGAGAAGGTCATGACGTGCCTGAGGGACAGAGAAGGAACAGAGCACCAGTTGAAGAACAGCATGCTGGTTACAGCAGCCACCTTCTACTAGGAGCTCTACGTAGAGAAGCTGGTGGACCCGGAGGCCATGCAGCCGTGCCTGCGAAGCCTCACCTAGACCCTCGGGAAGGATGAGCAGCAGCCCTCAACAGGACCCTCTGGAGTTTCAAGAACAGCAAGACTCCTGGGTTGGATGGCCTGCCCAAGGAGTTTTACCTGACCTCGTAGGATCTGGTGGGCCCCGACCTGCTGAAGCTCTTCCAAAAATGCCTGCAGGAGGGCCGACTGGGAGTGGGGATGAAGGGGGGCCTCATGCCCATCCTGTACAAGAAAGGTCTGAGGGAGAAGTTGAAGAGCTGGAGGCCAATCACCCCCCTGAACTTCAACTACAAGCTGCTGCCCAAAGTTTTGGCTGAGCAATTTAAATCTGTCCTAGGTGCAGTCATCCACAAGGACCAGTCATATGGGGTGCCAGGACACCAGATCCAAGGAGCCCTGGTGCAACTGAGATGCATGCTCCAGCTGGAGAGGGAGAGAGGGCGGAGCATCGCTGTCCTAAACTGGGACCTGGAGAAGGCCTATGATATAGAGTGCCCCACCAGTTCCTGTTCCAGATGGTAGAGTGGATGGGAGTCCCCCTGACCTTCATCGGCTGGATCAGGACCCTCTAAATGGAAGTGAGCAGAGAAGCGTAGATCAACATTTTCCCAAGCGCCTGGATCACAGCGGAGTCAGGGGTCCGGCACAGCTGCCCGTTCTCCCCGATCCCGTTCATCTGCGCCATCAAGCCCCTGGCCCAGCACCCGAGGCAGGACCCAGGGATCCGCGGAGTCCACATTCCAGGTAGCAGCAACCGAGAGGCCAAGGTCTTGGCCTACATGGACAGCTTGATCATCCTGTGCTGGAACAAGTGGGTGGTAGAGAGAGCCCTGGGGCACACACAGGTATACAAGGTGGTAGCGGTGGCCCAGCTCAGTGTGAATTAGAGCACCTGCTTTACTGTGGGTGAACTCAGGGACCTGGAGTCCCTGGGGGTCTCTGTCCCCCGCGAAGGGGTCAGAATCCTCAGATAGAGTTTGACCCCGAGCTCAGTGGCAGAACAGCATGGGGGAAGACTGAGGCAAAGATAAAGCAGAGACTGAGCCTGTGGCACATGCACTCCCTTTCCATTGGGGGGGACGGGGGGACGGGGGGACGGACGGACACGACACAGGACAAGAGGTTCAGGGGCAGGGGCATGCCAGACATCCTCCTGTTCCTGTGGGCCAAGTATACGAGCCAGATCTGCAAGCTAGCAACAGGCACAGAATCCAACACCACTTGCCTGGTGAGATTTTGCAGGGCACACCCTGAGACACTGGGGGGGTGTTCACCCCGACCAACCACAGACTGTGGATCATGGGCTCACTGTCGTTCTATGAGATCCTAAACCAGTGCCACAGCTTGCATGGCCTGCAGAGCACAGGCCCCGCAACCATATGAAGATCCAGGAGACAGCAAGGCTGTGGGACATCTCATCGCCCAGGGACCTGCTCCCAGGCAACGCATGCCAGGCCATGTGGGAGCGCATCGACCACAAGAACTTGCACAAAGATCACAAGGACCTGAACTGGCATAGAGAGGGTCAGCTGGGGAGACCCACCTGCCACGGAGCCACCGAGATGATCGACCACCTCCTTTGACTCTGCACCTGCACCAAGGAGGTATGGAAGAGGGTGAAGCAGCTCTGCAAAGTGGTGACCAGCATCAACCGGCTAACCGGAGAAGCAGCACTGTATGGGGAATGTGTCAGCCCATTTCGACCAGCTGGCATCCTGCATTAGGAGCGCCCTGTGGAAGGCCAGGAACCTCCTGTTGTACAGGCACACGGATGTAGAGTTAGTAGGCTGTGTGAAAATGGCTCCGAGCAATCTGTGGACTTACTACCAGAAATCGGTAGTGGAGAATTCTCATTAAAAATTTAGGCGACTGTGGTGTCAATGCCTATACAGTCAGATGGGTTCTGGCGGGCCACTCCCAGAGTGGTGGTGGATGGGTCATTTTTGACCTGGAGGGATATGGACAGTGGGGTTCCCCAAGGCTCAGTCCTCGGGCCCACACTGTTCAACATCTTCATCAGCGACTTGGATGAGGGGGTGGAAAGCACCTTGTTCAAATTTGCGGATGACACTAAGATGTGGGGAGAAGTGGGCATGCTAGAGGAGAGGGACAGGCTACAACTAGATCTGGACAGGTTACAGAGGTGGGCGGATGAGAATAGGATGGGTTTCAATACTGACAAATGCAAGGTATTACACCTGGGGAGGGAGAACAAGCAGCATACCTACAGGCTGGGAAACTCCCTTCTCGTCAGCACAGAGGCAGAAAAGAATCTTGGAGTCATTATTGATTCCAAGATCAACATGGGCCGCTAATGCGGGGACACGGTCAGGAAGGCTAACCGCACCTCGTCATGCATCCACAGATGCATCACGAGCAGGGCCAAGGAGGTGATCCTCCCCCTCTATGCAACACTGGTCAGGCCGCAGTTGGAGTACTGCATCCAGTTGTGGGCGCTGCACTTCAGGAGGGATGTGGCCAGCATTGAGAGGGTCCAGAGGAGGGCCACTCGCATGATCAGGGGGCAACAGGGCAGGCCCTATGAAGAGAGGCTATGGGACCTGAACCTGTTCAGCCTCCACAAAGAAGGCTGAGAGGGGATCTGGTGGCTATCTGTGAACTTGCCAAGGGGGACCAGCAGGCAGTGGGAGAGTCCCTGTTCCCCCATGCACTACCGGGAGTAACAAGGAATAACGGCCATAAGTTGACTGAGAGTAGATTCAGGCTAGACATCAGGAAGCACTACTTCACAGTCAGGGCAGCTAAGAGCTGGAACCAACTTCCAAGGGAAGTGGTGCTCACTCCTACCCTGGGGGTGTTCAAAAGGAAGCTAGACAAATCACCTAACCAGGGTCGTTTGACCCCCAGCATTCTTTCCTGGCCATGGCAGGGGGTCAGACTTGATGATCTGCTCAGGTCCCTTCCGACCCTACCAACTATGAAACTAGGATGGAGAGGACACGGCCAAAGCCATCTGGCACAGAAACACATGGCACAGGATCTTCCAACTTCCCACTAGTGGGGAAGGGGGCGGTGATAGCGAGGAAGAGGAAGAAACCAATGGAACTGAGGACAGCGACAGCAGCAGCGGGTCCTCCAGTGGGAGTTGGAGTGACAGCAATACGGACGAGGAGTCAACTGAGACTGTGACCCTGCAAGTGGGGTGGGGATGGAGGAAAGAAGTGCCTGGTCTGAGAGACCAGAGTTTGTGTGTGTATATAGCATGCAGCATGGATACTGTAACAGGTCTGGTTGGCCAGTGGGCCTTCGTATGGGTGCACAGGTACGTTTTTTTGTAACGAGTTATGGGGGGGGGGGGGGGGGGGGGGGGGGGAGACCCTGCCAAAATGCTGCTTAAAAGCATTTATGGAGTACCTGTGCTAAAACTTGCAGCATTTAAAAAAAAAAAAAAAAAAGTAGAATGCATCAATTCTGGATTAACTAAATCTATGCAAATGACAACAAGTATGTTTATTTCAAGGTCAGTGTTTTCAAGTTTGCTCCTCACTTCCATGTGCTCAGAGAGCAGGATCTGATAGTAAGAAAGGAGGAAAGAACTGCAGGGGGAAGAAGTTGGGAGGAGGCAGAGGGCAAAGCAGCTACCTGATTTATTTTCCCTGCTGTAGCAGTGGAAAGGGGACAAATTCAAAGCAAACCTCCAATAATTAGATTCCATGCCTGGAAAACTGTAACAGATTTATACATTTCCCATATATAGAATCTAATTATTCAGGGGCTGTCTTATATGTAAGTAAATATAGTATTTAAAAAATGAGAAGGGAATAATACGAGTGCTGTCATTACTCCTGTAAAGACTTATGTGCTTACTTAACTCTGCACAAGTACTATTTCTCAAGTATTTCACTGCTAGTATTTGCACGAGTTTTGTCTAAAGTATGAGAAGAGAGAAAAACAAAGAAAAGGGATTAATTGTTTCTATTTTGCTCTTAACACAAAAATATGTTGAAGTTCAAATCAGGAATTATGGGTAATTCCTGTCACATTTTCACAGGATGTTAACTGGGCGATCATAATGGTTCATTCTGATATTAACCCACAAGCTCTTTGAATTCAATGGGAAGACTAATTGTTCCTACTTTATCAAACTGTCAACATAGATGCATGATTTCAAAACCAATTTTTTCAGAACCATAAGACCAATTTCTAAATAGGATTTCTCATGATTGTTAACCCAGGGCAGTAAGTTACCCTGTAATCAAGTCCTACATACACAAACTCTTCAGGGTGGGTGGGGTATGTTTAAAGCATTTCTAAACTACATAGTATATTTACCAATTAATGTAACAACAAGATTCACTAAAGCAAATGGCCTATTTCAACAAAAACATTTTCTACAATCAATCAATCGGTGTTCTATTAATAAGAAACAGTTACTATGTAATGTAGGCTTTGGAAACAAGGATATCAAAATCTGTCATTTTCAAATAGGTTTTAAAATTACATAATAATTTGTATGAGGCTGGGGAAAAAAGGTTAAAGACATCATGGGAAACAAAATAAGCTATGGCTCAGTTTACTCTGAAAGGTATAAAATTTTGCTATTCATACACAATGTCCTACCTTATCTTTGTTTAAAGAAGTCAGTTCTCCAAAGAAGGAAGAGGGGGATGAATACAGCAGTTCTTCAATCTGGAATGCATTTGCCAAGCCTTCAAGTATTTCCCAGTTCTGTGAAAGATGAAAACCAATAATCTATGATAAACAAAAGCAACAGAAGAAATGTTTTTGTAGAGTGAACACCACACTTCAGGAAAAGAGTGTCATGCAAACTGTTGAACTTACCAGCTAAAATAGTGCTAACACCAATTGGATAAAAAATTACCCAAACCCCTCACAAGAAGATAACATGTAACAAGGGAGAAAGGGAGAGTAGGGTTGGGGTGATGTTGTACAAGAACTTTTAAATAGTATATTTTTAAAGGGATTACATTCAATTTTTTTTTTCTTCACATAGACCAATATTCATTTGGGTCTGTTCAAGGAATTAAAAAGATGATTATCCAAATGTAACACAGGCCCAAGTGCACAAAAAACGTAAATGTTTTGCTACTCACTCTTCTCTCCCCTGCCCCCCCTAATTATTGTTTACATTTATCTATTTAAAAATTTTCAGAATGTGGTTCTCTCTTGTGGGCATACTCACATCTATCAATTGTCATTAAGAACCATAACACATTCTAAAACCTGTACGGTTAAAATAGTCTGCCCCCAAAACTTGAAATCTGATCTACAGAAAAGAACTCATGACTATACAGAGCCTTATTAAAAATCAAAGGGATTCTGTAAAAGGACAGGATTTGCACTGATCTGATTGGAAGATTAGGCCAAACCAGTTAGGGCCTCTCATTTATCTGTATTATACAGCAACTGCTAATATAATTAAAATACTTGCAGTTTTCTAGAATTAAGTAAAAGTATTTTTAAAGTATGTGAATTGCTGTAATGTAAATATTTATTCATAAGATACAAAATTTCACACACAAATCAGTACTGAGAATGATTTACATACAGCAAACAGTGTAACTGTCTTTAAAAACAAGCAAAAATCCATCTTATCAACTTATGGCCAAGGAAGACTCCTTCCACCTGTGTTCAAAATCATTTTAGATTGGAAGCTTTTACTGAGATCTCAAAAATGAGCAAGAGCTCTCTTCCAACACTGCAAAGACTAAAAAAAAGAATAGGTCAGCTAAGCATAAAGAGCAAACAGGACCATTTATTTAGAGAATCAAAAGAACAAAGCACGCAGAAATATGCTTTAAACATTTCTGTACACTGCAGTGACCAGAAGCTTATGAGAGCTGGTGGCAGGGCTCCAATGTGACAACCAACATGTGCACTTTCAAATGCTACACTGAGCACTAAATGCTAGTATGTTAAGTAATAACATATTCTAGATCAGTGGTTTTCAACCTTTTTTCATTTGCAGACCTCTAAAAAATTTCAAATGGAGGTACAGACCTCTTTGAATTGTAAGTGTGGGTATTCACATACTTCTGATTGATCAAAGCCATCTTTCTTGGACCCCCTTAGACAGTCTGCGGACACCCCGGGGTTCATGGACCAGAGATTGAAAACCACTGTTCTACACAGAAAGATTCAGATTAAATCAGCAATGAGTACTCAAAGCAAGATGATCAATGGTGAAATATGGAGAATCAAATGGCTATCAAGAGCAGGATATATGAGATGTGTTGTTAGCACAGTTAGGTTTATAGTGGAAATACAGTAGAAAGGACAGCACTACAGATGCAGTGAAACTGATAAATTTGAACATTCAGCTACTCATGTCAAAATTTAAATTTGACATATATAGAAAGAAAATATGTTAAATTGTTGAAAGGTGGTAATAAAAAAAGATTAATGCAGAAATTCATAGAGAAGACTCCCAAAAGCACAATAATCAATACATTTCAGGCTTTAAATTCTGACCCCTGGATGGTGAAATAAGTTACACAGCAACCAAATGGTCAATGGAACACTGTAGCTGAAAGACTGCAAAGAAGAGCATGTGTAAATTATTGTTCAGTCTGTAAACAATCTTTGGCCTATAAACACCCCACAGAAATAACAATCACCCACAGCATTATTACTGAAGTGCATTGTTTAAGTACTGCCTTTCAGTAACTTATGAAACAACCTTTTGAGTTTCGTTCAGCACTTTACATAGAAATGGTTTGTGAATGTACTTCCACTGGGTTTTAAAACTGTACAGTGGATAATGCATCCATTCTTGGCATGGAACAGATGGTATTTTTAGTTAAAACTGATAAAAGCAAAAAGTTACTAGATTTCTCTGTCTGGGGTATTTTTGGTTTTGTTTTGAGGCACACACCAAAAACAAGTACTGAAAGGTCATCAGCAAGCAAACTAGTTTTATTTCTTAAAAATAAATTTTGGACAACAACAATCTTTTAAAAATTAGGGGGAAAAAAGCAAATGGTGCGAGAACACAAACAGAGATTTATATTCTTATTTAAACTGCTTGGTCTGGTATTCATTTGGTTTTGTGCCAGATGTGTGTTAGATATGCTTTTTTTAATTCAAAAGCTAAATTTGATTAAGTTAAAAGAAAATATCAGCTCCCCAAATAAAAAGAGAAAGAAAATACTACAATAAGTGTGTGTGTGGGGGGGTAATCTTAGCCTGCTCTACTGTATGATCTACTCATTTTTCACTTACTAAAACTTCTATATGCTACTTCACATGCTTTATTGCATCAATAACTTGGTTGTCTTGACACTTTTAGGGCATAACTGACAAGGTGTGTATGTTAACAAAGATCAAGATTGTTACCACAGATACAGAGTAATAACCAGGACAACTGACAAATAGCCTTCTTTTTGTGTGTCAATGTCATACCACAATCAAGAAAAAAAATGGAAACATAACTTTCTTGCTTCTCCTGTTAACATTTTAAATAAACACTTTCACAAAATCAACAAAGACTATTTGGGTATCATCATAAAGTTTATGGTTTTGTTCAATATCTTCATCAATACCCTCAAGATGGGATGGAGTACACCCTCAACAAGACTGCAGATAACACCAAGCTGTGGGGAGTAGTAGATAAGCTGGAGGGTAGGGCTAGAATTCAGAGAGACCTAGGCAAATTGGAGGATTGGACCAAAAGGAATCTCATGAGGTTCAATAAGGACAAGTGCAAAGTCCTGTACTTAAGATGGAACAATCCCATGCACCAGTACACTGCCTGGCTAAGCAGCAGCTCTGTAGAAAAGGATCTGGGGGTTACAGTGGACAATAAGCTGAATATGAGCCAACTGTGTGCTCTTGTTGTACAGGCTAATGGCATACTGGGCTGCATTAGGAGGAGCACAGCCAGCAGATCAAAGGAAGTGATTGTAGGAGCCCAGGCTGACAGCAGGGGCGGGTTACAAGCTAGTGCTGAGCACGGGGAAAAGCGGCCCCTCACTTGCCCTGTGCCCAGTGTCCCGCACTGTAGCTGCTTGCAGCCCACATGGGGCTGCCTGTGCCAGCTCAGGACAGCCCCGCGTGGGCTGTGAGTGACTGCAGCAGGGAGCTCTGGCCATGGGGTGGGCAAGGGGCCACTTTTCCCCGTGCTCAACACCAGCTTCTTCCCTGACAGTGAGCAGGGGGTCAGGGCTGTGCCCTGCCTCCCCTCCCCTCCCCTCCCCTGCCTGTACTGCGGGACTGGGGGGCACTGGGAGCCAGCAAGAGCATGGGGCCTGCACCGGTGTCCCAGGGCCAGGGCCAGTGCCAGCAGGGCCCAGAGCAGGGTGGCAGTAGCATGGGCAGCCGGCATGCCAGAATGCATTCTCTAATAAACCAAGCTTCTGCTGACCTGACCTAAAGTTTGCTGCGTGTGTTTACCACAACACACCTTTCAAGGGGCAGGGCTACCCATGCAGCCCTCAACAGCCTGCCAAAACTGGGTAACCAGCCCTCTACCCGAAATAATTGCCCATCCCTGTACTAGGAAGAACTCTCTCACTAGGAGGGTAGTAAAGTATCAGAACAGGTTACTCAGAGAAGTGGTGGAATTTCCTTCCTTGGAGGTTTTTTTAAGACCCAGATAGATGAAGCCTTGGCTGGGATGATCTAATTGGGGATGGTCCTGCTTCAAGCAGGGGGTTGGAATAGATGACCTCCTGAGGTCCCTTCAAACCCTAATTTTCTAAGGTTCTATGATTAATTCCTGCAGATAAAAATAATGGGCACCAACACTTACATAATTTTTATTTCTCTCTACACGCATCATCTCTTCCTCTCACCATTCTTCCTTTAGTCATTTGAAATGTAGCTATAGATTGCTAGATACTAGATGCATTCAACAACAGAGGCAGCTTCGTTCTTTGTTGGACAGAGGGCCCTGTATGATCCATTATCTATTACAAAGGAATTTGCCAAGTGTTTTGGATCCATTAGATAAAAGGTTGCAAATGTAAGATAAAGTAAATATTATTTGTGCATTTCATTTCTTAGTTGGAGTATCAGAATTAAGTGGAGCAAATAATAAACTACAAATCTCACATAAAACTTTCTAGATAGTTAAATCCAAACTTTACTAAGAATCTATATACATTTTGTTACAAAATAAGGAAAAACAAACATACAAGCAGTATGAAAAATAAAATAGTGTGCATTTTATACGACACAGGATATTAGTAAGTTTAATATGCCACAACCTGACTCGTGCCACAACCTGGCAGCCAACTGTCACATTGAATGTAATATTTGAATGTTTGTAATAGTTGCCCATTAGCCAGTTCAGGAAGAAGACAAGATTCATCTTCTTATCTAGGACATTGTTTTGGCCTACATGCGGAAGGTCCTGACTTTGCTCAAAGTCTTAACTCTTGAATTTTATCTTTAGAGGCCTTTAACAAAGTTAACCTAAAAATGACCCTTAAGCAAAAATCCCGAGAAATCAAACCCTAGGAGCCTTTGAAAAAATTGAAAAGAAAGGTCACTTGCAGTGCTATGGAAGTTCCCCAAAGTAATTAAAATGGTCAAGAAAATAAACTGATTACCAAGCAAAAGAATCTGTTGAGTAAGATCCGAGCCCAAATTTGGGAGTAGTGACAAGTTTGGGTAGGAGGGGCCCCAAGATGGCAATTCACTCAATAAAAACTGTAACCTACTGTCCCAATTTGGAGGTAACCTCACTTGCAGAACAACAAAGGAAGAATCACAAGTGTAGGCCGGATCAGACTGATCACCTGAATCACCCTCTCCATGAACACGAATCTCTTAAGTCACACTGAAGCTGCAGAGCACCTGAAAGGGACTGAAAGAAGGGGACTTGTTCCTATCACTGCTGAGACCAACCCTAAAACCATAACTAAAGAATGAAGGTATACCTCGGGATTTGGTTTCTCGGAATTCTAGGATTGTAAGTATATTATGAAAAATAATAGCTGTTTTTGTAATACTAATTCTTATAGCACTGTTTGGGAAGGAAGTGCATTTGGAGCATTGTTTCTGATATATGTAGTTATTGCGTTCTTAATATTTGTGGTATTTCTTAAAGCCAAGCAGTGTTATATGCGTAGCAAAGAATTTAAAAATAAAATTGTGTTGTATGAATTAAGAGTGTAATCATTGTGAAATCGTGCAAGTAGCTAAAAATTTCTCCAGCCAGTGCATCAAACGAATCAGTAAGTTGTGTGGGATTTTCTCTATTCCATAACCCACTAGACACACCAACCCTCCATGTCCCAGTACCAAGCCGCGGCCTGTTGGTTGGGAACCTCTGCTCTAGATTCTCAGTGCACAGGAACTATTATTAAGTAGCTCATTCCTCTTTGAAAGTGAATAGCAACAATAAAAATTGTATACAAAGTGCTAGAGGTCAGAAAGTCATGCAGTTTCCTTGTCTAAAAGGATCTTTCTTCTAAATGAAATTCTCCTCTATGTCTGCTTAGGAAAAAAATTCTAACTTCAAAAGGTCCCTCCCCTAAAAGTGCTTTTTCCTATTTTCATGGCTTTCTTCCAAAAATGTTACTATATATTTTCAAATCTCAAAAAGGTTATATTCATTAACATCTGAAATATAGACCATAGGCTGCATCAATAAATCTTTCAAGAATGCAGCAGTA
>NW_005842017.1:2587726-2591030 GCF_000455745.1 Alligator sinensis | reverse complement strand
GGGGGGGGAGGGGGGCGGGAGGGAAGGAAAGTATCTAGTCTACTCCCCTACCTATATAGCTTTACTATCTTTTAAAATTTACATTAAAATGAAAATATACAGCCAAAAAGTTGCAAACAGACATACGTACCATACGTCCTACCAGCTTTCCATTTGTCCTAGTTGCATGCCAGTGAACTTTGTGTCATGGCCTCACAACAAAACAAAAGTGAGAAGTTACCGTAGTTCAATTTCAAGAGAAACCAGAAAATAGTCAGAGGTCTGGCAAGGAGCTGCAATTGTGCTTCAGGTCAGACCAAGAGTGAAGCGTATAAAAATTATGCATCTCAAATTCCCAGGGTGTGACAAGAACATTGTACAGTTAGGATATGGACTACAATGGAAACTTTAAGAATCTCAAGTTGTATAACTTTACCCAATACCACTTAGTAAAGGTCAAGTAAATAGTTTGTTAGAGCACGTCTAAAATAATACACTGACACAGATGAGAATTACAGTACAGAGTGTCCCATCTTACTTTGAATGAGTACTTTGTGCCTTCCTCTGGACTCAGCCAAAGACCCAGTCAACCCACCTATAAGTATTGCAGTGTCAACAGCATGGGGAACCAAAGGCCACTAGATGTAACGGTGACCACATCACTCCCTTGTGTACTTGTTGGCTACTAACACAAATGAGCCTTAATCAGGTAGTACAGAAACACTCAACTCCCAGCCTACGGGCCAGATATGGCCTCTGGCACTGTGTCACCAGCCCACAGGACTCCCCATGGATCTGTGGAGATCCCCGAAGACGGCAGAACTGCATGCTAGATGGGGCATGTAGGGCAGCACAGGACATAATCCAAGAGCTCAATGCTGGCCAGGTGCTGGCTTGATGCTGGCCAGGGCCTAATGCTGTCCAGGCAGGGGCAGTGAAGGGCCCGATGCCAGCCCACAGACTGGTCCCATGTCATTCATTTGGCCCATGGGGCCAAAACCATAAGCACCACTGAGCTAGCCCAATGAGCTGCTTAGTTTCAGGGCAGATGCTGGCTGGACCTTGGATTCTGTCTAGTTTGGTATTAGATAAAGGTCAGGTGCTTGTATATAGCATAGTTATCCTGCATTGTAGAGAAAAAGGAATGCTTATTATATAATAAATGTACATTCTGTTCCACTAATGTGGACTTCCTGCAATTAAAACCCAGATTTAACATACTTAATCTAAACAGTGGAATTGACAAAAGGCAAGGCAAAATGAGGTAGCAGGATATCCCCCACATGCAAAATTGTTAGGTCCATGAATCCTAGAGAGGACTGTGAGGAACTTAAAGCCAGAAGATTGGACAACTTATTGACAAGTGGAGGTACACATTAGAAATAAGTTTCACAAAATCTTAGTGTTGGAAGGGACCTAAAGCATCACATATTCCAGACCTGGCACAAACGCAGGATTTCCACCAAAGTTCCATGTTTATAAAGAACACATACACATCATATAAAATAGAGCTCTGATGGAAGCAAATCTGGAAGTACTTATAATAATACCCTCCAAAATACCTGCTGTAGCCTGATTTTGACAACAAGGAGTCAACTACAAGCACCTAACCAGACTTCTCTTGACCCCAACTGTTCCACTGTACAGAGAATTTAAAATCTAGCAGTAGAGGACCTAGTCAAATAATCAACCAAACAAAACAAAACAAAAATGCCCATACTTATTGTCACAACCCAGTGATTTTGGTGCCTCAGCACGATGGAATTTTCCCGCCACATGAGAGCCTCTTGCAAAGTAAAAGGTTTTCTGTTGCAGCAGAAAACCCCGGTGCAAGAGAGTTCCCGCCATTCGAATGCAAATTTGTGTCCCACTATTGGCCGGTTCTAAATTATTCCTATGTGGCAGCTAGTAATTGGCTTGCTGGCTGTTTAAAATTTCGTGCAACTTCCGCCCAAGTCGGAGAACTTTGAGCACGCTGCAGAGTGCCTCTGAAGAGATCTGACTTGCGGCTGAGCTGATCGATAGACTGATCACCTATCGATTCTTCTCCCCGTCGCCGAGCGCAATCCCCGACGTACCCTTGCCCCGCCAGCTTGATTTGTGGACGGATGAGCTAGCCTGAGCCTTGCCAACTGGAACAACTAACATAGTTGTTCAGACGACCGGACTGTCTGCGTCGCAGCTACAAGCGGCATAAGTAAAGTTTTTGCAACCATTAAAGCCTTGTCCGCCTCTCTATTCATCAGCCCGCCCAACGAATGAGTAATTATTAAATCACCTCGAGTTGGCTTTGGCCGTCCGAGACACTTATCAGGGGAATTGGTTGTAGCCATGTTGGTCTAAGGACATAGCCAGACAAGGTTATTTGGGTAAATGTGATATCTTTTAATGAGACCAACTGAATAAACTAGTTGATTGTTTATTCAGTTGGGTAAATGTTTATAGCCGACAGCCCATTTTAAGGAGGCATATCGACCAAAACTAATCCAATTTCCAATACAGCAGTGGTTCTCAAACTTTTTTTTTCACAGACCACTTGAAAATTGCTGAGGGTCTCAGTGGACCACTTAATAAACTTTTTTTGTTCTACAAATCAAAGCACACAACTCATATTTTAATATCAGTAGTCTGATCTTTCTAATATGATGGATGTGCCTGGTTTTTTAAGCAAAGTTCTCGGAAATCGGGCATAATGTTTGTCAGCTTTAGCCTTAGGTCACCATTCGGCAGACCACCTGAATGGAGCTCACAGACCACAGTTTAAAAACCTCTGTGATACAGCGTAGAGAGCTGCATGCAGCTGGTAAACCTGTTGTGGTGGAAGGGCGGGGGGAGGGAAGGGGCATGGGGGGTACAGATCAAGGCCCCTGCGGTGAGGGAGGGAATGAGGCTGGAGTTGAGGCAGCTCAGGATGAAGCCACAGCTCATCTGGACAGTGCGGGGGTGGCCCCTGCTGCTGCATGCACCCTGAGAGGTGCACCCTGAGGGGTGCCCCCAGATCTGTATGGGGTGCAGGCAGGGTGAGCTGTAGCTGCAGACTGGGGCCAGGGCTGCGCAGGGCTCTTCCCAGTGGGGGCTGGGCTGCAGTGGTGGTGCTGGGATGGGGGTTACGGTGAGGAGGGAAGGCTGTAGCCACCCCAAAATTCACTACAGCCCACAACACCCTCTCTCCCAGCACCACCACCACCCACTCTGAGTGCAGCCATGGCCCCCTGCCCCTCCTCAAGCACCAGAAAGAGCCCAATCCCAGCCCTGGCCCCAGCCTGCAGCTGCAGCCCACCCCACTCACACCCTGCGCAGACCCAGGGGCACACAACTCCCCCAT
>NW_005842017.1:2580455-2587689 GCF_000455745.1 Alligator sinensis | reverse complement strand
GAGCTGTGGTTCTGTCCCGCCCCCCGCCCAGCTGGGCAGCACCTGCCCTTGCCCCAGCCCCACTCCCTCCTTCACTGTGGTGGGTGATGATCTGCCCCCCGACACCCCTTCCTTCCCCCCGCCCCTTCCACCACAACAGACTTACCAGCTAAACGCAGTTCTCCAAGCTGCCAGGCTGTGCTCCTCGCTGCCTGCATGCTATGCTGTGGCTGTGCACATGCATGGGCATTTTTGGCCAAATTATCGGCCACATCAGGCCGATTTCCGATGCACTCAATTTTCTTTATATCGGTGCCAATCCGATAATCGGACCAATGTATCAGTGTACCTCTACCAACTGAATACACTGATCATTTATTCAATCAGACTTCTACTGTGCATTTCTCTCATGGGTCTGGTACTTCTGTCTTTAAAAGAAGAGAGACCTCCCTCTACTTTAAATCAGATTTTAAAAAGTCTAATCACATGTTGAGGCAAACACCAAATATTTCTTCTTAGAAACTGAAGGACTATATGCCTAAACTTTAGACCTACAACCCTGTCAAACAAGTCCCTATGCACATTAACATATTCAAAACCATTTGTGACCCATAGTTACGATCCAGCCATATTCGCAATAGCTTCTTCTCATCTTTATGAAGGGAAAGGGAAAGACTGATCATACTACAGAAACTTGTTATAACTATATTATCAGCTGGTTATGGTTAAAGATTCCTAGTATAGGAAAACTGGCTAAGCCAGCTCCAACAAAGTAAAAGGCAATACTCCCCTTGATTTGAACAGCACCAAGCTTTTATCCAGTCAGTTGAAACCCACCCAAAAAAGTCCAGCCCAAGCTGGTAAAGAGATGGGAAAAAAATGCAAACAATTGTCTGTTCCAAAAAAGCTTCTGATTCATTTCGAGCGTTAAACACAAACCACCCCCTGTGCCTTCCTGTATGCCAAAAAGCTGTTACCAAAATCTACATCTTTCCTCAGCTATTACAATTTATTTTTTTGTAGATCCAAAATTCAGGCAGTGCTGAAAACCAAAAATTTAAAGGCAATATGAACCACCCCCTACCCAAAATAAAACCCCCACACTCTCCAAAAGCCACCTTAGTAATAAATGCAACACAAAAATAAGTAGGAAGAAAGTTAACCAGTTGTCATGGGTATTTTTTCCTATTAAAAATACTCCCATGTTAATTTTCCTTGAAGCTCTTGCAGAATTTTCTTGGTGTCACATTTTACTACTGGAGATCTGCAGAAGCCAGCTGACCTTCCCAGGTCTAGCTTGCACCAGGGAAATACCTTGCTCACTTGTAATAAAATCCTCTATTTTTGAACAGCCTGGGGTGGAATAAGAAAGGGTTTTCTTAAGATGCTGTGTTCCTCCCACCAAACAAGTATTTTTCTTGGTATAGCTCTGGATATACCAATATATTATAATTTAATATAATAAGAATATTCTCCTTATTTTACCAGGTTCTGGAAAATCAGCATGAGAACAAGGCCGACTATTCTACAACCTTAAATATAACACAAAATACATGAGAATTGTTCTATTACATAACATAACCTACATAAGTATTATTTTTAAAAGTATCTTAAACACTGAAACACTCTTACCTAATACAAGCTCCTAGCACCAGTTTCCTTAGAAACGGCATCCTGCAGTCATCCTACACCAAACCTGAAACATTCTCTCGTTAGCTCCTGCGACAACTCATCCTACGCCAAACAATACAGAATCTCTTCTACTAGTTCCCATGTAATAATTCTTCCTATGCTAAACCTGACATAAAATAGCCTATATGCAATAACCAATCCCGAAAGTTATATTCAGAACAACCACTTCTATGGAAGCAACTCTCTACATACTCTCAACCTAGCCAAATACGCCCTTAACTCTTATGTAGCATAGTAGATTTGTTCTAATCCAAAATGACATGATTTGCTTACGAAGTAACATAGATTTTGAACAATCTAAATTAAGTACAGAAAATGCATGGTAAAAGGCAACACAAAAGTTAAAAGAAAATTGATGAATGTCAAACCACAAATGAGAGATACTCGATACTGTCTACAGGTAATAAACCAGAAGCAAGAACTAATGGGGAATGGGCATTAACTACAGAAAAAGATACCTTGGCACAGATTTATAGATGAATAAGTAAACCACAGAAAAAGGAGCACAGCTGTCTATGGCAGGACAGGAAAGGACAGAATCATGATTACTGCTGCAAATATGATAAAATTTACATTTCCCAGGACAGTTTGTTCTGCATAAATTTGAATTCTAAACAGCATCCTCTTTTCAAGCCTTAGCATCCTTGCTTGACCCAAATCAATGTCTGTTATATCATGGAAATAACTTTCCTTCAAAAATGAAGTTCTCTATCAAATTTTAGACCATTAAAACATCAATACATGCTTTTGGCTGTAAAATCTACTACTAACTGCAGTCCACTGAACAGGAACTCAGGTGAGAGATTAAAAAATTATTTACTTGATCAGGGGTGGAGAAACAAGGACTTCCAATACCGCTCCTATAACATTACTTTCCCCTGAAACCTAATAAAATCTCTTCCAATCTTTCCAACTAGAACTTGAGAAAAGTTTAGCTTTAAAAAAGCGCAAAGTAGCAAAATGGCAGTTTACTGCTGAAGCAGTTTTATTCAAGGGTATTTTGAAAAGAAACTGATATTTCAGTTCCAATTCTGCTTCAGCCTAAGCTATAGCCTAATACAGCATGTTACATCAAGAGCATACATAAGAATAATAAGATGGCAAAGTCCAGCATTCAAAAGTTAGGAAATGCTGCAATTACATTCCCCAGCAACAGAATCTAGTTTTTAGTAACACAATCACATAAAATTTAATCCACAGGACTCCTACCCCATCCAGTACTATGAAGAGGACGTTATGTATTGGATGGATAGAGAAGGTACTCAGAAAATTAATTAGAATTGCACAGCCAGTGAAGCTGTTGCCTTTGGTTTCTTTCGATGTAGTTTCCTAGCTTTTAAAAAGCAAGGAGGGAAACACACATACACACAACAAAAATACAATCATGTGGAATCACACTGGTCACCAGTGACATTAGAAGCTTTAGCTATATAGCACACACATCCGTCACTTGAGCAAACTAGCAGCAAGTGACTAGCAGTTGTCTTACTTTGTGTGCATCAACCACTAGAGGGAGATAGGGCACACACTTTGCCATTGGCTTTCACAATATTTCTCTGCTATCAGCATATGTCTAAACCAGTGATTTTCAACCAGGGTGCCATGGTACCCTGCAGTGCCTTGAGATCCTTTCAAGGGTCCCACAGGGTGCCATGCAATATTAGCACTGTTAGGCATACATGCACGATTAACGAGATAAACCCAAAGATTTCAAATAGGAATTCAGAATGTTAAAAACCTTCTGACCTATTGTGGGGCTTTGAGTTCTTTGCAACAGAATTACTCCATTATTCCTCTGTAGTCAAAAAAATAAGTAAAAATTAAGAGTTAGCAGTTTCTCAGGGGTGCCTCAAATCAAGAAACCTCAGAATGTGGGGGGGCTCAGTTCCAGATTCTGTAGGAAAAATTGCCTTGTACTTCTTCCCCAGTTCTTCCTAACCTGCTCCTGTTCCACTGCCCCATTGCATTGAAATTCTCCTTTCCTTCTACCTGCATTCCAGTCAGGTTATACTTTCTTCTCCACAGTCAGGGTATGAACAGAATGAGCAAGACTGTCCGTTCTTTCAGTTCCTGTGTCTTCATACAGCCTGGACAAGCAATAGAGGGGAAAGTTCTGTTCAGCCACAAAATCCTAGCATTAAGCACTCTCTCAGCACGGTGCACACAGCCTAGTCTGTCCATAGGAACCATACAGAGATGAAGCATAGTCTGCACCAACCACCTTCAGGGAATAATGCTGCCAAAGAAAATCTCTACTAAGGTTCTCTACTTGTACACACTACTATTTTTCAAAGGTTCTTAATTTGGCCAAATGCAAGGAGGGATTTTTTCTTTAGCTTTTGCTTTGTTTGGTAAAACAAACAACACAATAACACAACTACAACTATGAAAGCAAAAAAGGAAGGGATATCTTTGTTAAATTGCAATTCCTAGTTCTGAAGCTTAGAGGCATGGGGGTTTCCTGAGTGGAAAAACAACCAAACCACCAAACTTGTCTTCCCCCACTCCCTGCCAAGATAGGAAAAAATAAAGTTTGCCCAATCTATTTTAAAAAAAATATGAAACACCTGTTTTGCCAAAACTTTTAAACAAATTCAGACAAAGGCAGATAACTACAGGGACAATTCCAACCAGAATGGTTAAGCCTGGCTAAAAGAACTAATAGCAGGTTCTTAATTTATAAGGCAACTATAACAATAGGCATTGCTACCAACACTTCCTATAGTAATACTTTTGCAGTAAAATATATACCAACTATTGCACTCAGAGATTCATTAAAGTCACTGTTTATATATGAAGATTATTCTGAAAAATGGCAAGCTACCTATCCTCTAGGAGCTTATGAAATTATACTCAAAATGTCTGAATTATCTGGATGGGGACAGGAAGCAAACGTGAAAAAAAAATTAAGCAACCCAATCCTTTGCTCACAACATCTTTGCCCACTCAGGAGGCAAGCAACTATATTGTCAAATCCATTTCAAACATAAACCTAAACAGAACAAATTACGGTATACTCTGGAGGTGACAAAACTATGAATGATTAATTTCAGGGTCCACTGTAAAGAAAAAAAGCATTGTAGCCTTCTGGCTACCTATATTAAAGAATAGAATAAAACAGCAGCAACTGGAGAATCCAGACAGCTTAAGAATGAAGTATCTTTGCACATAAATACTGTGTGTCAGTTTGGGAGGGTAGTGCAAAAGAATGCATTAGTACAAGAAAAATATGAAATCTGATTTTAACTTCTTTATAAACATACCTATATTAGCCTGAGCTCATTTTTTAAACCAGAATTTCCATGTTAGGATTAATATTCCTCAAGTGTTCTGAACCACCTTAGCTCTGTGACTTGCCCATCCAAATGAAACACTACAGACTCTAGTAGGAGATGCTTTAAAAATTACTGCCAAGATGTTTTGCTCTAAGGCATAGTTCTCAACCTGTGGTATGTGGACCCCTGGGGGTACGCAAGACAGGCAGGGGGTACACAGGTACCCCAACTCTCTCACCTTCTTTTCTTCTCAAAACCATGGTAAAAAATGTGGTGCGCTGCGCATTGCACGGTGTTTTACATTCCCCAGTAATAATCTGGTGTACTACGCTTTGCGCGGTACTGGGTTCAGCACTCCTAGCTTTGGCCAACATCACCTCTAGCCCAGGTACATAATTGAGTTTTACACCAGAGGTGCATAAGGTGGCAACCCTACTCACACCAGATCAGACATCTGTCATATCACGGCCTTATATACACAGCCGTTATTCCAACACATGGCACACATTAGTCTGTAAATATAAAATCCCCTGGAAAATTGAGTGTTGGGGTACTTACTAACATTTTCAGAAGTTAGGGGGTACTTGCTACTTAAAAGGTTGAGAAACACTGCTCTAAGGCATCTGATCCTGTAGAGATTTATGCTCAAGAGTAATCCTATTAACTTTAGTTACATTCCTCATAAGCACTGTTATATGCATTTCTGCAGGTCTTTGTCTTAGCTAGAGAACAGGCAAGGAGGTAGTGTTTCCAAAGAGAACAATCCATTTTTAACAAAGAAGATAAGCAGTTGCTGTGAAATACTACAAAACAAAACCTAAAAATTAAAATAGGCACTTGGCAACCTATCTGCTTGCCTTGCTGGGAAAATAATTGTGCTATTATCAATAAGGCAGAACAGGGTAAGAACTAAACCAATTTCCCCTCTTGTTTCAATACTAGTTTAATAATTAATTTTCACTGCTGAATAGTTAAACACAATGCATATTGTTTACACAGTAGAGTTATTATTCTGATGTTAAACTAGTATTAAAACAGGTTGGAAATTGGCCAGCTATAGAATAGGAAGTACCAGTTAATATTTTAAAGCAAAGTGACCAATTTACACTTCACAATTTCTGATGAGAAGCAAAGTTTTAACATACACATTTTGTGACACAGTAAAATTACATTTGCTTGTACGTGGAAAACCTCAACATAACCTATTTGAGGGTTTAGTGCAAGATCAGGACACATTAGTTCTCCAAAACTTAACTGCATCCTTACTGAATTCTTCACTTCAGTAAGAGATTACCCCAAATCACTCAATTTTCTTCAGCAAAAACAGACAGAGAAACCCACCCAAAGATTGCTGATTAAATTCAAAGTGAATACTGCTTCAATGACTTGAAAAGTTGTGTATCTATTTTTGCCACCGTTAAATTTGGTTCAGAATCAGAGGACAACAGAATAATTAAGAACAGATTACAATTTGTTTTCATACATTTGTAATTATCATGCACATTCTCTAACTATGGTCTGAACAGCAGGAAGTTGTTCTAAGCATTAGGTCAGTATCAGTGGAACCTCACCTTTCCTCTTGCTGCACATTTTGAAGATAAGAATCCCAACAGTCCTATTAACAGGGCCATAAGAGCTCAAGAAATGTCATACCAGGTCAGACCACGGGTCCATCTAGCCCAGTATCCCGAGTCTCACAGTGACAGAGAATGGATGCCAAGGGGAAAGAGTATTCATGAACTACCTATCCAGACCGATCTATCCCTCATTGCTCTCCCCTATGACTGCCAGCATGAGTCCAAAGAAGTCCTAACTTGCAAGTTGTGCCCCTGCCTAGTATGTTTAGTGCCCAAAGCATCTATCCTGCATTAATTTGTCCCTTTTGAACCCACTTAAGGTACCAGCCTCTGCAGCACCTTGTAGTAATGAATTCCATGAGCCAATTTTACACCACATGAAAACAAAACAAAACCAAACTTGTGTTTGTTTTGAAGCTGCTACCTAATAATTTCATTGTATGTTCCCTAGTTATCATCAAGGATCCGGGTTTTCCATTTCCCATGGAAAAAAAAAGCAGATTTTCCATGTTAACTGAGAAAAATGTGGACTTCTCATTTTAACAGAGAAATGAGGGATTTTCCATTTTTGCTAAGAGCTCTCTGCAGGCTGGCAGAGTTCCAGCCTGTAAGGGGATAGGGAGAGATGGAAAAAGAAGTTGAGCAGGGGTGCCATGTGTATGCATGCACATGCACACGGCTGCCAGGCAGCCTGGAGAGCAGCTCCCGCAG
>NW_005842017.1:2570314-2580427 GCF_000455745.1 Alligator sinensis | reverse complement strand
GGGTGTTCTGGTTCCTCACTGCTGTGCCCATTTCCAGGGGGTGCAAGGGGAGAGCACATCCCCCCCCAGATCTGTGCATGGGACAGAGACAGGCTGCCTGCTGTGGGCTCGGGCTCCCCATGCTGCTGCCTTCCCCCCAGAGGCCTCTACATCCCAGCAGACAGGGCCTGGCGTGGAGGAGAGCGGGCCAAGCAACGAAGGTCTTTGCTGCTGCAAGCCCCACGCCACTCTGGCAAAGCAGCTCCTGCCCACGTGGCAGCAGCAGGGGGGGCGGCGCAGGGTTGTGCCCCTTGCTGCTGCTTGGCAGGCAGGGGATGCCTCATCAGAACGGGACGGGGAAATCGCAGCAGCAAGGCACTTCCCTGCCGGATCCTGCCCACTGGAGCACAGAGGCCCTGTGCAGGGATCCCGAGTCTGCAGCAGGCTCCCCCCACGGGTTCTGCTCTGGATGTGCCACCTGTGGGGGAGGGGGGAGGCGGGCTCCATGCCACACTCCACCAATGCATCCTGCATGCAGCAGCTGGAGCTGAGGTGCTGCTGCAGGAGGCTGCAGACCAGGGTCTCTGGCCCCATAGGAGGCCCCCAGCTGCCTGGGCTTTGGCAGGGCTGGGGGGAGCGGGAGGCTGTGGGTAGGGAGTGAGGGGAACAACGATTAAAGCAGCTGTGTGAATTTATAAAGGTATATGGATTTTGTTTAGGTTTTGCTTTGTCTAATTTGGGGGGGGGGGGAAGGAAGAAATAAAGAAATTGGCTTTATACCTTTGACAGATGAAACATCTTGAAAGGTCGTCAGTACGCATGTTATAAAGCATGTTCTGTGAAGGACACTAGTATAGGGGTTTTCAATTTTTTTTTTTTTTTTTTTTTAAACTAAGTGTACCTGCAGCAACTGGATGCGGAGCAAGGGGGTGGCATGCAGCCGGAGGCAGAATGGCAGCAGCGCAAGGTGGTCAATTTTCTTTTTATTGGTGCCAATATGATATGGACCAATATAATCAGTGCACCTCTACTGCAAACAGAGGTGGGAAGCCCCAACATCCTGAAGCACAGGGAGGAAGAAGCGGGGTGGGGGGAAGATTGTCACAGCAGAAATCTGTCAATGGCCATCTGAGTCTTCAGGGAGGGGCAGGATTTCCAGGGCCCCTCAGGCACAGGCCTTACTTTGCTGCAAAAATGGCACCCAGTACAACACCAGGACCACAAAATCCAGAAGTAGCTGCTGCGAATTAGGCAAATCCCTACTTATACGCATATCCATTACTGGACAATTTAATTATGAAAGGCAAATTTCTTGAGCTTTCACACACACACACACACACACACACACACACACACACACACCCCCCCTGCACCTTTTTGGTACATAGCTCTGTGGGCCCAACCTAATGGCACCATAGGCCAACTCCAGCCCACAAGTCACAGCTTGACAACTCCTACATAGGTCATACACTAAATGACCATCTCTAACTAGCATGTCTGAAATCAAACTATTTATATATTCTAGTCAGTTTTCCTTGCTTCATTTCAGTAAATTAAAAAGGCAAAATAAGATTCTGTTCTCAAACAATAATCTCTCACACAATGGAAGATATTAACAGGTACCACAAGTAGGATTTTATAAATGCTCTGCATTCACATAAATTTACTAATAATAAAACCTGTTTGTATTTAAAGCAGTTGTAAGGTTTAGCAAACATCAATCAACAAGAAAGAAAAGCATTTTTAATGTATAGCATCTTATACACAATGAACACAAAGTTATATCATTAAACCAGCATGCCTCTGAACAGCTAAAATACTGAATAAGGCAGAGAAGATACAAAAATGTTACACTTGGCTCATTATTAAGCTCTACATTTTCAAAGATGTATCGGAAAATTGCCTTAAAAGTTTTTTCAACATGAATTATGAATTTGAAGCATAGTTTCACTATAACAGGAAAAAAAGAGTTGCTGATACTGTCGGTTTGGATCCTCCTTTCCTCAAACCCTGACTGAAGTCATTGTCAAACCTCCAAGGGCTTCAGTGACAGCAGGTTTGGTCCTCTTAACACCACAGCATAAAATGTGCGCGCATTCATAGCAAAATTTGGAAGTTATATCCCTGAATAAGTACTTATTACTCCACAGTATTACCAAAATAAAAAATCAGGGAAAATTTGACCTTAGCAGAGTCAAGTGGTGGGTCTGACTGAAAATTTCTTAAGAGATTCTATGAGACAGCAGTCTCGGGCAGTTTAGAATCATGGTAGCACTGTCAACAAAAATCAGCTTGGCCAAGTGTCACACCCACACAAGCCTACCCTGGCTAAGCATAGCTACATTGCAGCTCAGCACAACAACAAAGAGCAACACTGAAGCAGCTTTTCCTCAGAAGCAGGCAGAGAATGGTTGGTGAAGATAAAACAATCTGTTATGTCCTGTTTGGCATGTTAAGGCTTTTTGCAGTGTCACTCAAATCTTAACGCATTAGACAGATTAATATGCAGAGAGACCTTCTTTAGTCCCTCTTCCTCTCCTCCCCACTGTACAAAATTAAAAAGAAAAACCCAATAAAAATCTATCACTTCCCTCACAGATCAGAACCTTGTGCTAGGGACAGGATGGTAGACTTCATGGTACAAGCTAAGATCCACTTCTCAGAAAAAGAGAAGAAAAAAGCCTTACTACATCTGGTTAACTGCAAGTTGTCAAATACTAGGGCTGTGTGAAGTTTCACTCACCAATTCAATTCAGAGGAGATTTGGCACAATTCGGTAGCCGAACCTCCAAATCGAATCAGGAAACACCTAAGTCTCTCCGAATAGAATCAGAAGCCTCCGATTCAATTCAGAGAGATTTGGCGATTCGGCCATAGACACAGCTTTCTATGTTTTTTCTACATACCTCAAGGTATCAGGCACAGCTTGTGAACACTCAGATGGTGGGGGCAGATGGAGTGTCCCACAGGAGTGTGTCCTGCCCCCCCAGCTCAGCAGCAGACCCAGAAGTGGACCAAAAGTACTTTCAGTCCACTTCCGGGTCTGCCGTGGAGCACACGGGGACCCCGCCCACCTCTCGGCTTGGCGACTAGTGCCTCCTGGGTCTGGGCGTCCCCCCCCGCAGCTGATCACCAAGCTGGGGGGGGGTCCCCACATGCTCAGCAGCGGACCCAGGAGTCGACCAGAAGTACTTTCAGTCCACTTCCAGGTCAGCTGCCGAGTAGCCGGGGAGTCCCCCGTGCTCCTGTGGGACACTCCATCTGCCCCATCATCTCAGCGTTCACTAGCCGCACCTGGTACCTCGAGATATGTAAAAAAACCCCATATAAAGCTGTGTCTATGGCCGAATCGTTGATTCTCCAAATCAGAATCTAATTTTCAGATACAGCCAAGTCGAATCGGGACAGTGATCCAAATCAGTGAATCAAATCACTGTCCCCTGAACTGAGCCAAATCCAAATCAAATATAGCCCGCTTCGCACACCCCTATCAAATATGGCAAAGACAAGGGAAACCTCCATATTCATTGTGGCAACCAGAGTGATACTTGATTGCTCAACTTTATCAAGCATTACTAAAAAATGAGTGCTAGTCATAAAATTATCTGACTCCTACCCTACTTGTAATTTGTACACAGATCCCTAAGCCGATTTGGAAATCTATACACAGCAAGAGCATTGAAATACAGGAATTAATTCTGCATGATCACAAATCCAAATTTAAACACAAGAAAGGATCACTCAACTATAGTTTTAAAATGAAACAGAAAATGGTAAATTTACCAAATCAAACAAAAAAACCTTAAGTATACAAATACTAACATGGGGTTGATTAGAGAAACTCCATCTATCTTGAAAATATGCAGTTCACTCAGACAAGTTCTGGAGAGCTGAAACCAGATATACTATCCTGTTTCAAACAAGTCTAAAATGTTAATATTTGGAGCCCACTGAAAGAGAAATAAATGTGGATTATTTTGGTTTTTCATATTAACTGTAGGAGTTGACTCGCTGAAATTCTATGAAAGTTGTAGTTAATTTGACAAATTTTGCCTCATAAAAGAAACAGAGAAGATGAACCAACTCCCTCAGGGCAAAAAGGCCAGCTTAGGCAACAATTCCCAGAACAAGATGCAAGCATTTAGTGTGGTTACTGATGCAGTGATCCAGTTATTCAGATATATATTTGTGTTAAAAAAAAGTCATTAATATTTTCTTTAGACAATTCAAGCAATCATAATGATCCTACAGTAAAGGATATGTACTTGTTTGCCTCATCAGGTAACTACTACCTTTTCAGAGAAGTGTTGGAAATTGGAAGGTGTTTGGAACCAGAAGACCCCCAGGATGATTATATCCATTGTGGCTTCAAATGTAAAACAAATGCTACACAAGATAAAGCTCAATATTCACTAGCCCATGGGTGTTAAAACTTGAAATAAATTGCCCACGTGATTTCCACTTTCACATCATATATGAGCAATAAAGAACTGTTCTTTTACATAGTTCTAAGAAAGAAATATGAAAATAATTACAGAGCTTTTGTAATGGTTGCAGCTCCAGGTACCAACACAGAATCACTGAATGTTTCAGGATCAGGCTACCAATTCTTATCCCACCATATTTCACTATACTTAAATGTTCACTGACCTCCTATGCCTACCACTGGAAATCCTAGAAATGGACCCCAAAGCCACTGCTTTTATACCAACAGATTCCAGGGATAGGTTTCATATTTAGGTCTTGCTTGGGGTACATTATTTAAAACATTTAATTTGCCATCTCATCCCCTGCAGTGAGTTCCAATAAGGAAACTGGGAAGGAATGGTATAACTCATGATTAATTTACGAGTCAAGACAAAAGCAGGTCTCTCCATCCTTTTATGGCATCAGCAGGGAGTCACAGTAGATGAAATGCAGAGGCACGTCAGGTGCACAGATACAACTAAAAGTAGGTGGGAGCCACGCTACAGACATCAGAAGCATGCATAAAGGTTCCAGTGTAGCAGGAGAAAGTGTGGCTACCACAGATTTTGCATGATAGTACAGAAATGCAGCTTATAAACATTTAAATAGAAATACAGTTCAGCTGGTGTTTTATGTTCAAATACTGAACTTGAACAGATTACTAACTTCTAATTTATGATGCATTCTATTTGAGATTAAGTGACAAGTAGCCAATATGTCAAAAATTATAAGAGCTTGACAGTTCAAGATTTTCTTCCAGACAGTATAATGGCTCTTATAGTGCCAGTTCATGAAGACAATTTATTTGAGGGTTTGTTCTAGACTAGCAATATACCATTAACAGTTTATAATCTCCAGAAATTTAACAATGATATCAATGCAAATATCATGACTAGAAACTATTATACCTACTGCAGAATCAATGAGGGACATTTACCACAAGCTTGATCAATATGAATATTAAACAAAATGGTAGAGCTAACTAAAGATCCAAAAGAAATCTGCTAAGACCCGGCTACTTTGGATAAGGCTAGCTCCAAGCTATGAAGAAGATACACAAATAAAAGGCTGAGAAAGCAGACAGAACTGGTCTTTTTCTATTATACATCTAGATTCCCTTGTTCCTCTTTAAATGTATCCATAAACCAGTAATATCTGGATGCAATTCTAGACCAATAAAACATTCCAGAAAGTGGAAAATTGTTACATTTTCCAGTTACACGTGAAAAGAGATTCAGACTTTTGTTATGATAGCCTAGTGATTCTCAACCAGGGTGACAGGGTACTGTGTGGTACCAGGATACCCTCAGAAAGGGGCTGCAGGGAGCGAACGGAGACAGACAGATAAGGGTAAGCTCAGGTTTTGCTGGCTGGGCTGCTCCCCGGCTCCTATTGCTTGGCCTCTCTCTAAGGAAGTAAA
Organism: Alligator sinensis; assembly: GCF_000455745.1. NCBI lineage: Eukaryota > Metazoa > Chordata > Crocodylia > Alligatoridae > Alligator > Alligator sinensis. The sequence goes on along the minus strand of NW_005842017.1, from coordinate 2,574,561 downwards.
CAAAGTAATAAATGTGTTAGTTATCAAAATAAGGAGCTGCTCAATTCACAAAAGTTATGGAGGGGGGGTGCCTGGAGCCTTACAATGGTGCCTTGAGCCTAAAAAGGTATAGAACCACTGTACTAGCACTTTGTTGATTTCCCTTACTATTGCTATTATTTTTAAAATAGACTACTGATCTAAAATCATTCCTCACATAAAACTCGAAAGATTTGATAAGAACAAAGGGTTATATTTGTTCTAATTAGAACATTAGAGTTCTGAATTTTTTTCTATAATGAATACATAACCCAACAATGCCTTTGGAAGAAGCTTATAACATCACTGTTTTATCAAAAGCAGTTTGTTTTTGTCAGGTTAAAACTCATTTTCAGGTACTTTCAGCAAAGCAATGTGGTCAAACAGGAGCTCGGCAAATTAGGGTAAAATACTAATTCCATAGGACTTAATGACAAAACTATCATTGACTTCAGTGAGACAGGTTTTCACATTTAGTTTCCACTTCTAATTTCTCCACTTAACTCTTAACATCACTTATTGGTTAAATCACTTAACGCAGCAGATTTTAGAGGTAATTCAGCTCCCATTAGTTCAATATCAACTATGACAACAGGAGTAAGGTACCCAAATCCCTTTAGTCCCTTATATATAAAGCTAGGACAGTTTTTAATCCACATTTATAGAGACAATTCAGAATCTCAAATTCTTAAAACACAAGGTTTCTTTAATATTAGAGCTACAACACACCAAAGCACAATATTGTTTTTCAAGAAAAAAATCCTTAAAGCAATAAAACATCTGGGGAAGAAGGCTATTTTTCTTATCCATTCCATTAGTAATTCTTCTTGTGCAGGTTTGTATTACAAAAATCACCAAATGCTAATCTATTTAAAAACAGAATAATCAATCTTAGCTGCCTCACAGTTCCATGTACAGATTTTCCTAAATGAAGAAATGACTTGCCACATAACCAACATACAACAAAAATATTCCAAAGGAAAAAAAAAACCTCTCAAAAGCTAAAGACACACAGTTAACATAAATCTTGCAGCGAGTGTATGCGTGTGCATATTACTAACATCCACTTTCCCCCTGCCCCATGGCATAAACAGAAGCTATACACAGATGGTTATCCTATAATTAAAACAACTGGATTTTGAACATTGCAAACATCTGACATGAATAGCCCAAAAAGTTTTCATCCCAGACCCTGCAGGAATTACATATTTTTTGTCACTATTTTCACAAGCCAGTACTTCCCTAAATAAAATATCATATCATTTAACAAAGGAACCTAAAACCCTTGACTCCCAAAATAAAATACACAGATCTTGATCAGCAAAGGTGCTTTTTGTATCTTAGCAATTTGCATGCTCACAAGAACACATAGGCAGAACATGAAGATGGAGTAACAGACACATACTTCCTCATATCCACAAACCAAACCAGAGATTAATGGTAGGAAAAGTTTAGGTCTGCTTAATATTGTTTTAATAACTAGTTTAAATGGTCACTATCACCTTTTCCAACTTAGTTAGAAAGTGACATTTTTCCTGAACATCAGCTGATGTACTAATATAAGACAGGTTTGAAGCCTCTCTTAAGTGTGTACATTCATCTCCTGATGGACAAAAACTATATACACAACCTGAGAAAGAAAATGAAGTATGAAATATTTAAGTTATCACCTAGCCAAAGATTGTCATTTGGCCAGAGTCCCAAGATTAAAGGACAAATAAGGAGAATTTTCAAATAACTCTCATTACATTAATAATTTGAGATGAATTCTCATGCTCCACCAACCATAAGAGCTTTACTTTAAAACACAAGCCTAACTAATGATTTTGTGATAACGCCATTTTTTCAAACAACACTGACACAAAGTCTTTTATTTGGGGTATGGGTTTTTTCCCCCCTACATGAATGCAAAGTTTCCACCTCTAAAGCTCCAAATGCAACAAAATCTACTATTTTTTTTTTTTTCTTAACACTGGAATTTCAACCATGTTTTACTAAATCAAGTGTAATACTGAATTCAAAAATGAGGGTTTTTTTTGTTTTTTGGTTTGTTTGTTTTTTAAACTTATTTCTAAATACTTGTCCGTCTTTAGTAGCACACACGAGTATGCTTGGGGTGTTCCAACCCCCCACCAAGAGCTACGCTTGTTTAAGAGAACTCCCACTTTCTTCAAATTAGCTCAGCTAAAAGGTTATGAACCTCCATATGTGGTACCATTATGTTGCTGCAGCCCTAGTTTTGCTATCTAAAACAGATGGCTCAATTCTAACTGTACAGCTTAAAAGTGTGATGCAGAACATACAAGACAACTTTACACTGTACATGCAAATATTTAATATTTAGTTTGTAGGCAAAATTCCAAAAGGTCATAAGAATTTCTAGTTGATTACTTTGTTTTCACACACTAGAAAATCCATCTTTAACTTGGCAGATAAATTAATCTATTTTGTTTATTTAATCTACTATATTTCTGTCCATAAAATGTTGGTGAATATTCATCCATGACAATTTGGAAGTTTTCCTAAGTGCAGTTGATTTCTGCCGTGTTGGTTGTAGCCATGTTTGTCTGTCTATGCCCTTAGACCAAGTTCTTTGGGGTGGTGGTATGTCTTAAGGTGTATATATGTATATCCATCCCCTCCATGCACTAAAGTGGAATTTTAAATACACATGTGCAACTTGAACTCAAGTTGCCATATAGGTACCAATCAAAATAGTGCTGGGTTTTTTTTGTTTTTTATTAAAGTCTAGAGGCCATGCCATACCAGACAACACTTCAGAAAATCAGCATATAAACATTATGCTCACCTGTTTTTAGGGTTTTGGGTGCCTTTCCCTGTAAGAGCACTGGCCAAAGAGCAAGTACAGGACTGATCACTTTTTCTGGAAAACCCACGAGACTTAATGGGGACTGCTTGCTTGGTTTATTTGCAGGATTATTTGTGTTCTCTTCAGTAGACATATAACAAGCAAAGTTCTTTGCAACAAGTTCATCATTAACACATACCTAAAAGACAAAAGTTTTCCTATATATGTTTTATTAGACCAGCTAAATAGTTGGAAAAATTGTTCTTTGCAAACTTTTGGGTACAGACACCCTTCTTCTTCAGGCATAGGGAAAGTCTGCTGTTGTTTTGTGTTCTAGAAGCCGATATGTAAAATGCAGATGTGTAGCAGTGATGACCAGAGATTATGGGAGACAACAGGTGTGAGACGGGGAAGTGCTGACCTGGTGATAAAGTTCTCTGCATTTTACCAGCTACATTCTACCTGGGGTTAATCAGCTGGCAGGCAGGTTATAACGTGCTGTATTTATGGCACGTTATAACCTGCCTGCCAGCCAATAACCCCAGGTAACCTCTCTACATTATCTAACAATTTCTGCAGAATTTAAGTTTTTTACTTAAAAACAGAACAAACGTCGGGACCTAACTTTCTAAATAGGAATGGAAATATGAACTGAAGCTCTGCTATTTTTCTGGGTCTGCAGATGGACTGACCTATGATATTTACTGCTGCTCAGAGCACTCAAACTACACGGTGAAAAGTGACTAGAATCCTGTCATTTTCTCTGCTATTTTTCACAACCTCACCAGTTAACAGTAAAACTAACAAAAATCAAATTAATTTTAGTCCATTATTTCTTAGAAAAGCTAGGAGTTAAGACACACTACCATTACTCATCATTAAAGAGGCTTCTGAAGAGAAAATAGAGTACTGCCCAGCCCCACTCACAAAAAAATATAAAAATTGTGGAATAAGAACACACCCTCTTACTGTACCAGCCAGGAAACTCACAGAAAAATAAACGAGAAAAAATTGTTCCACCCACACTTCTATAATAGTCAGGGGGCTCCAGGTTAACATTGTTAATGTTGGGGAAGAGCTCACAGATGAGGGCTCCTTCAAGTTTTTCAAAAACCCGCTAGTCAGAAAATGATTAAAAAGCAGAATCCCAAAAGGGAAGTCCAGAGACAACACCCTGGTAAGAACTTCTGATCACTTACCCAGGACCTATCAACTGAGGTTGAGGGTTTTAGCTTCTCACCTGGGTATCATCTCAAGCTAGACTTACTTCTTCATCTAGTCCTTTACTTTCATTCTGGAGCCCAATGGGGCAAGGGAGGTAACTGGAAGAGGGAGTTAAGGATCAGTATAACAAAGAAATTGTGCATGTGGCAGGGAGTGGAATATAAGGAAGGAAAACGAAAACACAAAAAGTAGGGAA
>NW_005842017.1:2553382-2569714 GCF_000455745.1 Alligator sinensis | reverse complement strand
GAGCATTTCTGTGCTGCAACAAAGAAATGCACCCTGCAAAGAAAGCTTCAAATTGGCGGGAAATTCTCCCTTGCACCGGGGTTCTCTTTTGCAGCAGAAAACTCCACCGTGCAAAGCAGCTGCAATTTAGCGGGAACAATTTAGCAGTGCCGAAGCACGCAAAACAAAAATCACACCCTTTGGGTTGTGACATAAACAAGCCTCAAGAACAACAAAAGACATAATTTTCTTGTTTTAATAAACCATATATAAAAGCCAGGATGGCAAAGAAAAATATAATTAGTATAAGAGACCTAAGCAGTCTGGTCAAACAGCATTTATATACTACCTTATTAATACTGTTGACATCTGTCAACTCATTCAACAAAAGCTTTGTTGCATCAGGGTTGATAGTAACCTTATGTAGAGTTTAGATTATGGATTGTACAGGATGGTTTGGATAACTCAGGCATGGAGTTGGATCAGATAACCTCCAGCCCTATTTCTCTATGATACTGTGACATTTGACTAACTTTATTATTGCTCATATACAGATTTCCTAATATACTAATTGTATTAAAAGAAACACTGAGATTTGTGAATAATATTGGACATGTTTTGCTGAAGTAATGGACAATATCCTGAATAAAGAACACAGCATTTCATTCCTTTACCAGAAGTTACAGATCAGGGGATATGGCAACAGGTATTGTCCATCCAGCCTCTTCTGATTAGCCGTCTTAATTCAATGATGCAGAAAGTATGAAAATTAATAGTTTCATAGATTCATAGATGTTAGGGTCAGAAGGGACCTCAGTAGGTCAAGTCCAACCCCCTACCCTAGGCAAAAAAGAGCACTGGGGTCAGACAACCCCAGCTAGGTGCTTGTCCAGTCTCCTCTTGAAGACCCTCAAGGTAGGGGAGAGTACCACCGCCCTTGGAAGCCCATTCCAGATTCTGGCATTCCCTGCTGTGAATAAGTTCTTTCTAATGTCCAACCTAAATCTGCTCTCTGTCAATTTGTGGCCATTGCTCCTAGTTACTCCAGGGGGTGCCCTAGTAAGCAGAGCATCTCCTATTCCCCGCTGTCCTCTCCTGATGAATATATTGGCAGCCACAAGATCACCTCTCAGCCTTCTCTTGTGAAGGCTGCAGAGGTCTAGGTCCTTTAGTCTCTCCTCATAGTTTCATTAATAATATGAACTGTTGTGATCTGTACCTATTTTCAGTACAGTGAGACTTGGCATATAAGATTTGGAATGACATCTCAGGAGTTAAACAATGAGAATTTTCCACTTCACTATACAAAAATATTGCAAGCTCACAAATGACAATGGAAAAAAAGAGACACAGTAGATGCCTGGAGTCTTCCATGGTCAGTGGTATACTTTTAGCCTAAGAGTATTGACTAGGGGACCCGTTCCAAAAATACACTATGAAAAAGGGAATCCCTGCAAACATCAATACATGATGCAGGAAAATCTAGTTATACACTCTCTAGCCAAACAAACCTCTTTCAGCCTCCTGTCTCATCCTCTGATCAACCATGTAGAGGCACAAGATTAACTCCTTAGAGCAGTGGTGCTCAACCTTTGGTGCACAGGCTTGTGCCCAGCAGGACTAGAAAAACTGACCACTGTCTTAAGATCTTTAACTTACAGACCAGGCACAGTAATGGAATAAATGTTCTACTGGCCTGTATGAATCAGTACACTACACTCAGCCAGGTCTCTCAAGAGTTCCATACACTGCAGCACATTTAACAAATATACATTTAGCGCATGAAAAGCTAAGTAAGTATGCAAAGAGCTAGCAAATAAATCATAGGACATGAGGACCAATAAAGTCCATAGATTGTGGAACACAAGCTTAATGTATTTTGGCTCATGCTTTTTTTTTTTTTTTTTTTAAACAGGGTTAAAAACATATTTACCGGAATCCAAGACAAGATTTTTTCTGCCCCGTTTAACATGGGAAATGAAGCCCCCTCTTCCCCCAGGTCTTGGATTTGAGTACAAGCAGCAGGAGGAGCAGGTGGCAGCTGCTGCCCTTCCACCTGCCTCAGATTTTCAGTTCCATGGACATGGAATCTGCTGCCGAAGTCACCCTTTGCCACTGAATTACAAAATATTACACTCAATTTCAAGATTTTAAAAATAAAATCTACCCTGATGGCTCCGGTAAGAGTCTCAAAACCATAGGCAGAGGATATCTACCCAAGTTTTTAAGAGCTTCAAAGATTTGGAGGGCCATATTTATTTGCGTAAAGGCCCTGCACATGCCCTTATTCTGCAGCCACAAAAATGGACATTTGGCAGGAGACACATAATTCAGTAGCTTTGCAACAGAAGTCACCATATCCTGAAGTCAATCACCTGGACTTGTTTATGCGGCTGCTTTTTTGCTCTCCAATTTTCACAAGCGAACTACACTGAATTGCAGCGCACACACTCTATACAACTCCCTATATCACACATGCAACTTAGAGCTAGTGAGTGACCAAGAGAATGAAGAGTAGAAACCAGAAGCATAGACTGGCAACCTGAGCTACCTGGGACATAATACAGCAAACACAGTCCCAAGAAAGGGAGCCACTGATGCCAGTTGCTCTCTTTCATTAGACATATTGCCTAGAAAAGGAGGAAACATTCCAGGCTGCTTGGATATCACGATAGGATCCAAGGGCCAGCAAAGAGAATCAGGCAGGCTTGGGAACATTAAGCAAAAAATGCAGTGAAAGAAAATAGTCATTTGTGAATTTTACATCAATGACCGTTTTCAAATAAGCTACAGTAATGAGCTTGCACATGGAAATAGGTATGCATGAAAGCTATACTATGGGGAGGGCAGGGGAAAGTAAAGTAGATTAATGTTGATGTAGAATTAAGTCCGACTGTTCAGATTACATAGGGTCTTGATTATGTAGGCAAAAAAATAAAGAATTAGACAGTATTTGAGTCTGCAAATGGCTACATCATTAGTTACACAATTATATTCTAGAGCTGCATATTTATCATCATTCATATACTACCACAGCTGTACACTGTGTTTCAGAACACAAAGAGCATGCCAAAGAGAACATTTACAATGTCATTTCTCTGTCTTCTTTTTCTGCTCTCAGAAAACGACGACAACAACAAAAAGCAGCCTTGAATGTAAATTCAGTAGGTCCAACAGAGAAGTGCATATTTGGCAAAGGAAAGACTAATGGCAGCACAAGACATGTTCTTTTGAGACATTAAATGTTTATTGTAATAGTCTAAAGCATGCCCGAGAACAACACGGGAAGTTTAGAAATTATTTATGATTATTCTGGCTGGACCCGAGACAAGATTTCTATAATACTCTTAACTATCCAATTTTGAAAGAAAATAACTGGTCTAAAATCTGACCCCAATTTGAATCCTTAACTTGCATCTGCTGCTCTTTAAAACAGCAACGGGGCTTATTTCTAGAGGATCAATTAGGTCATTGTACATTTAGATTTACTAGTCAACTGGGGTTGCCTTCTACCCCACTAATGAGTACAAGTTTATGCCACAAGAGTTTCATTGAAACAGATTAGAACAGACCACCCCTGAATAGACTCCAAGGTTTGCTAGTCATACACGCTATCCCCATCTGTTAAGACCTCCCCTTCCCTCCACCAGACACACACTGCTCTTGTTGATATACTACATGGGATAAATCCAAACGTGGTTCTGCAAGGTTGGGACAAGCTAATCTAGAGAGCTGCTGAAAACAGAAGAGACCAAGCATATTACTGACCAGTATACAAACACAACTGATTAGTTTTTCCAGTTTCAATGAAGTCAGCATTTCATTATCAACAGCATCAAAAGATGGCTAATGGACTCATTTATATGAGCATAAACATCTTGGTCTCTGGTCCTTGTTAAGAGATAGATAGACCAGTGCAGTACGTGGACCAAGCTCTGTTCCAAACCACAAATAGATAATGAAAAAAATACAAAGAAATCAGAAGCTCATCCTAATAACTTTCCCACAAAAGGAAGTTTTTCTTCCCCTGAAGTAAACATTAACAACCCTCAAGAGCTTTGGATTCTAGGCCTGTCCCCAATAACTTCCACCTACCACAACAGGCAGAGAATGATTTCACAGGTAGCTGAATGAACTTTATCCTACACACTCAAAACACTCAGGTTCCCAAGCTATAAAAACAAGCCAACTACCAAAGCAAACATGTTCTACCCTTCTTGCTCTGACATTGCATATGTGGAACTAGAGAGGCTGCCCTGTTTCCTACAGATCTTATTTCACAGTGAAAAATATTCAGCGCTGAAACAAGGCAGTCTGGAGTAGACAGATGGTTCACTACTTAAAACGGTTTCACTATCAACAACATGATAATGGCATTCCTCCTAAAACTGCCAATCTGCACCCAATACTTGAGTGCCTTACAAGCAGCAAGGCTGGGAATGCAAAAGAACGATAACATAAGTTAACAGGAGACTTTTCTAAATAAATCAGTTTTAAAAGTGACCTCTCTCATGCTCCAAACCCTGACCCAAGACCAAACAAAGCAAAAGGAGGTAAATCATTCAGGAAGGTATGTGTTGCCACAAGCGGTGACGACAGCAAGTTCAATTATTTAGTAAGCGATTGAATGGTTCACCCGTTGCTTCTCCCAGTCACACAAAAAAATGTGAGGACGACCCATTCAGGAGCGGGTGGGTAACAGTGGGAGCTAGTCAGGTCCAAAACCAAGCAGCCTTTCCTAGGGCTAAGGGGCACTGCTCTCTTACAAGCCCTTTCTCTGCCTGTGAATCCTTTCCTAGGGGCACAGGCTCCTCAGGGGCAGCTCCCCCAGGGAACACAGCACCAGAGCAGCTCCAGCCCCATGCTCACCCTCACCTTTGCCTGTGGACACCAGGATGTCGTGGGGTCTCCGCTCCCCCTGAAAAACAAGAGGTGGGTGTGTAGGGCACTTCCCCAGGCTCGGGCGTGGCGGAGGATGGTACTGACCGGGGCCAGGGACCACAGCCACCCCTGCCTCTACCCCAGGGGCCGCCGCCCGGCCGGCCCGAGCCGCGGGGTCCTGCGCCGGGGACGGGGTCTGGAGATGAGGCCCCACTGCCGTCCCCAGGCTCCCATAGCCTCGCAGCAGCAGTCGACCCGGCGAGGAACTGGGCGCAGCCCTGGGAGCCACCACCTCCCGCAACAGCAGCAGAAGCGGCAGCAGCGGGAGGAGAAGGAGTGCCGTGCCCCCCCACCCCGGGACCCTCAGAGCCCGAACCCAGTCACAGTCACAGGCCCCGCCCGGCCCCCCCCCCCCCCCCCCCCCCCCGGCAGCCGCTGCCACCTCCGTCAGCTGCTGCCAACCCCGCAGCGCAATAAAGTCTCCGCCCATTGGGCCGCTCCCGCCCCCAACAAGCGCCGCGCTGATTGGCTGCTCCTCCGCCCCCGCGCGCGCCGGGACCAGAGCGCCAGGTACCCGGGCTGGAACACGAAACTCGGCTTCTCTGAATGGTCTCGCAGCAGTTAGCGCCGCGGAACCTGCTTGCCTGCCAGCGTTTCCGGCCGGACTCGTTGGGACGCGCACTTCCGGTTCCGGGTGCACGGTGCCCGCAGGAGGGTCGCGGAGCGGACAGGTATTGGGAAGAGGTCATGCCCGGGCCTCGCGCCCCTGCCCTCAGGCCCAGGCTGCTGCGCTCCCTGCAGCCGTGGCTCTCCTGGGGCTGAGCAGCGCGGGCCCAGGCTGGCGCTGCCCAAACTTCTCAGCACGGCCCCGTTTATGGCCCATTTCTTCAACGCGGCCTCTCGCTCCCGGCCCGCAGCCCCGCGTCCCGTCCCCCCAAATCCCCCCCCCCTCCCCCCCGGAATGTTGTCTCCCCGCCACGTGGGTTCACAACCCACAGTTTGGGAACCGCTGCCCTAGACCCAACAGTGGGGCGGACCGGACTGGGTATCGGGGCCAGCTCGTGCCTCTGCGTGCACGGCTTGGTGCCACATCCAGAGGCCTCGGCCCCAGAAAGGTTCAGCGAGCACCAGCATGTTTGCACGTTAGTGGCTCTTTGACCTTGGCCTGTCACCAGTGCCTGTGCACAGCTGGGAGGGCTCAGCTACTCTCACCCCAGATTTTATTTATTGTAATGGTAACTGCAGGGCAAAAAAGAGTTACACCATGTTGTCTTTGCTAAGAAAAATGGTGCCTCATTAAAGGATGAGAGGTGATCATGGGGGCACTTCTTGCCAGCCTTATGGGCTTGGATAATCCTCAGCGTTTCCTAAATAGGATTGACATTAAAAGTAAAATTTGTTTATTTATTTAAAGTAGCGATTCCCTATCGAGTTGGCTGTGCACTCACTGCAGGACTGCTGGCAGTTCACTAGTGAGACGGTGCTTGTGCCCTTTTTGTTTCCTGATGCAAAGTTAGGCTACAGAAATTGCAAATGCATGAAGTGATCTTATTCTGTGCTTCAGGGCAGCGGTTTTCAACCTTTTTTGAATAAGGGAACCTCCAGCAGCCCTCTTCTTAGTAAATGTACCCCCAGGGAGGGGTTGGCAAGCAGCCGGAGCTGAACAGAGTGGGTTGTGAGCAGCCAGACACAGAGTGGGGATGTGGTCAGTGGCAGAGCAACAGCAGCACAGCATCTGTGAGACCCTGCTCTTGTGAAGCAGTGGCACGGGGTGGCAGCGCTCCGCCCCCGCCTACCCCCACGTACTCCCTGGGACCTTTCAGAGTACCCCTAGGGGTACGCATACCCCTGGTTGACAACCCCTGCTGTAGGGCAATTGCTGGAGTTACCACAGGGATTTTATACAAATGGTGGCCTGTGAGGCAATATCAGTAAGGAATAGCGTATATATTGTGGCCTGTTCAATGCTGGAGATTATATTATCATAAGTATTCCTGTTAGCCATAAAGCTGTTAACCTGTTATTTGGATTAAGGTTTGAAATATTCTCCTACTGCAATCAGTTTATCTGTCTAGTGTGATTGTCAAAACCAGTTCTCGTGTACTATCTAATTTGTGGTTAGAGTATTGGTGTATAAAGATTCTTGAGGACCTTTGATATTTCTTTTAAATATCTACAAAAGAAAAATGGGGCTGATTCCTCACCAGGGATCCTTGTTTTCTCTGATAATCCCTAAAATCTGTGAATAAAATGAAACACCACTCATATATATCAATTGAACACAATGCTTTCATGATATATTTACAATTTTAAAGCAATTTGGAAGCCTCCTAGTGCCTCAATCACTATAATAAAATAAATTCTAAACCTAAAAATTTTGGTATTGATTTTTGGTTTTTATTGTGGAAAAATCAGAGCTCCCCCTGCCCCTTCACTCACAGAACACAGATCCAGGCCCCTCACTCCCAAGCCACAGCCCTCCTGGCCCTGCTGGTGCCAGTCACCCCCTTCCCATAGCCCCCTGCCTCCCCAGTCCTGCCAGAGGGGGCCCCCAGCTGCCAGGGCTATGGGGCCAAGGACCTGGGTCTGCAGCCTGCTGCCCCCTGTAGCAGCACCTGAGCCCTGACTGCCACCCATGGCTCATTCCCTCCCTTCCTATGGGGGCCACAATCCCCACTTCCCCCCGCCAGACTTACCTGCAGGAGCTGTTCTCCAGGCTGCCTGGCAGCCATGTGCATGAGCCTTCTTCCCGCTCCCCAACCCCTTGCAGGCTGGAACTCTGCCAGCCCCTAGAGAGCCCTTTGCAAAGAGTTTAATGAAAAAGCTGTGTTTTTCTCAGGTAAAAGGTGAAATCCGCATTTTTCTCCATTTTCCTGTGGGAAACAGAAACCCAGATCCCTGCCCATCATGCAGTGAAGATAATGAATTAAGCCCTTTGAGTGAAGCACTTCCCTTCCCTGTGTACACAATATCCAACTACAGCCATTTCCTTCCCCAGAAGTGAGCTTTAAAAGGGGCTTCCAGTGTCCCATAAATATCAACAGATGTGTGCTCCTACCTTTCCTTCATTAGTCTGACATAATTCAATTAAAGCTCTCAGACCCCTTTCCTTTGAATTTAGTTTACATGCTTTTGCTGATGGTATTGCTTGTAGAGAGAGGTGGTCTGTCAAATGAGCAAGTAACATCTGTTGAAGCTGACATGCAAATTGCCATATATCCCAATTCCCTTGCGGATGCAATGTTACATGCATTCTGAAATTAAATAGTGGCATTTCAAATAATATCTACAAAAAGTAAGAATTGCTAAGTTTAGTTATTAAAACAAGCTCTATCATAACTGAAATAAAAGGCAATGTAAATATCAAAGTGAAGAAATAAAAAATGAGCTAGATAAAACAACAAGATTAGGCACAGATGTAATTAGTGATCTGTGTGTCATTTGCCACAACTCTGGTAATTTTAAACATGCTTTAATCTGGCCCAAGCAAGGGAAGGGGTAGAAGAGGATGTTCAATATTAGTGGTGCACCGATATGTCGGTCTGATATCAGATTGGCACCAATATAAAGAAAATTGACTATTATCGGAAATCAGCCTGATGTGGCCAGTAATTTGACCAATAAATGCCCGTGCATGCCCACAGCCGCAACGCAGCACGTAGGCAGCAAGAGCGCAGGCCAGCAGCTTGGAGAGCTAGCTGTGTCCAGCTGGTAAGTCTGTTGTAGTAGAAGAGGAGGGAAGGGGTATGGGGGGGCAGATCAAGGCCCCTGCAGTGAGGGAGGGAGGGAGGTTGGGGCATGTGCTGCCAGGGCAGGGTGTAGGATGGAGCAGCAGCTTGGGGGGGGGCATGACACAGCTCATGCAGATCTGGGGGCACATGCCCCCTTCCAGAGCCTTGATCTGCACCCCCATGTCCCTTCCCACCCCCTCCCCCCTTCCCTTCCACCACAACAGACTTACCAGCTGGACACAGCTCTTCAAGCTGCTGGGCTGCGTATCAGAAATCAGATCAGTATCAGCCGATATGTCTCCTTAAAAATCGGCTATCAGTATCAACCCCCAAAATTTCTATCGGTGCACCCCTATTCAGTATACTGTCAAATGCCATTTTGGTGGTGATTTTTGTTTGTTTGTTTTTGTTGAGTTACCTATATGTCTACTTTATCACTATTTTTTGACATTCTTATTTTAACCTAATTTATCTCCTGATTTCTAGGTTCCTGCAGGACATCTTGCTGATTAATCGTTTGATGTTTTATCTTTTTTTGTTAGTTTCCAGTACTTTGATAGGTCTAGCCTCACTGACTGCATTGGAGACTGCACGGTTGTACTGAACCACAAAACAGGTACTGGCAGCAGCAATACAAGTCTTCCCTTGTCAAAGTATTTCATCCTTGTTATACAGGGACTTCATTTAGATCGCTGATTCTCAGCCAGGGTGCCCCTGAAATTCTTTGAAGTGTGCCTAGTAGGTGTGAGGAGATGAGCACAGGCTCAGGCTCATCCCTGTCTGGCTGTTGCTCTAAACCCATTGCCAGCTCCTCGGCAAGCAGATAAGCACTATAGCAAATCAGTTTTTGAAATGGGGTGCCACTCAATTCACAAAATTTATGGAGGTGTGCCTTGAATCTACTGAGGGGTGCGTTAAGCCTAAATAGGTTGCAAACCACTGACTTAGAGATTCACATCTTTTATGGTCCGTGTAGAGCAGGCAAAGAGGTTGCCAGTTTTGAAAGTCAAAATTGTTCCCAGACACTTAAGTCAAATCTCACTCTGGTCTTCCCTATTTCTTTTAGATGCAGAAATAATCTAAAGAGGTTAAAAAAAAATCAGATGAGAGACGGTGCCATTTTTATGTTTTTTTTGTTGAGATCTTTGATAAAATATAATTTTTCTGCTTTTTAAAACCAAGAGTCAAGTTTAACTTCTCTTTTATTTTTTTCAATGTTTTAAAAAACATGCAGGTTTCCCTAACAGGAACTAAACTAGTTTCAATAGGTTAGGAAGAAGAGCCATGATGGAGAAATATTTAGAATAATCTTTTCTACTGAAATGTACAAGGTCCTCTTTCATCTCATTGTTTCATATATTAGATTTAGTTTGTGTTTAAAAAAGCAAGTCTCATCTGTTTTGAATACAAAGTGTTGCACACCTATTTTAGTATATGATAAGTTAAAATTGTTTTTAGTAAACTGCTGTTGGACAAGAATATTTTAACGCCTTTGTATTGCCTCACTACAGGTTTCCCTAACCAACCGCTGGGTTTAGGTTCCAGAAAGTTCCTGTGGTTGGTAAAACTAAAGGTTTATGGGGAAAAATGGGGTTAGGGACTTGAATATTGTACAGTATATTGTATAAAAATCATTTTTACTTACCTTTAATAGATGGGGTGGTCAACTGGGAATAGGCGTACCCCTAGGGGTAATTAGACAGGTTATAGGAGGTGCGCATCCGTGGGCACACCAGCAGCATCTCCCCCAGTGCATTCACCTCTTACCTGAGGGAAGGGGAGAGGAGGGACCCGTCTGAATGGCGGGGTAGGGGTGTTTTGTGCTCACCTCTGGCAGCACACGATTGGCCAGTCAGCAGCCTGCGGATGGGGCCCTGACTGGGCCAAGTCATGGGACAATCCAAGTCTGCCTCCCACACCCCTGGATGAGTGGTCGGGCTCAGATTGTCCCATGACCTGCCCCTACTGGGGCTGCTGTTCCCTGCTGCCCTGCTTCCCTCCCCTGGGACCCAGTATGGCAGGAAGCAGAGAACCCACGCAGGGATCTTCTCGCCCACCACTGCTCGCCCCGTGTTGCCCTGGCAATGCACCTCCTGTGTGCGGGGCTGCACTGAGGGCCGCGGCGCAGGGCTGCGCCCCTCAAACCAGCAGCAGACACAGGAGGCGTGTCACCAGGGCAGTGCGGGGCAAGCAGCAGCAGGCGACAAGACCTGATGCAGCTTCTCTGCTCCCTGCTGCGCCAGGTCGCGGGGGAGGGAAGCAGGGCAGCAGGGAACAGCTGCGAGTGGGCCTGCTATTCCCTGCCACCGCCAGTAGGCCATCTCCCTGCCACCACGCTCACCTCCAGCAGGGCTGGGGGCCACCTTCAGCTGTGGTGGGGAAGGAGAGGCACGAGCAGGACCAGAGGGTTGGCAGGCTGATTCATGGCCATGGAAAACCATGGTTACTCAAAACTGTATACTGTGGTAGCCAAAATGGTATACAGAATACTAACCATGGATGCTCAAAACTGTGGTTGGCAAGGGAAACCTGTATATATTTACTTCTGTATGTTCTCATATTAATTAAGATATTCTACAGTTGGAATGGATGAGAAATTTGCATGCTTATTGAGATTTTTTTAATTAACATGTATTTATACTGTTCTATCTTAATTTCTTGAATTTTAAAACGTAACTTTAAAGGAGTTGTATCTAATCAGGGTTGTATTAATAGAGTTAAATGCAGGACTAAGCGTTAGCATTAACAACATTTCCCAACATGGTGAACTGCAGGTTTCATAATCAGTCTAAAACTCTTAAAGCCAAAAGGCTTTTTATTATCTATTTACCCAGGAAATTATAGACCTGTTAGTCTTACCTTGGTCCTGGGGAAGCTCTTTGAGAAAATTATCCAGGTGCACATCTGCGAGGGGCAAGCAGGGGAGTGTATGCTTAGGGTTCATTAGAGGCAGGTCCTGTCAGACCAACCTCGTGGCCTTCTATGACCAGGTCACAAAATCCTTGGACGCAGGTGTCATGGTGGACTTTCTAGACTTTAGGAAGGCCTTTGACACTGTCTCTCACTCCATTCTTGTTAAAAAATTGTGGTGTTGATGCCTGCACAGTCAAATGGGTCGCCAGTTGGTTGCAGGGCCGCACCCAGAGAGTGGTGGTGGATGGGTTGTTTTTGACCTGGAGTGTTGTGGGGAGTGGGGTCCCCCAGGGCTTGGGCCTCGGGCCCGCACTGTGTAACATCTTCATCAGCGACTTGGATGATGGGCTGAAAAGCACCTTGTTCAAATTCGCGGATGACACTAAGATGTGGGGAGAAGTGGGCATGCTAGAAGGGAGGGACAGGCTACAACTAGATCTGGACAGGTTACAGGGGTGGATGGATGAGAATAAGATGGGATTCGATACTGACAAGTACAGGGTACTGCACCTAGCGAAAGACAACCAGCAGCATACCTACAGCCTGGGGAACTCCCGTCTCGTCAGCACAGAGACAGAAAAGGATCTTGGAGTCATTAGAAGGAGGCTAGATAGACACCTTGCCGGGGTCGTTTGACCCCCACATTCTTTCCTGGCCATGGCAGGGGGGCAGACTTTATGATCTGCTCAGGTCCCTTCTGACCCTACCAACTATGAAACTATTATTTTAATTATTAAAATACAGAGATCTACTGAGTGAATGCCAGGGAAAATATAATTTTCTAAATAGTGAAAAAACTTCCAACATTAAATATTTCAATAACATCTTAGAAATCTGTCTACTACATAATGAATTCTGAAAAGCAGTTGCCTATGAAATAATCACAAAGAAACTACACCATATTTCTTGCCTGTCACCCCACCCCAATAAGACACGCATGTTATTTTGGGAAGGTCAAATGAAGGCAAAAAGACTTCTCCAGATTCATGGCTGAATCCTGTCCCCTGGAGCAGAGTACACTCTTCAGCATTAGCAAAAAGCTAGAACTTGGCAACAGCTTTTTACTTTTCTAAAAGTGGGGTCTCAATCTTTTTACACTTAAAGCAGCCCACAGAAAGTGCCAGATCTTGACTTTAACTTGTTTTTTGCCTATGGAAAAATAACAGAGATTTTTCTCCTTTGGAAAGAACTAAGAAAACTGTAGTGTCAGAATGTTTTTGACACCATGATTCCTATTTGAAATCTCTGGTGATGGGGGTGTTGTGAGTCATGTACGTGTTTGCACACCTAATGGCACTACCATTAAAAGAATCTTGTGGCACCCCAGCTTGCCACGCCATCCTGGTTGAGAATCACTGGTTTATAACAGTGCCTCATTTGTACTGGGGAGGTGTTAGAAACATCTCTGCCTTCACCCCAGTTTTCCCAGGGTGTATGTCGATTTTAGGAATTATGTGCAAATTTATGTTTTATTATGCACCTTGAAAAAACTGTTTGTTTCTTAAGCTTTTCCTACAGGCATGGGGCATGGACATGAGCAAGGGCATGGACATGGGCATGGCCATGGGGAAACGGAACTCCCTGACTATAGGCAATGGAAGATAGAGGGTACTCCACTACAGGATGTCCAAGAAAAACTGGCTAGGCGAGGTCTCAAGGATCCATGGGGTCGGTGAGTGAGAAAAAGCATCAGATGTAGGCTTTTCTTATGGTGTAGTCATTGAGGATGCCTCTCCGTAGTTAAAGTACATTAAAGTATATTAAAACTTGGATGAAATTCATTTTATATGGTTTCTGGTATTGCATTACCCTCAAACATTGCCTCATGTTGCAAAGCACTGCCATACTTTGTTTCTACATAACACATCACAAGACATCCTTCCAGATTTTGTTTTGTGGAATGGAGATCATTTATCTTTGGCTTGAGCTATTCAACAAATACTTAAGGTGTAAGAACCAGGGCCAAGGCCCTGATTCAGCAAGGTATTGGAGCAGTGCTGGATTTTAGCTCATGAATAAGGCTATTCCACTTCACAAAGCACTTAGATGAAGTCAGCACAACTTAAATTTGCTTTTGTGCTTGGCTGAAGGGGGACGGTATTTACTTGTATACTTAGTCAAGCAGTTATGTAAGCACACTGCTAGCATGAGGGCCTTGAACTGAAGAGTTGAACTGTAACAATGACTTGGACATAGATTCTATTTTGAGCTTGATTTGCCAAGCAGTGTCTCAGAATTTATATATAAAACTACTGAGGTGAATTAAGCCATGAAAGACCTGATCTTTCCCCCTAAATGGTCCTCCTCTATTGGGAATGCATCCTACTCCCTAGAGCTATTCTCTTTAGATAGCTGTAAGAAGAGAGATTTGACTTGATTTAATAGAAAGAAATGTATAATCTCTTTAATTGCTCTTTGGTCTTTGTGAATGAAAACAGAACCTTGTGCTGCATAGTCTCATTCTGTTGGAAGACAAAGCTGTATGAACCGCTATTCTGTAGTCGTACAATGAAGTGCCATAATTGCTTCCTTTGCTGCTATTTAGTTCTTACTATATTTTACTGAAAGCTGTTTTTTTTTTCCTTTGAGGAAACAGCTTAAGGGTATATAACCTGGTTTCATATCATAGGTTATCATTTATATTTTAACAATGCAGGGGTTTGTTGTCCAGCTATTAACTTTTCAGGGCAGTCAGCTCTGAAAGCATATGTTTATTTTGTTATGCTTGTTTCTCTTTCCTGTAGAGGTGCACTGGTATATCAGTCCATATCATATTGGCACCAATAAAAGGAAAATTGATATTATCAGCAGTTGGCTTTTTTTGGCCAATGTAGCTGATAACAAAACATAACAAAACAAAACAGCCGTGCGCATGCGCAAAGCCGCAGCACGCACATAGTCAGGAATGCAGCCCAGCAGCTTGGAGAGCAGTTTCCAGCCGGTAAGTCTGGTAGGGAAGGGGCATGATTGAAGGGTCCAGTGAGGGAAGAAGTGGGGCTAGGGCAGAGTTAAGTACTGTCCAGCCAGGGCAGGACAGGGCATGGGACAGAGCTGCGGGCGGCTCATCTTGGGGGTTGGCTCCCATGGCTGTGTGCACCCCTGAGAGAGGCATGGGGGGGCATGTGCCCCGCCATATTTGTGCACAAGGCAAGGTTGGACTGCCACTGGGACTGGAGGCTGCGCCAGCCTCTTCTCCGGCGGGGGGGGCGGGGGGGGGCGTTCCCCCCCCCCATATTTGTGCACAAGGCAGGGTGGGCCTGCCACTGGGACTGGAGGCTGCGCCAGCCTCTTCTCAGTGAGGGGGGCTGGGTAGGAGCTGTGCTCAGGGCAGGCAGCAGCGGCACTTGGAGTGGGGGGCTAAGGGATGGGCTACAGCTACCCCAAATTTCACCATATCCCCACCACAGCTCTCCCAGACAGCCCACCTCTGCCCTGCACACAAATCCAGAGGGGCGCATGCCCTCCATGCCTCCCGTGGGGGTGTGCACAGTGGCAGGGAGCTGCCCTCCCCCTCTTCCCTAGATGAGATACCTGTGGCTCCCAGCCCCAGGCTTTCATTCAACATCCTGGCTGGGCAGCACCTACCCCTGCCCCACTCCCTCCCTTACTGTGGGGGCCTCGATCTGCGCCTCCATATGCCTTGCCCCCCACAGACTTACCGGCCAGATGCTGCTCTCGAAGCTGCTGGGCTGCGTTTTGGCAATCAGAGTGGTATCAGCTGATATGATTGGTTAATAATCAGCCATTGGTATCAGCCAAAAAAATCTTTATCGGTGCACCCCTACTTTCCTCTACGTGCAAGAAGTCTTATGAAACAATGGATTTTATCTTATGTATGTAAAACAATATCTCTGTTCTCAACGGGAGCCAAATTTGCTACCACAAGAAAATGGACCAAGTAAATTAATCAATGTGTTGGGAGTGTGTATGCTTCCCAAGCATATTGCTTTTGAGACTGTTGCAAAATACTGAGTTGAACTGAAAAGAATTTGTACTGTTTCATTGTCTTAATGAAAAAATGCTGTTTTCCTCAGAAAAAAACAGGGTGGAAAAAAAATGACCTATTTACTAGATTAGTTTAATACTGAGTAAGGGATAAAGTCAGAAACTCTTAAAGCATGGGATTTCTTCTGCATAACTTTGACTAGCACAGACTTATTTCTAAAGTAATGCTTAAATTCCACAGCTGAGGCAAACTTGGAGTCCTGGTTTCATACTAATCTCTTTAGTGAAAAAGAAGTATTAAGAGCTGTTTACTACATTATTTATTAATGTGGTTCTGCTGCAGAATATCTTGTATTAAGAAGTCTGAAGTGGTAACACCCTTCTGGGTTTTTGTATACTCATTGGCCCCATATTCTTTTCCTCTCAGAATGCTGAAAATTCTAAGCATTATGTAGCATAATGTATAAAGTACATCCCCAGTTTAGATTTAGCCCTTATAGAAGATGCCATATTTGCAGTCCTCAGGACTGAAATGCTTTATTCATAAAACTAGGTACACAGCACTAAGTACTAGGGAATGAGCTTCCTTAGCACTATGCTCTAACCTAGAGTTATTGAGACAGCCTGTGCAATAGACATAAGTGTCCACAGACCATTTATTCCCTGATCTCTCTCCAGAGGTTTTATCAAGACAGTCAGTAATAACTACTGAGACGTAGTTAGCCTTGTTAGTCTGAAGGCAGGGCAGGGTGGCACATTAAGAAAAGGCATAAGCGGTCTTAGGCAACAGTCAACTTCATCAGATGTTAGGAATGGACTTGCAGAGACGTGGGGTACTAAATAGAAAGGAATAAAGTAATTTAAAAACAAAGGATAGGGAAAG
>NW_005842017.1:2539648-2553351 GCF_000455745.1 Alligator sinensis | reverse complement strand
GAGCGAGAGGGTACTCAGCTGAGAGAGGTAAAGGTGGGTTGAAGAGATCAAAAGCGAAAAAGCAGCTACCTGTTAAGGGTCATAAGGGTTTGTTATAACCCGGGATCCTGGTTTTCTCTATTTAAAAAAAAACAACCAAAAAACCGCCAAGTTCTCTGATTTAAATCCCAAAATTCATGTTTTTTCACAATGAATATGAAACCCCATTCTCTCTCTCTCTCTCTCTCTCTCTCTATATATATATATATATAGGTAGGTATCAGTTGAACACAATGTTTTATTGATGCATTTACAATTTAGAAGCAGTTTGGAAGCCTATCAATGCCTCTATCACTATAATAAAATAAATTCTAAATACCTATATATTTTGGCATTTTATTTTGTTTTTTTAATCATTGAAAATCAGGGCTCCCCCTGTCCCCTTCGCTCACCTGAATGCAAGTTGCTGTGGCTGCCTGTCCCTTCCCCTCCCTCCTCCTTTCCCCACTTTGTGAACAGCCCTGATATGCTGGTGCCCTGCCCCTGCTCATGCTGTTGCCCCTTATATGCAAGCCACAGCCCCTCCAGCCCTGCAGTGCCCCTCCTGACCCACAGCCCCCTGGTCCTGCTGGTGCCCCTCGCTCCTAACCCACAGCCTCCTGGTCCTGCTGGTGCCCCTCACTCACAGCCTACAGCCCCTCACCCCCCCAGGTCTCCTCCTCCCAACCCACAGCCCCCTGGCCCTGCCAGTGCCCCCCACCCCTGCTGGGACCCCTAACTCATGCCCTGCAGTGTCGTGTGTGTGTGTGTGTGTGTGTGTGTGTGTCCCAGTCCCCCTCCAGCCCTCCCAGCTACAGAAAATCATCCACGTTTTTCTGTACAGCATGGAAAACCCAGGTCCCTGGTTATAACCCTTATTTGCCTCATTGCCCAGTATTGATTATTGTTATGGTGGTTCTTATTTGGATACCTATCCTCCAGAAAAACTGTATTTTCACCCTTCATGATGACTTGGAATCCTTTGCAGATACGGGAGATGTATTTAGTGGAATTTATCTTTGGTACTGGATAACTTATTTGCATGATACTTAGGGCGCAGTCAGAAGTGACAATTTTTGCCTGATCTGTCCACAGAAAGTGGTTTATAGCCATGAGCAAACACAAATGTGTGGCTTTAGACAGCTTGAAAACTGGCCAGTCGAGTAAAAATCTGATCCCTCGTTGCATGAAATGAGGGGTCAGATGAAGACATTTCAAAATGTGTCTTCTGTAAATGCTGTCTGTGCTGCCTGTCAGCCTGTTGCTGTTTTCAGAAGGGGAGGAAGGAAAGGGAGTGGCAGGAGTTTGGTCTGGGGGTTTTTCAGCCCTGACTGAAGGGTGGGGAAGGAGTACCAGCTGGGGAACCCCTAGAATGAGTTCCCTCTGCTCCCTTTCCCCCCTCCCATTTTGAAAAATGTGACTGATTATAGGCTGGCAGCCAGCAGCTAAATTTCCCTTCCCCCTGGAACCAGCAGTGAATTTCTGTTTGTCCCAGGGGGTCATTGTAACTCAGAACACTTCCTGCAAAGCTTCTCACTTACAGCAGGGAGCTGCACTTCTGTTTGCACCCCAAATTTCTCAGACATCACAGGAGTCTCTTATCACTGAAGTAGCTGTGGGTCAGCTAGAATTCAGGTAAAGAGCTAGGTAAAGACTTGCATAAGACTGTTATGGCAATGTTTAACTGAAAAGTTACATGCTCTGGGATTTTTTTCTTTTGTTTTTCTTTTAAAATCAAGACAGGAAAGTCTATGGAGCATTAGCTGCAATAGAAAACACCCAGGCCAAATAGTATCTAAATGCCAGTGTAAAATTTTGGGCAAAAGTATCTTATTCTGTTTGTACAATGGTGTTCTAGTTCATGACTAGATCTTCTAGATAATCTTAATGCTGATGATACTACACCATTTGCTGTACCTCTTCTATGTTATTTTTATTAATGCTTTTTCTGGCATACAGGGAATAGGAAGAGAAAATATGTTAGACCACATACATCAACAGTTGAAAAAATGTATTTTGTTATATAGTAGTAACATTCAGCAACACTGGCATGATGCATGTGCCTAAGTGGGCAGACTTAATATTATTAATCTCAGCCATGGCATTTTCTGATCTTTGAGTACTTTAACTATGGAAACTTTACAAGCTCAATGATTTTCTTGTTCGAATATGCTATTTAGCTTCTGCATATAAACATCTCTCTGCTGGTATTTGGGATCACAGTGACTACTAATTTTGCTCTGTCTTCCAATTTTGTTTTTTCCTTAGCAATGAAGCATGGAGGTATATGGGTGGCTATGCAAAGCCTGTCACTCTTCTAGATGTTGCCACCAAAGGTCTCAAGTGGGGATTTGCAGCCTTTGTGATAGCTCTTGGAATCGAATATGCACTATATCCTCCAAAGAAAAATGGGGGACATCACTGAAGGTGGAATAACGGAACATAACATTACTCGCTCAGTTCAAGAGGAATCCGTGTACTTTATTATACAGCAGCTTGCTGCTTTTGCTGTAATTATAAAGATGCCTATTAAAGTTTCTCATAGGCAAGATCTCCTCTTTATGCCTTTGTCACCATTTCTTGGGTTGGAGAAAGAGTATCCAGGGTCATTCCCTAATCTAAGCATGACTTGATACCTCACATAAAGTGATATGTGCCACCAGGATTTGCTGAACAATGGTGTAGTAAAGGCCTTGTGACACTGTGCTAGGTTACAACTACAGAACAAGAAGTTATAATCCGTTGTGTAGATCTCTACAATATTATCATTTCTCCATGCTTACATGCTTTGATCAGTGAAATAGTAGTGTGTATCAATGGAATTTATAGTAGGCTTTTAGAAATAGGTGCTTGTTATCCACAAAGTGAAAGGAAAACTTCCCAATTTAAATGTTGTCAAGAATTAGTTTCTGACTTAGAAAAGTCACTCTTTGTCTGCTTCTTAAAATATCTTCTTTCTTCTCAGTAGGTAGAAATTATT
Source organism: Alligator sinensis (assembly GCF_000455745.1). Classification (NCBI taxonomy): domain Eukaryota; kingdom Metazoa; phylum Chordata; order Crocodylia; family Alligatoridae; genus Alligator; species Alligator sinensis. Next base: position 2,550,353 of record NW_005842017.1, on the reverse strand, counting down.
TTTACATAATTTATTATTGAACAAATATTCTTTGCTGCCTTTTTAATAAAGATCACAAAAGCACCAACGTTTTAAAACTGAGAGAGTTATGCTTTGCCTTCAGAAATTTCCTTCTCTAAACAGATACAGATTTTGAAACACAAAGAAACACTTTTTTGTCATTAAATCGTTGTAATACTTTCTTCACTTCTTAGCTGAAACCTATTAACCTTTCTACTTCAACCAGTTTCAGAGTTTCTTAAGGAGTGACTCCTTATTTGGGATTCAAAATATTTTGGATATTTGAAAAGGAAAGAATGGAGAAAAAACAACTTTTTATAGTCCCCTTTTTTCCAAGGATTTTGACCATACAGATATGCTTAAAAATACCAGTGCTCTTTCTGAGTCCTCAAAATAGCTATCTTTTCTTCTGTTTCCTTATTCTCATTACTTACTTGAAGCAGAAGGAAAAAAAGTATGTTTAAGGATGCAGAGTGCAAAATATTCTCTAAACAAATGAGTTTATATAAGAAGTCTAATCTGGAGGTGAGAGGGGAGGAGAGGATGGCATGTGAGCTTAGCAGGGCAGATAAGGCCACATACAGACATTCAGTTTACCCTGGGAGAGTTGCTGTTCTCCTGGCAGAAACAGTTAGCATGATGTTCAGGATTTTTTCTCCCAAAGCAAAAATGGCCAATCCAGGAGAAAAATAACCCAGAAACAACCAGGGTTAAATCACTCCCAGGCCAGATGTCTTTACACATTCCATTCTGCTGCATAGTCCTCCAACATCCCAGAGTACTTTGCATGTGTACACAACTTAAAAAAAATCAGCAGCTGGGAGTTGCAGGATGGGCACCAATTCTTCCTATTAATAGTACTATTGGAGTAAGGTAAACTACTGTTGGGTTGGACTTGATGAAAATAGAAACTCATATATTTACATAAAATTATGATTAAAAATAATATAAATCCAGGGCCAACCAATATAGTAGCCCCTCCAGTTACCAGGCTATCTTCTATTTTAATACAGCTTGTGTGCACCCCAAAATTAGTGATATCACCAGTATTTGTTGTCTATTAATTTTTGCCGTCTGGCAACTCAGATATATTATTAAACACAATTTTTCAATGTCTGAAGGATCCAAACATACGAATGTACAAAATACATAGTGGAAGAAATCCCACCTGCAGCAAATGTCACCTTGTCAAATGTGATCAAGTAGTTCGAGGCTGCAGTTAATTTTATCACCTCAGTCAGTTGAGTTTGGTTGTTATGGAAATACAGTAAGATCTTGATGGAACTTTTCTGGTTTATAGTATGTTCAATAGCATATTCCAAAGTTATCCAATGCAAACAACTGGGTTATTTGACCCTTAACTGGTAAGAGGTGAAAGTAAGAAGGATAGCATGGAAAAGGAGTTTACAGAAGGGAAGCAGAGAGAGAAATGCATCTGAAAACTGAATGCAAATAGCAGAGGTTCTCAACCTTTTTAGACTCAAGGAACCCATCGCTGGACTTCAGGCATCTCTTGGGAAATGCCAGCTCTTCCTTTTCACTTATTTTTTGACTACAGAAAAATAATAGCTTCCCAGCAGGGGTGGTGCAGGCACCTACCCTGGAGGTCTTCAAAAGGAGACTGGATGCACACACCTTGCTGGGGTTATTTGACCCCGGCAGTCTTTCCAGCCTAGAGCAGGGGGGCTGGACCCAGTGATCTCATGAAGTCCCTTCCAGCCCTAAACTTCTGTGAATGTGTGTGTGAATAGAGCAATGCTTCTGTTGCAAAGAGCTCAGAAAGACCACAACAGGTCTAACACTCTGGATTTCTATTTGAAACCTCTGGGTTTCTCTTATGAATCATGTTTGCACACCTAACAGTGCTGACACTTCATGGCATCCTTGAGAGGATCTTAAGGCACCCTTGTTGAGAATTACCGGCATAGAGAATCGTGCCTAGAGAGAATTTTATTGTAATTTTCTCAAGAGGCACGGAAGACACACCAAACATACAGCCTGGCCCGCAGAGCCACTTTATCTGACCTGATGGGCAACTGGACATTGGGTGGCTGGGCCAGGGGGAGAGCCTGCAGCATAATCCAGGGCCCCAGTGAACATGGCAGTCAGTGGCAGGAGAGAAAGCAAGGTTTGATATAGTCTTGGTTGTTCTTTGGCTGCTTTGCTTGTTGCTATCACCCTAGGCTAGAGCTGTCACCATGTACCACATGCCTCATGCAGGAACCAGAGCTGTTGCTGCAGCACAGAAAATGCAGGGGCAGTGACAGCTCCAGCTCTGGCATGGGACACATGGTGGCCCTGAAATAGATCCAACCTGCAAGGATCCAGCCCAGGGTAGTTTTGACACAACTGATCTAAGACAATCTAAACACATAGTGCTTAGATTATAAACTCTTTGGGGCAAATTGTCTTTTTGAAAGGCGTATGTGTTTACAGTGCCTAGCACAGCTAGAGCCCTGTTTCATCAATAGGGCTCCTAGTCACTAGGGTGTTAATTCTCTTAACTATTTGAAGTCCATGGTAAATAAGCATGTGCTGAAGTCAGCATTTCAAGTACCTGGAGCTGGACACTTATAAAAACCATGATGGAATACTGTCTTGTAGCTGAAAGCTTGCCTAAATCTCTCCCAACTGTGCAGTTGGTCCTAAAAAAGACACCAATCACAAAAATCCTTGCCTCTTGCATATTTCCTGAACCATCAGAGCTACAACATCACTCTACCACTACCATGATAGAATAGTTTTTTCACTTTTCCATGGATATAATGTCACTGTTGTCCCTCCCCCTTCTGGTCTGCAACCTGATCTTTAGCTTACGGTAACATGTCACATGCATATTCATTGAGACATCCTACTTTTCTGACTTCAGTGTCAAACATGCAGTACATTTTCATTATAGGGCAGTTGGCAGGAGTGTGTGACCTGCAATAACTGTCACAAGACCACAAAGTATTGCAAAAATTCCTATTTTTGTCTTGGCTGAATTTCCCCTTTTTATAAAACCCTTCTGAGGGGTGTTATGACAAAGTCTTGTTTTCAGAGTCCAATAAGCAGTATTTGTGACCATTTATATCTGTGCTGTTCAATGGTATTTTCACATGAACATTTCACGTGATATTTCACATGAAGATTTTCACATGATATTGCTTCACAAAATTGTTTATAGCAGGGGTTGGTCATGGTTTCCAGTAGTGGGGCCAGAAAGACTGACCTCAGGTTGGAGGAAGGCAGTCATTAGGACCTGATTGCCACCAACCACTTCTCCATTCAGCTGTGATGCAGCATGGTAAAAGTCCCTCTCTGCCAGAGGCCATCTGCCTAGTAGCACAGGCAGAACTTTCCCTCCAATGTAGTCCCCAGCTTCTGACAGTGGCACAGTGCAGGGAGAGCTGCCAAAGCCACATAGCTCCACAGGCATCAAATGGCTCTATGAGTTAGACCAGGCTTGTCCAAGATATGGCCCACGGGCCACCATGCGGCTCACCAAGCCATTTTATCTGGCCCACGGAGGCGGCGGAGTGCGGAGCCACGGCAGCGGCAGCGGGGCAGCGGCAAGGTGGGCAGAGCAGCAAGGGGAGGGGAGCTGCTTACCCCCGCGGAGCCTGGCTCATAAGTGAGCCGGGTCCTGCCGCAGCTGCCCCGAGGGCTGCGCAGAGCAGGGCTGTCCCAGCCATACCTGATTGGACGAGCTGGGTATGGGCTCCGCCCCTTGCCCCCGGCACATGGCCGGGGGAGCTGCAGCATGGCCCATGCCCTGCCCACATGCGTGGTGGCCAGAGGGACAAGGTAAGTTCCCACGTGTAGCTGGGGGCACCTCGGGGCCGGCTGAGGCAGACGGAGGCATGGGGTAAGTTTCCGTACGGAGCTGGAGGCGCCTCGGGGCCAGGCCAGGGCGGACAGAAGCACAGAGTAAGTTCCCATGCGGAGCTGGGGGCACCTCAGGGCCGGGCCAGGGCGGACAAAGGCACGGGGTAAGTTCCTGTGCTGAGCAGACCCATTTCATTGTCACTTACTGCAACTTCATTGGTGTCAAAGGTCACGTGACATCACTTCCTGATGTGACGTCACTTCCTGTGAGGTCTTTGAATATGGCCCACTTGGTGACAAAAAGTTTGTGATCCGGCCCCACATTCAAAAAGGTTGGACGCCCCTGGGTTAGACCCAGCCTATGAGCTGCAGATTACTGACCCCTGGTTTACAGGGCAAATAGTTTATTTTAGTCTTTGTACTTAATTCTCTCTTGAGCATCCTATACCATCACTGCATTCTGTTAAAAATAAAACAAGAACATGCTGTACAAAGTCAAATGTCCAAAGCCTAAGGCACATTACTACTACTACTACACATCTTTATTTGCTTGTGTGCACTTTTTATGCCATCTAGGCCCAAAATTAAATTGTGCTTGTGATAATCTTGGTTTTAGATGGAAGCCTAGAAGGAAACAATTATTAATAGAACTAAAGTTGCACATGGTGTACATCAGACACGTGCATGTCACCGAAGAGGCTCTTTGTGGGAATACTGTGTAACAGCAGTTTGAAGCATACTCTTGTCATGCATGCATCATTTTTTTTTTGCTGTAATGGCCCTAACATTTTTCAGTGAGGGTCTACTTTAGTTATTCCCTTGCAATCTTTATGAAAGCTAATCTGTAATTATTGTGTTTGATGTCCTGTTAGGTTTTTTTTATTTCTGTATATCCTTTTTTTTTTTTTTAATTCATACATCCCTCTGAAATACTTCAGCAGGCAGAAGTTAATTTGTTTAGGGCTTGATTCTGCTTCTATTGGAGTAAGTTGGCTTAATTGCCATTACTATTAACTGAAAGACTTTAGCTCTTTAAAATGCAAGGAGCTAGATGAGAGGTGGCCAACCTTTGGTACAAGTGCCGTAAGTGGCTGAGCAGTTGTATGTGACAGATCAGTGAAGGAGCAGGAAATACAACAACAGATAAGGCAGGGAGCAGAAAGAAGAGCAGCAGACCAGGCAGGGGGTAGAGCCACAGATAGAGCAAGGGAAAAGGATTGGTTTGGCACTCAGGGTATGGTTCTTACACCTGCCAAAAAAGTTGGCCCCCTTTGATCTAGATCCTTATCTGGTAAAAAAATGTTTACATTTCCCCTGGAGCCAACCAAGCTGTGCCTATTAACATTCCCTGAAGATCTAGCCATCCATTTTTATTTTCTAAGTCTCTCATCTTGACAAAGAAATAGGATTAAATACAGTGATTATAATCTGACTATAAAAATTAAGTACTTTAGACTTGGCTGAGAGATGCATGAAATGTAAATTAATACTTGATACATACCTAATTTGATATAGTTTTGTTATACAGATTTTATTTTAGAAATAATTAATAATTTTGTTTATAGATAGTTTTGTTCTATGTGCTAAAGTACTGTGGTTTTAGATCAGTGATTCTCCAAGCTGCCATAGCAGGCTTTTAAGATTGCTGAAGACTGCTGCACAATATTGGCACTGTTAGTTTTTCATAAGATAAATCCAGAGATTTCAAATAAAAATCCAGTGTCTAAAAAATCTGACCTGTTATGCTTTTTCTGAGTTCTTTACAAGAAAATAATTGCTCTATTATTTTGTCATAATAAAAAATGAGTGAAAGCTAAAAGCGGTCATTTTTCAAGAGGTACCTAGAGCCTACTGAGGGATGCCTTGAATATAAAAAACATGATGTTCATTTTCTGGGAAAGAAATGTTACAGGAAAAGTATAATAATGATCCTACAGAAAATCAATGAAGCATATGCACAGTTTTGAATAGCCTAGTCCTGTGTCTTCAGATTTTCATCTGGCATTTGAAATGACAGATTTCTACTTCCTTAGTAATTTCAGCCTTGACTCAGGAAAGCACATAAATACTTAAATCTATACTTATTCAGGACAAGTCAGGTAACGTGTAATTTTAAGCACTTAAAATTAAATGCCTAAGTGCTATTCTGAATAAGGTTACTCTTATAAATTGGTGACAGATGAAAAAAAAAGATGTATTTCACAGCTTCAGACTTTCTACCTTGTATAATAACACTGGACCAAATTCATTATTAGTAAAACAGAACTGTTTCAAGCAAACCAAATGTACTGATGCATTAAGGACTCCAATTCAATAATTTGAGGTCATGCCTATGATTAATCTGACACATCAAGATCACTGTAGCCTGAGTTTCTAATAAATTAACTTGATCTTCTGTAGAATGTAAAAATGTCTGTTCACGTTCTAAAACAACTGTGGTGTATAACTGTTAGTCTTTTTACGTATATAATATGTGGCATAGAGATTTTAATTTCACATTTATTTTATTGCTACTAATCTTAACATAGAAAGTACTCCACAATCAAGAAAGTGATACTAAGGACTAAGCCTGCCTTTAGTGTAACCATAGCAATGCCTGTCCTAAAAATAAAGTAGCTCTCTGCCAGCACATGAGATCATTTTACAGATCAAGAATCAGGTTCACAAACAACAGTGGCCACCTGAATCTGAGGATCTCAAGTAATTGTAAAACAATATAACTAGAGAGCTTGTCTCAGACTAAGTGCTTAAAAATAGAATAGATGATGGTCAGAGCTGACTTCCTTTTTCAAGCAGAAATCCTATCTATGTCTGGAAATGGAAAAGTATTTCTGCAAATCTGGGAAGGTATTGATGATTCATCCACTGTTTTGCTAACACTGATTTTTACAGTTTTACATAATTTGGTACATAACTCCGTAATTCATATCCTCCAGATTAATCCGCATCAGGATAGGACATCATCTTATTGCAATATACAGTACAATACCAACTACATTATTAGAATACAGAGTGCATTTAAAGAACTGGCTCTGCTCCAAATTTTAGTAGCATAACAAAAGACGTAATTACTAACATTTTCACGCTGTGGGTGGCTCTTCATGGGGCAGTTATAGGGTAAAGACCACATTTTCTCACCTACACCACACACCTTTATCCCCCAAATTGGGATGCATGTTTTAAGCAGGGAAGGGAAGCTGTTTTCTTCGCTGGAAAAGAAGCGAGCCTGGAAATACTGTGCACACCATGTAGCTGTCAAGTCCTGCGTTCATTCTCTCTCATAGTTTTTGGCTGAGCACTGTAGCTTGTACCCGCCTTCAGCTACCTAAAAAGGGTGGTTCCAAAGAGGATGGAACTAGACTTCTCAATGGTGACAGATGACAGAACAAGGAACAATGGTCTCAAATTGCAACAAGAAAAGTTTAGGTTAGGAGGATAGTAAAAAACACTGGAACAGATTATCCAGAGAAGTTGTAGAATATACATCTATGAAGGTTTTTAAGACCCAACTAGACAAAGCTTTGTCTGGGATGCTACAGTAGGGGATGGTCCTGCTTTGAATAGGGCGTTGGACTAGATGACTTCCTGAGGTCACTTCCAACTCTAATTTTCTTTGTTTCTGTAACTCAAGATGATGTAAGCCAGTGGCTCCCAACCTTGGGTCACGACCCAAATCAGAGTTGCATCTGCAGGTCTCTCCTGGCGCATGGTCCATGCGGCTCTTGCTACTGCTGCCCCTAGCAATCCCGGCTTGGCCCGGGCTCTGCTGGTGCTGCTGAGCATGAGTGAGTCAGGGACAGGGGTCACAACCTGGATTTAGGGTCGCAGCAAAAAAAGGTTGGGAGCTACTGATGTAAAGCAAACACAATATATTTACTGTGTATGCAAAAGAATTACTTAAAAATGCAATGTCTAACAAGTAAATAATAGTCCATGAGGTTTATAGCATTTTAAGTAGTCCTGGGACAGTTTTTTTTAATGTTTTTTTCTTAAGTTTAAAAATACATGTGTTTGAGAACAAAAATAATATAATCAATACAGATCAAAAGAAACATGCCCAAGAGAGATTAGACTCTGAACTGTAAGCCCTCAGATTCCTAAATTTAAATTGATGTTCCTATTCCTTTTCAGTTATGTGCATGCAATCTTACTAGTAAATCATAAAATCTGAACTAGCTCACATGACCTACAGGTAGTCCTTGACTTACAACATTTCGAGTTACAACATTTCGCACTTACACCATTTATAAATTGACACTGTTTCAACTTTCTGACATCAATTTCAACTTTACAGTGCTTGATCTGACGCAACGCCATGCCTGCAAACAAGTTCACTATGTCGCCCATCTCCCTGGAGAACAGCTGTCTAAACTTCCTTGGACATTTTCTTTAGGAAAGCAGGCAAGACTCCAGAAAAACCTGCAGCCTGAGAAGACTCCAGCAAGAATACTTCAAAAAGTCCAACCAAGAGCCTTTCAAAAAGTCCAGCAAAGTCACCTCAAAGAAGTCCTTCCAAATCAATATGATTACTATTTACAATATAAATACATTAATGTAGCTATATTACTCATCTATAATTGATTGAGTACAAAATTCTGGGTTATTTTTGGTGACAACAGGGTATTGGGCGTTGGTTCAATCTCCCATTCAGGAACGAATACCCCATGTATAACATTGTTTCCTATGGGAAAATTGATTCCGAGTTACAACGTTTCAACTTAAGACACAGTTTTCAGGAACCAATTGTGTTGTAAGTCTGAGGACTGCCTGTACTACAATTTAAAAAACAGCTTTATACTCATATACTGGGATCCTGGTTTTCTCTGATAAAAAACAATCCCCAACTTTCAGTTTAAAAAAAGTAACCCCAAATCCACATTTTTCCCTTGTCAAAATGAGATTCCTATATACATATATATTAGTGGTGTTTAATTTGATCAGGGAAAAATATGGATTTGGGGTTATTTTTTTTAATCCAAAAATTAGGGATTTTTTTAATCAGAGAAAACCAGGATCCCTGCTCGTATGAAATGTAAGAAGTTATAGAAAAGGAAAAGGGGGCATAAACAAATAACAGTGTGTCAGTTCTTTATGTATACAATGCTCTTATGATAACAAAAAAGATTTTTTTCCCCTCATTTAGCATAGATTTCTTTTGGTGAGGAAAATAAAACTTCTCTACACATTCCATTCATTAGCCATTAGCCTGCAGTCAAAACTTAAGCTAAGCCCTTAATAGACTTTTGCTACTAAACTGGGTCAAGCTTTTGTGCAGTTGGATGGAATATATCCAGGGGGAGATGTACTGATTCAGTAGGTACCGGTTTTCCTTCTAAGTCGGCACTAATCTAACGTCATAGTATGATGCTGGGCATACTGTCATCACTGTCTTATATTAGCTATTAAAACTAATCTCCTGACCTCATGTGATCAATAGGAAACTCGTGACATTTTTTGCAAGAGACAATTTTAGCTTGTATCTGGCCAAATTTCAGTCTAAATTATTAATTTTGCCTAGCAGAGCTCTCCCAGCAGTTTCAGTTAAAATATGCCCAATCATGTGTAGTGTTTTTGCATGAGACTACACAACTACTGTATTTCAGTGGGGGAAGAAAATGATTCATGCTTACAGCATTTTATAAATGCTCTGAAATCCCTCAGGGTAAAAGGTGTTACATAAATGTGAAAAGTTGTCAGACCCTGTCAGAACCTACCACAGATTTTGCTTCATGACGGAAGCAGCATGGTCTAGCTTTCTAAACCTAGGACTTTGAGACAGCAGCTGCCAACTTCTAGTTCTGGCTCAGTTTAATTGCCCATTTGACTTAAATTTTGTCTCTTTACTTTCCTATATGCAAATTGGATGTGACAATACCCACACTGCATACTTGAGGATCCATTCTTTGTACAACCATTTGAAGCTGCCAATTACTATATATCTGCATACTGCTGTTCTCAATCAGATGTGCACAGAGACAACTTTCCTGCATTTCCTGTGAGTCTCAAACATGTTTTCTTGGCCAAAATGCCTCAGTAGACTGAATGCACATTGATCAATTAATCCACTGGAAAACTATGTTGAGCCACACCCATGATTGGGTGGTGGGCTTTTGGGGATATACCATATATAGAAGTGACAGGACAGAGAGGAAAGGCGGAGGGGTTGCGCTCTATGTCAAAGAGCACCTCACAACATCAAGAATTAGCTTCAGGTTAGAGGAGGGTCGAGCAGAGACACTGTGGGTCAAACTACAAGGGCAGCATGGCGAAAGGGACCTTATGGTGGGTGTCTACTACAGACCACTCAACCAGGGGGAAGAGCTGGACCAGGACTTCTCCGGTCAGCTTATGGAGGCAGTTAGGCCAAGCGATGTTATTGTCATGGGTGACCTAAACTACCCAGACATTTGCTGGGAGGAGCAGACAGCCAAGTCTGACCACTCACATAGGTTTCTGGCTGTATTACAGGACCTTCACCTTATCCAGGAGGTGCACAGCCCCACTAGGGGTAATGCCTTGCTGGACCTGGTCCCGGCCACTGGGGATGATCTGGTGAGGGGACAGCAGGTCCTTGACCACCTGGGCAATAGCGATCATCACCTGCTGGAATTCACTATCCAGCGCAGGGTGTCCAGGGCTTACAGCAAGACTAAAGCCCTTGACTTCAGAAGGGCCAACTTCAATGAGCTTTGGAGATTAGTGAGGGAGGCACTAAAGGCCCAGAAGGTAGAGGAGATGGGAATCCACAAGGTATGGTTGTACCTTAAGGGTGCCATCCTCCAGGCCAAAACGATAACAGTCCCTGAGAGAAGCAAAGAGGGTAAGAGTGCTCAGAAACCCCCTTGGCTCAGCAAGGGCATTCAGGAATGCCTGAGGACTAAAAGGGAGGCGTACAACC
>NW_005842017.1:2538278-2539567 GCF_000455745.1 Alligator sinensis | reverse complement strand
GAGTGTAGGAGGGCTATTAGGAAGGCCAAGACATAAATGGAACTCAGGCTAGTGTCCAGGACTAAGGACAACAAAAAGTCCTTTTTCAAGTACATTGGGAGGAAGAAGAGAGCATCAGGCAATGTAAGGCCCCTGCAAGATGCAAACGGTAATCTTGTGGCTACACCAGACAAGAAAACTGATATTTTTAACAGTTTCTTTGCCTCTGTTTTCTTGAACAGGGACTGGGACATCTGTCCTGCCAGAGGTAGGGACCATATCAGGGATAGCTCTGTCAGGCCTTGGGTCAGCGCAGAGGTAGTTAGGGATTTTCTGGAAGGGCTGGACATTTTTAAATCTGCAGGTCCAGATGCCCTTCACCCAAGGGTGTTGAGGGAGCTGGCAGGGGTCATTGCGGAGCCCTTGGCCCGGCTGTATAAGCACTCGTGGTCATCTGGCCAGGTGATGGGGGATTGTAAACTAGCTGTGGTCCCCATTTTTAAGAAAGGGAGGAAGGAGGACCCAAGTTACTATAGGCCCGTAAGCCTGCCCTCGGTGCTCGGGAAGATCTTGGAGAGAATCATCAAGGAGCACAACTGTGGGAGGCCAGCAGGGGAGATCATGCTCAGGAGCAACCAGCATGGGTTCATCAAAGGCAGGTCCTGCCTGACCAACCTGATTGCCTTTTATGACCAAGTAACTAAATCCTTGGATGATGGTGTTGCCATGGACGTAGTCTTTCTAAACTTTAAGAAGGCCTTTGACACTGTCTCTCACCCCATCCTCATCAATAAATTAAGCAACTGTGGCATTGATGCCTGCACAGTTGGATGAGTAAAAAATTGGCTGATGGGGTGCACCCAGAGAGTAGTGGTGGACGGGTCGTATTCAACCTGGCGAGATGTGAGCAATGGGGTACCCCAGGGCTCGGTCCTCAGGCCCGCACTGTTTAACATCTTCATCAGCGACTTGGACAAGGGGATTGAAAGCACGTTGTCCAAGTTTGCTGATAACACTAAGATGTGGGGCGAGGTGGACACACTTGAAGGGAGAGAGAAGCTGCAACTAGATTTAGACAGACTACAAAAGTGGGCAGATGAGAATTGGATGGGGTTCAACCTAGACAAATGCAGGGTGCTGCACCTGCAGCATACAGGAATCCACAGCATACATACAGGCTGGGGAGTTCCCCTCTCGAAAGCACAGAGGCAGAAAGGGATCTTGGGAGTCATTATCGACTCCAAGATGAACATGAGCCGCCAATGCCAGACTGCAGCCAGCAAGGCCAGCCATACTTTGTCATGCATCCC
>NW_005842017.1:2537408-2537988 GCF_000455745.1 Alligator sinensis | reverse complement strand
TTTAAAACCCCAGCATTCATTCCTGCCTGTGGCAGGGGGTCAGGCTAGATGATCTGTTCAGGTCCCTCCTGACCCTAGCTACTATGAAACTATGAATACATACTACCTTATGTTTTATAAATGGCCGTAACTTCAGTGAAGAAACACTGCCAGCTGCTCTGCGTGGCACAGCCCAGTCCTGCACAGGGATTCCCATGGCCCTAGAGGTCCTCACCCTATCCTGCATCCCAGATGCTACAGGACGAGACTTGGATGTTCTCCCACTTCCGAAGTGAACCTGAGTTCACAACAGCTTGTGCTTGCTCTCTCACTAGATGCTATTTACTCTCTGAAGGTGCACATTTACCCTTCGCCCTTCCCCAGCCGGACCAGCCGCTTCAAGCGGCCAGGCTTTAGCAGCAGTTTAGCTCCCTCCCCGCTCCGACTTGTGAAGTGGCTGCACTGAGGCCTGAGCCGCCCTGGCGGGAGAAGGGGGCTACAGCTGGTTGGCTCCCACCGCCCACGTGCAGCACCACCCCAGCTCCCACCAGCAGCGCGGCCGCAGTGACAGGAGCGTCCTTCGCCACGAGGCAAGGGGGCG
>NW_005842017.1:2501927-2537099 GCF_000455745.1 Alligator sinensis | reverse complement strand
CGGGGAACTCGGGAGGGGGGGGGACGGGCAGGTGCCCCGCCAGGCCCGAGCAGGAAGTGGGGGCGGCCCCTGGACGCGGGGCCTGGGCTGGGGCTTAAGAAATAACGAGCAGGAAACAAAGGCGCACCCGGGCTCGGGACAGGGCAGCAGCCGCCCTCCCCGCCCTGGGGCCGCTCCTTCCCCGGGCCTGGCTGAGGCCTTCCCTGCTCGTGCCCCCTGCCCTCCCGTCCTTGCTCCGCGCTCCCTGTCCTGTCCTGTCCTGTCCTGCCCTGCTTGCTCGCTTCCCGGCTCTCCCTCTGCAGCCGCATCCCTTGCCCGTGCTTTGGTCGCAGCTCTCTCTCGCTTTCCAGCCTGATCCCTTGCTCTGCTCTCTCCCCCCTGCAAAATCTGTTGCCCTGCTCTCCTGGCTACTTCACCTACACTATATTTCCTGCTGGAGTTGCATGCCAGCCAACAGCAAGAAACATGCATGCTGGGGGCTGGTTGCCCCTAGTGTAATTTGCTGGGTGGGATGAGTGGATCTGTTTTGCAGGGACATGTTGTCACGTGAAGCTGTTCTTTGCTTTCTGCTTTGCTGGGTCTTGGATCACACCAGGCTTCTCGGTCTCCACCAGTTTATTAAAAAAACAACAGGCAGATTGCTGTGTAATCGTGTCAGGTGCCTTTCTCTGTACATCTCCCCTCATGATTTGAGACCGAAATGCAGCACCTGTAGACAAGAGTCAGGGCAACATTGGGACAGTTGTGTCCAACCACGACATATGACTGTTGGGCCAAAATTTGAATCTCACATTTTGTTCTGTGATCAAAAAGCTAAATAGAAACTTAAATGTATTTTTGTGTTACCCCTTTGGGACACAATTTGCTTTCAGCTGCTCTTTGAAGTAACAGGGAGGCAGCACCCTATGAGTCACTAGAACCAGACATTTGTCATTTCCCAGAGACTCCGAGACTCTTCTAGGAAGGAGTCATGCACGAAAAGATCAGTGGGTTTTGGCTGACTGAACAGAAATAGTTGGGCTGACAAAAAAACTGGCTACTGACAGTCAGTCATTTTTCCCCTGTGAACCTGGGACATCCCCTGCTACAGATATAGAGGTGAACAGCCTGACTGTCTCTTCTTTCTGAATATAAGAAACATACCCAGAATTTATTTTCCCAGTCCCTAAAATTGCTGATAGTAACAGGAGTTAGAGCTCCCCAGGAACCTTACACTTACAACAGAGATTCAGAGAACAGGAATAACTTTCCCTGGTCTAGGATTGTATTAACATGCTTGGAAGAGTAGAGCCAATGGCATTTTGAGGTGCAGCTGGGTTAGCTGATTTTAGGTGAGACTTATCCCATCTGGAGTGAACAATGTAGATGTGATGCTGCAGGTGCAGAAGATGTTAGGCATAGAGAGCACAGAGTCATGTCCATTGTACTCAACTTGTTTTGACCAGTGTGCTCTGTATCAGTTTTGGCATAGTTAATCAATAAATTGAGGGACAGAGTAAAACCTAAGGACTTCTTGCAATAATAATGAATCAGGAAGTTACAGGGACTGCTTAATTATGAGGGCCCAAGGATATTGACACAGGACACACTGTGCTGCTTTTCCAAGTATTTGTTTCACAGCCCACCTGTGCCACCTAGTAATTCAGTAGCTTTTCTTGCTGCCAGGTAGGAATAGTAAAATGGCATGAAGCCCTAGGTTATAAATCCCATTGGGTTTGTTCTTAATTGCTTTAACTTCCTGTTGCCAGCGTGGGATCCATGCCAAGGGGTGGGCATACAACTGATTAAACCAGATGAAAGAAAATAACTCCATGCTACTACACTTCCAGAAGGGACAGTGCTGCTTCTTCAGGCTCTTGTTGCCCTTTGCAGAATAATGGATAATGGATCTGTCTTATGGCCCATGTGGATGGCTTATGTCAGTTGTGCAGTTACATCCCTGTACTGACTGCTTTGTTTAATGAGTATAGGGCAGCGCGTTTTTCAGCGTTCAAGGCCATAAACTGGGAGCTCCATGCAGGTGAATCCATGTGACCACATAGAGTTCTTTCTGGAATCAGGCCCTCTATGTGCTTGACTGAGGACTGAGACATCTAAGAGTTTTTCCTAGTAGTCAATGCTTTGTCCATGATTTGAAGCCATTGCATGTAAACACAGAAAGGAAGCTCAGTCTCCGGCTCATTCTGGGAAGGTTTTGTGTTTTTGGGGGATGCAGATGGTGTGGCAAATCATCACATATGACACAACATGCCTTTTTTTAGGGGTGCACCAATAGAGATTTGGGGGGCTGATACTGATACCCGATTTTTAAGGAGGCATGTTGGCCGATACTGATCTGATTTCCAATACAGCTGTGTGCAGCTGGTAAGTCTGTTGTGGTGAAAGGGAAGGAGCATAGGGGGTTCAGATCAAGGTCCCCCACGGTGAGGGAGGGAGTGGGGCTGGGGTAGGTGGGCCAGGCACAAGACAGAGCTGAGACTTGTCCTGGGGGGTGCAGGGAAGGGGTGGCAGCTCCCACCGCTGCATGCCGCTCGTCCAGGAGCCGCTCATCTGGTGGCTCCTACTGCTCATCTGGGAGGGCACGGCAGGGGAGAGCATTCCTTCAGATCTGGGCGTGGTGGGGCAGGACAGGCAAGCTTCAGCTGCGAGCTGGAGCTGGGGTCTGCACTGCACTCAGGGCGGGCAGCAGTGGCGCTGGGAGGGGACTATGGGGGAGGAGTTGCAGCCCCCCCCAAATTTTGCCATAGTCCCCTCCCAGTGCCACCGCTGCCCTCCCCAAGCACAGCACAGCCCCTGGCCTCAGCCCGCAGCTGCAGCCCACCCCGCCCCATCCAGATCAAGGAGCACACACCCTCCCACGCAAGCCCTCCTGGACAAGCAGCACGCAGTGGCGGGGGGGGCGCCCCCCCACTGCGGCTCCATCCTGCTGGGGCGGGGCAGTGCTTACGCCAGTCCCACTCCCTCCCTCACCAAGGGGGACCTTGATCTTCCCCCCCATGCCCCTTCTTTCCCCCCACCACTTTCACCACAACAGACTTACCAGCTGCACGCAGCTCTCCGCGCTGGTGGGCTGTGCTCCTTGCTGCCTGCATGTTGTGCTACAACTGTGCCTGTGCACGGGTATTTATCAGCCAAGTTATCTGCCACATCAGGCCAATTTTTGATATAGTTAATTTTCTTTATATCAGTACCGATCCAGTAGAGGTGCGCCGATGCATTGGTCTGATAATTTTTTTCCAGTTAAAGAGAAACTAGGAGCTTTGGTAATATGCAAGGGGACTAGTGCTTTTTTATTCAATTTAAGCAAACCAAGTATAACTATTAGAATGTGCACTAATTTGCTAAATTATATATAAAGTTTAAAAAACACAACAAACTAGGCAAAAATAGTCAAAAGATATTGTGTCATTTGTCCTGTAGTCATTATAGTTAAATGTATGTCTCTTACTCAGACTGGGCATCTTTATAGTGCATCCAATACTTCACTTTCAGTCATTTCTACATCTGAGTTAATAATACAACACCTGAGTTAATATTTCTAGTTAGAGTTAAAACAGTCTGCAGAACTGTGAAATAGAGGAGAGACATTACCAGGAATGAGTAACAGACAGCAAAATTACATAGGGAAGCATAGTTTGAGTAGTGGAACATCAAGACCCTTAAAAATGAGAGGGGGTCATTAACACCTGTGGAGTGGAGAAAGTTTAGCAGGAATCAGAGCGATGACACTGAGCCAAGAAGTCAATTGACTTTCTCAGTACTGTCTAAATAGAAATGCCACTGCCCCTCTCAGGAAGTTGGTTTTAAAGTTTGTGTGGAGCAGAAATGAAAGGCAGGGTGCAATTACACCCCCCTGGATCTGCCCTTAATCCTTAGTATATTTGTGAAAATTAACAAATATGGCTGATGGATAAAAGAGGGCTGATGGTTTGCAACATGGAGTCTTGTCCAGCAGGAAATAGACTGAGATCAACTCTCACATTCTCTCTCTCCCTCCCTCCACATATACATATGTAAACATGGATGTAGATGTATGCATACATACATACATACATACATACCCATATATATAGGTTGGATACAAACTTTTGACTACTCTGGTCTTTGTCTGAATTTTGTATCACTAATATAGCAGTGATTAAATTACCTGTCTTAGAACCTTAGTGCTAGAATCACATCTTAGACCAAAGATTCAGTTTCAGCTTTAAATAAAATTGGCTTTTAACATTAATCTGGAGTTTTTTGTGAAGAGCAGATAATAGGCATTATTAGTAAAAGTGGGAGTTCATGATGTAAACGTTTTGTTTTAAAGAGCAGATAAAGAAAATTTCAGTGGAAGTGTATGAATACTTTTTTTTGCACATTTGAAAAATGAGCTCTGTTGGGAAATCCCTTTTTAATAAAAGGTACTAATATATGAAGGCTGGGATTTTTTAAAAGATCCAAAGGGAATAAAATGTCTAGAGCTGAGGTTCAAGCTGAGTTGGATGCTTGGTTCCAGTAGGCTATTTTGAAAAACCTAGGAGTAGTTCTTAAGATGGTGACTTTCAAATGGGCATACTTTTTTGTGCCAGTACTCATTTGGCTACAATGTTATTTAAGAACATCAATAATATTCCTCCTTTCTCTATGGAATCCCCACACGTTTCTTTCTGAGCTGGAAATTGGATGAAGATTTTTTCCCCTCAAAAAACTATGCAAGTCAAATTCTGACACATTGAGTGGGAATTTCCTCTACCTATGGTAGAGTCATGAAGATTTCCCCACCCCCGTTCCATTCTTACCCAGTAAAAAAATAGTGATGTATTTGTGCGTGTACATGAGTTTCTGTACAAGTGTGTGGGCTTGGGCATATGTTACTTCAAGGCAGAGAAGGGTGGGGGTTTACCATGTATCAGCTGCTACACAGATGCTGTCCATGTACACACTGTACCCTTTCATAAATGGAAGTTAATCCATGGTATTTTAGCTTTCAGTAGAATTAGTTTTCATTTACCACAGGGTAAGAGCATACACACATGTGGTTGTTATGGAGTATCTGTCACACAGTAAAGCTCTATTATTTTTTGCCTCAGGATCATTTGTGTCCATGCCCTGCGTGTTTGTGTAAAAGCACATAATGAACACATGTTAGTGGGTATATGTGTGTGTGTGTGTGTGTGTGTGTGTATAGAAAATTCCTGATCATAAATGCAGATTTTCTCAAAAAGTGTTTTTCTTGAAATTTTTCTCAGCTCTAAAAATATATGTATAATCTGTTACATTTAACAGAGCATCATGGAGGGGCAATCTCTGTTGACATTTGAACACATTTTTCTCTCATTGTAGTTTTTGCTTGAGTCTGTGTTGTGGAGCCAGGCTGGGAGTGAATTTTTCTACACTTAGCAAATAGAAATGAAGCAACTTGTGCTTCATTCCTGTGTATTACTAAGTGGCATGAAATGATGGAAAAAGTGTTTTATTCTGGTGTCTACTATATATTCCAAAAATGAAAAGCCATGTTATGGAGGCTTACTGTTGGCATAGCATTCCTTAGTATTGTACAGTGATGGCAGCATTGTGGTGGTGCATTTTCCTTTACATGTATGCTGCTAGCATTATGGCGATACAAAATGCTTCTAAGGAAACATGATGTATTCATTTCAGAGCTGCTCAGCATCTAGAGCTGTCACTTAGTTACAAATGAATATTTGACATTCTTTAAAACTAGGCTAGAGGGCTTTGTGAGGTTTAGGGACTTGGTTACAAACAGCTTGGGTTTCATCTGTGCTGCAATGCAGGGTTTTATTTTAGCTAAGTTGTTACCATGTCTTCCAAAATGGTTGGGTTTTTTTAGGGGTGTTAGTAAGTAAATTCTTCCTTTCCAGTTTTGTACTGCTGCTTCGAAAAGTAGGATTTTTAGTGTAGGTAAGGATCCAACTTGTGTTGTAATCTAATATAATTTAAACCTGGTCTCAGTAAGGTTGTGACGCATTCTTTAAACCTTTGGCCACTATTCCTGTTGTTTTTTACCAGCCTGATAACGATAGTGAGACTTCTAAGGTAGAAACAATTCTAGAACAGACTTCAACATACAGAAAATATGGGTTAGTGTAAACAAGGCTGAGTATACCTTGATAGTGAATTGACTTGCGTGTTTAAAGAGCCATTGCTTTTATTCCTTTTCTGGTTCAAGGTATAAGTATAGATCAGTGATTCCCAACCAGTGAATTCTTTTAATGGTGCCTGTTGTGGCCTTTGTGGGTTCTTTGCAACATAATTGCTCTATAATTTTTCTACAGTCAAGAAACCAGCATGAAAGGTTAGAACTAATATTTTCCAAAGGGTGCCTTGAGTCTAATGTGCGGGCGGGATGCCTTGAGTCTGAAAAGGTTGAGAGCCACTGGCATAGATGTTTAATTTCTTGAAGGAAATACCTGCCATATTTTAAAAGAATCTGTGAGTGAAGAAGGTAGCTTAAATCTTAGTTCATTTCATTTTGGAACTACTTGCTGTATGAAAGTAGTATCTATGATGTATTTGATTTCCAAATACCATATATGGAGAAAATGACTTCCAATGTGTTAGAAAAAAAGGTGGAGGGGGATGTTGAAAAGTTGTACATGAAAACATCTACTAATTAGGTACGTATATTGTAACTCAGCTCTTCAGAAACAACAACGTATGTATCCTCATGATGTCCTTGCGAGGGGCAATGCTGTTACTCCTGTTTTATAGACAGGAAGTTGAGATGGAGAGAGGGGTTTGTGGCAGCATTAACTGAATGCAGATTTCCAGGATCCCTGTCCAGCTCTTTAATCATGATATCTTTCTTACACTCTAAACATTTAGGGCCTCTTCTAAAATGATTAAACATAAAGGGTATAAAGAAAAAGAAATGTAAGCTGTTAAAAAGATAGGACATGACCCAGTCACACCCTTAGAGATTTAAGTAAAATTTATGTACTGAGGGAAAAGATTCTTTTTAAGAAATCACTTATTGTAGAATGTCTGTAATTTTGCACCAGAAATAAAAGAACTCACTGTGGGTTACAGAATTTTGTGAACTAGCTTTTGGTTGGCTGTATTTGTTGAAAGAGATAATAGTAGTGAAGTGTGTCACGTCATTGAACATACTTCCAAATAAATGTTTCTTCTTTTTAGTTTGAATGTAGACATGCTATTCCTTGTTTGCCTAATAGTTGCTGTGATTACTAGACGATTCTCTGTCACAGTTAAAAAGTACTCCTGTCTTGGCTTTTTAACTTTTACTGAAAAATGTATTGAGACTTCTGTTCGGTTTCTCTCTTTTTTGAAAGAAAAACAAGTTTAAGATTTTTTTTTATCTCCCTGGATATGAACATTTCATTTTTAAAAGGTTTCTTGTTTATCTGTACTTGGTCAGGGCTGCTGTTTCTTGTTTCACTTCCTATGGAATTTTTACAGACTTACGTAATTAAGTTTAACTTCAGGGAGTTCATTCACCGCTAAGTCTAATCTACTAAGTACTTTTGGTTCCGTAATGAAATGCTGGACAGCCCCTTCAAGAATATTGGACCTTTGTAAGTGAATTCAGCATTTTAATTGGAACTTGACTGTCTCAAATCGGGAGCATTTGCAGAGAACTCATACGGTAAATCATTATTTTAGAACCTGTAATTCTCTTCTGCAGAACTTCCGTATTTAAAAACTCATCCAATTAAGATCAACAGCCAGTGAAACGGTGCTAAAAATGGACTTCAGGATATGTTGGCTTCCTGTTTAAAACACAAAAAAGCCTGGTAAACTTAAAGGTGCAGCAACTTGGGATGACAAATTGCCAAGTGCCAGCTGCCCTCATTCACCAGATTGAGCAAGAATTGGATGAAGATGAAAAGGAGATGATGCTCTTCTTGTGCCGGGACTTCATTCCTGATCTACCGACTGCAGACCTCCGAGAGCTTCTAGGGGCTTTGAATGAGAGGGGAAAGCTGTCACGCCTTGGCTTGTCTGAGCTGTTATACAGAGTTAAGAGATTTGACTTGCTGAAGAGGTCCCTGAGGACTCAGAAAGCAGCAGTGGAAGCTGATCTGGCCAGGTATCCTAGATTGGTCTCTGATTACAGGTAATGCATGCATTTCCCTTTTCAAAGGTAGCTTGTTTGTTCAGCTGTTTTCTTGGTCATTTTTATAACAGAAAAAGATACAGTTTAAAGGTTAAAAAAACAAGGGAAAAGAGAATTCTGAAAAATTATAAAAGGCTTAGAGCCTTTAAGAGCTATGCTGTTAAAAGGACTGGTATCACACTTATTTGCCTTCCAGTTTCATAGCAGGAAACATATACATTAAGAAATAGGGACCAGTGATGCTTTTGTAGCCAGAAGGAAGATGAATGTAGATATGAAGATAGAAAAGCTCCTCTGCAGCAGGGGTGGTCAGCCTGTGGCACAAGTACCACAGCCAGCTTCTGTGTGGCAAGATGCAGACCAGGTAGGGGACGACGACAGGGGAAGTGGTTGGCAGATAGGCAGGGAGCAGAAAGCAGAGCAGCAGGTTAGGCAAGGAGCACAGGATAGGAAGTAAAAAGCAGAGCAACATATCAGGCAGGGGAATGGGATCAGAATGGGGCTTGGAGAGGGTGTGGGGGCTAATTCATAGCATTCCTTCCAAAAAAGTTGGCCCCCTCTTCTCTCCAGCAGCATTACATTTGGTGAACTTTTTCATCGCTTTGACTTTATCTAATTTTGGGCCATGTGAGTCTGCAGTGTGCTGGATAGTTCCCAGCAGCCTACCCCCAATTGCTTTATCCTGTCTGATTTTACATGGACCAAAGTGAAAGCTATGCCATTTTTTCTCCTGGGGATACATTTCTACAGAGAAATACTTTTCTCTATTAGGAGATTTTTCCTGCTCCTCAATCACCATGCCTTCAGCTTGTGTTGGTAGGTTGCTCTCACTGCTGAAGGCTGAATGTTGAGGGCTTTTGTAGTTTGATTAAAGGAAGAGTACTTTTATAGTTCAAGGTAAGTACAGCTTGTATCCCATCTAGCCTACCTTGGCTCTGGTACATAAGTAAATCATTTCCTAATGCAGTGACTATAGCATATTTAGTCCAAATGGGAAGTAATCATGTTTTTGCCTCTTGTTCCCAGCTTTTCCCATTTTAATCCTTACTGTATCCTGAGCAATCACTGTGACTTAACATTATGTAAGCTTCGTACTTGTAGTTCTGGAACTAGAATATGCAGGTCTGGCTCAGGCTATTGTTGTCCTTTGCTATTTAAACCTACTCATAAAGTCACTGTGTAACTGGAGGAAGGTCTAGTTGCACTGTGAGCACTATCACCTTGTATGCTACTTATTAGTCCACTAATAATTCTTCTTTTCAGTACTTAGGATATTAATGATGTACTCTTAATGATCATATACTCTTAATGTGTTAAGAGTACACCATTAGAGTTCATCTCTAAACGGTGACTAGCGACAGATTGTTCACATGAAGTGGAAGCATTTGAGAATCAAGCAGGGAGAAAATCCCGACATCTGTGAGGTGAATACATCTCTGTGATTTATTTTCTGATTGCCTTTAGATTCCTGAAACAATGATAAATCTTATAATTGTAATATGTGGGTCTTGACTGACAACTGGTATGTCTGCACTGCAGTCCCAGAAGTAACTGCAGTGTACTGATACCTCAGCTAGCTATGACATCATGGAGTTAAATAAATAGACTAATTTACCCCGCTGAATGTCAGTGCTGTCATGGCTATACTGCTAGCAGTATCTGAGCAGTCTTTTTTAAAGCTTCCTTGGGGATATCTGTGGTCTAGTAGATTCTTCAGTATGTAAGCATGCCCAAGGTCATGCAAACATCAGTGCGAAAACTAGGAATAGAATGAACACAACAAGATTTCTAGTCTCTTTCCTTGGCAACTAGACCTTCCTTCTACCTACAGATTGCACCTGCTGAGAGATCCATGTGCTGATGAACAGGAATTGCTATTTTTTAATGTGTGTGTGGAGTGGAACAGGGACTGTCCTATAATTTGGTTAGGAATAAAACGAGAGGATTTGAGCAAAACTAGGATCGGACTGAAAGTTAATATCTTGGAAATGGCTGACCTGTCTTTCAGGGTGTTAATGGTAGAGCTCAATGAGCAGCTGGATAAAAAAGAAGTGAATTCTCTCATTTTCCTGCTCAAGGATTATGTACCACGCATGAAGATGGCAAAAGACAAGGTAACTCTTCTCTTTGTATTTCCATATTGATGTTTCCTCTTTCCTTCAAAGTGGAGGAATAGGAAAATGAGGGACTAAAGCTAAATAAGATACTAGTTAAGAAAATGACATGCAGAAAGAAGGAGGAAAAAGATTGAAAGGAAAGAAAGAGTAGGAAGAGGTACACAGAAATAAGAAAGTTTGAAAGGAAAGAAAACCTATTAAAATCCAAAGGATGGACCTGCAAGTAAGATCCAGAAAAATGAGAAGAGAAGAAAATAAAGAATGCTTTATGCAATGGCACTACTAGCAGAAATAAAGCTTCTCTCCTCTTAAAATAACTGCCTGTTGAAAGCATGTACATGATCCCATCCATTCCCAATAGGTATAAATATGGAATATATTCAGGACTGTGATGATCATGTCCCTTTGTGTTCATGTTCATGCCCTGTTTTGTATATTAAACCAACCTTATCATTCTTTCATCAAAGCATCTTTTCCTGTATTCAAAGGGGTTTGGTAGTTGAGAGATGATGAATCTGTCCTCATGTAACACAAGGTTATTTCGGAAGTTTGGTTTTTTGGTCTTTGAGGCTTTTCTAACAGGAGGTAGGAAGGGGTGGGTGCTGATAAATCCCCCAGAGCTTTTTTTGCACCATGGTATGTGGTTCCAAGTGACTGGCTGAGCATCAGCGAGGAAATGCAAAACTATTTCCTCAAAAACTAACTGGGTTTCTTTAAGAGCAGCGCTCTTTAGCTAGCAGCTCTTAGTGATATGACACCAAGAACTCTTGTCTAGTCCAGACTACCAGGATATCAAACATATAGCCCACAGGCCAGATCCAGTCAGTAGAGCCTTATAGTCCCCAGTGGCCCCAGGGCTGCCACACACGCTGCACTGAATTGGCCTAGCATGCCCAGAATACGTGGTGCATGCAGTGCCCACTGAGACCGAATCCTAGGCTGCGAGGCTGGTCCCGGGCTGTGCCACTCACGGCACTCACAGGGGCCAGGGCCAAGGCTACACCAACCTCTGGGGCCAGGTTTTGGGCAGGACTGACTATGGCGCCTGCTGGGGCCAGGTCCTGAATTGCAGCACCTGCTGG
This sequence comes from Alligator sinensis, assembly GCF_000455745.1. Classification (NCBI taxonomy): domain Eukaryota; kingdom Metazoa; phylum Chordata; order Crocodylia; family Alligatoridae; genus Alligator; species Alligator sinensis. The sequence goes on along the minus strand of NW_005842017.1, from coordinate 2,525,817 downwards.
GGCTTGATTCTGGGGGTGTGCTGACCACAGTGTTTGGACTGCAGCCTGGGTCCCAGGCCACGTGGCCCACTTGACCTGGTATCCTAAACCAGCACATTGGATCAGGCATGTGGGCAGGGGGGTCCAGGGGCATGATCCAGCCCATGGACTGGCCCCGTACCACCTATCCAGTCCGGGGAGCCAGATGAGTTTAACACCCCTGGCTTAAAATGAGTTATATCCATAGTCCCCAGGATTAAAGTAAAATCTGCAGTGTTTCCTGTGCTGTTTTATTTGACTAATGAGGATAGACTTGTTCTTCCCAGAGCTGCTGCTGGAAGCAGAACAGTGGCACTGCAGTTTGTAAGTCTTTTTTTGCCACTGTCATAGAGTTTTCTGGCTGTTGCGATTGATCTGGAGAAACAAAATATGGTGGCCCCTACTGAACTGGAGCTGATTGAAGAATGTTTGCAGAACATTCACAGGATAGACTTGAAGAAAAAGATCCAAAAATACAAACAGGAAGGTAAGATGCACCTGCATCTTTTTGCACCTCAAAAGTTGAATAGCTCCATTAGTATGAGTCAGACATGCCTGGGGATGAAGATATTGGATTGCATTTTAGAAGTATCTTCACATGTAAAGGAACTAAACTTAGTCTTAAGAAGTGTTTCCATTAATCATATTAGTAGCGATATTCAGAGAAGTATAACTTTGTTCTTCACTTTCTATACATAGTGGTGGACACTCACAGTATTGTGTGTTAGTATTGTGCTGTAGTACTCTGCCACAGTGTACTTGGAATCTCAGTCAAGTCTTGACTGGGAATCTTCTTGCCATTTTGTGTCAAGGGGCATGCATAATAGAGAGGGTGGGCCTCTGTGTTCACATACATGTGTTTTAATAACTGTCCAACAAAACTTAAAATCCTAGTATTTAAAATAAACATTTTGCTACTGTGATGTTCTTCAACACTTCATTAACTTGAAAAGTGGTACTTGAGATACAATACTGTATCTTTGGAGTTAGATTGTTTTTTGTTTGGGGCAGTGATAGCTTTTTTATTTTTTTAAGGTAATAGTCTTCTGTACTGTCCACAGATCTCATTATATTTAGCTGAACTTTGTGCCTTATTTTTTAATATAAAGATCTCCTAACTTGCTGACCAGCATGTTATTCATTTTGTCTTAAGTGTTACCTTTAGTGGTATTTGCATATGATAAGCTGGCTTATACATCATGAGTTGGCAAGAATTCTGATGACAAAATTATATTCAGTAGTAAGTATGAGGGAAATTCCGCTTTGGATGAAACAAACATATAGAGGCATCTAAATTTTTATTTATTAGATTTGTCCCTCCTTATAAGGGACAACTGAGTATATTCTATTTCAAGGCTTTATTACATTATATGGGACTATATATGTGTGCATGCACATGCACGTTTTTATGGGGAAGCTGATTATCTCACCTTTTTTACAATAAACTGGTCTTGCACTAGTGCCTAGGAAACTCAGTCATGGACCAGAACTATGTTGTATAAAGACATGCTTACCTTGAGGAGAAAATTGTACTTTAATAACCATCAGTAATTTCATGTCTGGACAATTTTCAGCTCTGATGGCTCCCAGCAGTGCCCAGCCAATGTATATAAATGCACTTCAGGCATCTCTTCCTAACCTGACTCTCGTGGACCCTCCATATTCTTCAGGGGTAAGTGTGCAATAAATCAACCACATTCATGGGTTCTCTATAAAGGCTGCCAGAAGTAAGAAGGAATTGATCTTCCAAGAAGTTGGAGAGTAAGAGAATTAAAATTTAAGTACTGTTAGTACTTAAAAGATAATGCATTGCTGATTTGTCTAATCTATTTTAGCTGCTGGTTGGGAATCTCGCCTCACCTTTCTAACTAAAACAAAACTCCTGTTAAAATCACTGGGTCTTTTTCCATGAGTTAGGAGTACAAAATAAAGCTCTTGATCCTTTTGTATGGCTGGGAAACTTTGAGGAACTAAAGGAAAACTACTTTTCCCATTGACTGTCAGAAGTTAACAGTTATGCTTTGTCACTGGGAAAAGAAATTGTCCTTTGGTTTCCCCATAAACTTAGTGTCTGATTTGATCTGTTACCTTGAGTGAACGTGAAAAGTCAGCCTCGGGTACTTCTAAATTACTAGGAATTGGATCATGACATATGCAATTTGAGCTTTCTTAATGTAGTTCCTTTTCCCATAGAAGAATATTCATCTTTGTAAGTGTAATATGCTCTCTATATATCCTTATATAAAGTAATATAGACACATAAAATATATAAAGGTACATTTATATATCATACTGTATGCCTACATTCACAATATTCTACATGATTAGTATATACTATTTTTATATCATTTTTACATATATATGCAACTTCCATAACAATGTCCTTTTCTATTGTCATTTTGCTGTGGGGCAGTGGGGGTTTGCAGACGCAAGGTGCAGTGGGAAGGGGTTGTGGGTGCATCGTGCAGCATGGGACACCCACACTGATGCATGGTCTAGTGCAGTGTTTCCTATCCAATGTGCCATGGCACTAAAGTGTACCGTCAGAAATGAACAGATGAATTTTGCATTGTCAATGAGCTACAATAGGTATGAGGATGGGGAATGCCTTAACAGGTGTGCCGCAGAAAATTTCTATTAATGTAAGCATGCCTTGGGCTGAAAAATGTTGGGAAACACTGCTCTAGTGGGGGGTGAAATCACTGGCTTGTAGTGCAGTGGTGGGAGAGGGTCGTGGGCATACACTGCTGTAGGGAGGTGTCCATGAGGCGTGCAGCCTAGGGGTGGCTGCAGCTCAATTTGGTGCAGCCCATGGGGCATGCCTCATTCCCTCCTGCAGTGCAGCCTGTGGTACTGCAGCCATCAGTATCTTAGAAGGTGGGCAGCTCTGCTTTATGAAAGCTTTTCCAGTTTTCCAAGGTATAAGCTGCTTTGATTGCTTTTCATAAAATACTCATCCCTTTCTAAACGAGGGCAAAGGCTTTTTGCCTCAAAAGTTGATACTGTGGTTAGTTAATAGAGGAACAGAAAGATCATATTTTTTGTTTGTTTGTTTTTTAGGTGTGGAATATGAACAAAGAACACCCATTAAATGGACAGCATGCCATTCAAAGTAAGAACCCCCTATTTGGAATTTTATTAACAAAAAGACCTAAGCTGTGTACTTCCTAGTGTTAAGGGACTGGCTTAATAGTGTTAATGACCTGCCACTCCACTTGACAACAGTGGGTGTCTACAATTACTGAATACTTCTGAAATTTGGTATTATTCTACATATATATAAAGGGCTTAGTCTGTGTCTGTGTGTCTGGCTGTAACACTCTTGGAACACTCTGATTGGTTGTTTTGGCAGCCAATCACAATGCGCACTGAAGCAACCAATCAGAATGCTCTGCACAGATGGACCAGAGTGGGGGGCAGTGCGTGGCCAGGCGCGGAACGGTGACAGCGTGAACTGGTGGCTGGCAGTGGTGGCCACTGTGTGCAAACTCCCCACCCCCCCAGCTCCTGGGAGGTGGTGGCGGCATGGGGGGGGTGCGCGGTGCTCCGTGTCATTCCTCCCCCCTCCCCCCCATCATTCTTGATGGGCAGTTCACTGGTTTTCTATATTAATTCACATCACTTATTGCCACGCTGGAATTTACAAAGCATTGGATACTCTTCAGCTATTCTTGGCTAAACAAGCCATATTCCACTGTTTCATTTTGCAAATTATTTTTTCTTTTGGTGAGTAGTGCCTATAAGAGTGCAAAGCAAAAATCTTTGATTATATTACTCCATTTGTAATCATGGAATTCTTATGTAGTGAGTATTATGAATTTTTATAGCAAGAAATCATACTCTAAGCATTTATACACATACTGTTATCATTCTCATAGGAAGCCAGTGTGTATAATTTGCACTCTAGGTTTTCATAATAATACCTTTTTTTCTTCACTATATATGTCAAAAAGAATTCCTTACTGTGTCTGCTTTAGTATGCATAAAACAAAAAGTTGAAAATGGTTAACTATTGATAAATAGTCACTGATGGCTATTCTTAGAGCAGGGGTGTCAAAAATGTGGCCTGTGGGATGGATATGGTCTGCCATGCTCTTAGAGGGGCTGGGAATTCAAGGGCAGGGCCTATCACCAAAATCCAAGGTGCCAGAGCCCTCTGGGTCAGCAACTGGAAGTGAGCAATGGCCATGTTAATTTCCCCACAAGGATCCCCTGGTCTGGATCTAACCCAGGGAACAGGCGAGTTTGACACCCCTGCCTTAGAGTGATGAATGAACCAGATTTTACTGTACATCATTTGGTGCATCTGCCTAAGACGCTAACTGTGCAGTAGAGTAATTCTGTTGTGCATTGATGCACAACAGTAATTCTGTTGTGCAAAAAGTGTACTAATTAATCTGCTGCGTGTTAGCAATAAACAAAACACCGTTCGTCTGCCCTACTCCTCAGTAGTGCTGATTACAGCACATTGAGTTAGTACATGTTATTACAGGTACTAAACAATGCACTGTAATTACAGCAGTTAATGAATGCATAGATGCATAGATGCATTCATTGCCATGTACACAAACTATTTAAATAAGTGATTTATTTATGCAAAGAGAGAGCTAGAAAGTTGGGGAGAAATCCTGCTTTCACTCACTTATCAAAGAATCAGTGTAACCTAGATAAAAATGGATTTTCAGGTATTTTTGTCTGAGTAGACATTAGTATAAATTAGGATTTAGTATTAACTAGGAAACAGAATTTTTTACTACTAAATTTGCTTTTTTTTTTCTTTCTTTTCCCTGTAATATTCTGTGGTTTTTTGTTTTGTTTTTTTAATAGTAGGATATCTCTTGAGTTCTCGTTTTCATTCAAATGAACCAAATGAGATCTGATCAAAAACATTTCCGATTAGAAAGCCAAGCTGGAGAAAAACAAAACTGGGTCAGCTACCTAAAATGAGAGATTTTAATTAACAGACATTGTAAGAGAGTAACTTTTTAATAGCCACTGTTATGACTAAAAATTGTTCCTCAGCGCATACCTGTAAGCTGGACTTGGAAAGCAAAGTTAACCTTCAGATTCCAGTGTTTAAATGGACTGGCTAACCTTTTTAAAATTGAATGTTTTGTTTGGGAAAAGTGCTGATTTGATATCCCTGCATGCTAGTATCTTGTTAGGCCCAGGACAGGAACAACATAACTGGCAACATTGCAGGTACCTTCCCACTGCCCTACCAATATGCATTCATCTTGGTAGGACCTTACTTACAAGTGTGCAAGGTTTCAGCTGGCATTCTGACTTTGATTTTTCACTCGAATCTCACTTGGATTTTTTTTTTTAAACTTGCATAGTAACTTAGAGAAAAATGAACAGGCCTGGTAGTGATAGGTCTTTTGCAAAAAAAAAAAAAAAAAGATTACTTTTTAATTTTTATTTTACTTTGCATTTAAGGAAATGTCACTAAAATCCACAGTATAATATTTTGCCTAAATACTGAGAATAACTATGTTGTGTGTTGCAGCAGCACCAGTCCATGTGTCAATACAGGAATCAGGAATAGCTTCACCTCAGGTAAAAAAAAAGAAAAGAAAAAGAAAAAAATAATATACACGTTAAGCTCTTTGTCTGATGTTTTTGAAGACATCTTTAACTTCCATGCAGACAAAGCTGAATACATACATTCTCTTTTTGCATTATTATCTTCCTGCACATCTGATAGGATCAATCAGTTGTGCTTGTGGGAAATATACTAGTCGTATGCTGAAGTCCAGGGCAGGTGAGTCTGGCCTAAAGTTAGCATTTTTTCGTTGCCTGTTCAACTCCGTGAAAGGCAACTAGGTTTCATAGAGTGAAGGACAGAAGTTAGCCCTGTAATAATAGAATGAAATAAAATCCATAAACTAGTGTCTCCTGAACTTTCCCGTCACAGAAAGCAGTGGGCCCTTTCAGTGCGTCTGCTGTAGGATCTCCACATATACTTTTGCTAGCTACTCTGCAAAACTGATGGGGCAAGGCAGCAAGGGGCCACTTCCGTGGGTAAGCAGAGTTAAAAAGGAGAAAGTCTGTAGATTGGAGGACCAAACACAGCAATGTAATAAATATTTGTCCTTTCACTTATTTCAGGTGCCTGATGATCGGTACAGAATGCAGAGTCAGCCTTTAGGAATATGTCTGATTATAGATTGTATTGGCAATGACACAGGTAGGTCTCAAGAACATAAAGTCTCTTACTTCACTATCCTCCAAGATGGGGGATAATTCGGTATAAAGAATGTGGCTGGCTGGATTACGTTTCAAGCATGAAAATGTATCCTGTAAAACTAACATCAGGTCTCATTAGACAACTAGTCTGTGTTCTTTATTGCTTATTTTAAAGTAGAGTCAGAATGGGGCCACCTTGTCTTAATCACTGTACATAAACATAGTGAGAGAGAGTCCCTGCAGCAAAGAGCTTATAGTTTTAATGGACGGGACAAAACAAATGAAAGGAGGAAAGTGGAGGCTCAGAGAAGGGCAGTGACTTGCCCAGTTTTGCATAACAAGTCAGTTGCAATTGTGCACTTCAGGAAATAGTCTGACTGAACAGCAGAAAAATGTGAATAGCTGAAGGCACATGACCTTTGTTCATGACTCAGCTGGGCTTCCTTTGTATATTGTACATCTTATCAGAAACTGACATCATAACTTTAGAGAGAAAGAAAATGGTTTCTTTTTTAAATGTCCTCTTTCTAGGCAGTTTTGTGTACAGAGCTCAATATAGAAAATACCCAGGTTAAAACCGGAATTTTTCAGAGGGCCTTTGAAAAGCTCCATGTGATAGATTCTTGCCCAAGTAAAAATTTCACTAGGGCTTGGAACACACAAGTGGCTAACTATAGAAAACAGAGAACTTTTGCAGTCAATGCTGATTTAAGCCTGAGGCATATAATAGGAGAGGGTCTGCAGGCAAGTCTCCACTCTCGTCATTAATGATTCAGGAAGACCGACCAAATTTCTGTGATACTTACATTTCCTGATGTAATTTTGGAAAATGGTAACTGCAAAGTACACAAACATTGAGTTATTGCCCAGATAATTGGAAATGACACACAGTCATTATTAATTCATCACACTCTCAAGTCAGACCCAGCCACCTTCTGGAACGTTGGGCAAGTCATAGGCTGCCAGGTTCTATCGTTATATCCTTTGGTTTGCAAAATGATTTGATAGAGGGAAGAGGATATTTTTAGGTGGTGACAAAAGATATGAATAGAAGGCAAAGTGTTGCTCATAATTTGGGGGGTTTATTACTTATTGGAGAATTAGGAAACATGTAATGTGGCCCTCAGATCTCTTGTAATGCTTTTGACCTTTGTTAATTTTTTACTTTGAAATTGCTCCATTCAAAACTTTCAGCCCATTTTACAGACACAAAACAGAAAAATAAACTATCAGTGTTTTGGGTTTTTAATTGAATATGCATGCACTGAATTATTCAGTGTGTGTGTGTGTGTGTGTGTGTGTGTGTGTGTGTGTGTGTGTGTGTTAGGTTGACACAGATATGTCTGTGTTTTGTGTACATACAAAAATACTTTTCGTAAGAATAGATCACAGTGGAATATTGAACAGTGGTACTCCAATCAAGTGTATATTGCCTTTCATAGATTCATAGATGCTAGGGTCAGAAGGGACCTTAGCAGATCACCGAGTCTGGCCCCCTGATCTGGGCAGGAAAGACTGCTGGGGTCAGGTGACCCCAGCCAGGGGGCTATCTAGCCTCCTCTTAAAGGGCCCCCAAGGTAGGGGAGAGCACCACCTCCCTTGGAAGCCCATTCCAGATTTTGGCAACCCTTACTGTAAACAAGCCATTGTTCCTAGTTACTCCAAGGGAGTAAACAGAGCATCTCTTATTCCTACCTGTCCCCCCCGGTGAATTTGTAGGTGGCTGCAAAATCACCTCTGTCTTCTCTTGTGGAGGCTGAAGAGATTAGGCCCTCAATCTCTCCTCGTAGGGCTTTGCCTGCAGGTCCCTAACCATATGAGTGGCCCTCCGCTGGATCCTCTCAAGGTTGTCCACATCCCCCTTAGTTTCCTTCTCTTAAAGTTCAAAAAATAATTTTTACTCTTCTTTGATCAGGCAATCTCTTACCATTTGTGAGAGTTTGAAAAAATACCAGGGTGGATAAAAATCAACAATCAAAAAAAACCCCAACCAAACAGATTTTTTTTTTTTTTATTTCACTCAGATTTTTTGTATTTATGATTCTATCATTAACAAAAAAAATGATTAGAAGTAGAGTTGGAAGGGACCTTGTAGATCTTCAAGTCTGACCCCCTGCCTGGGCAGGAGGAAAACTGGTAGTTCTTACGGATGTCTAATCTAAACCTACTCTCCAACAACTTGTGGCCGTTATTCCTTGTTATCCCAGGGGGCGCTAGGGAAAACAAGGTCTCCCGCAAACCCTTCTGGTCCCCCCTAGTGAGTTTATAGACAGTCACCAGGTCCCCCTTCAGCCTTCTCTTGTGAAGGCTGAACAGGTTCAGGTCCTGTAGCCTCTCATTGTAGGGTCTGCCCTGCTGTCCCCGGATCATGCGGTTGGCCCTCCTCTGGACCCTCTCAATGTTGTCCACATCCCTCTTGAAGTGGGGTGCCCAGAACTGGACACAGTACTCCAGCTGCGGCCTGACCAGTGTCGCGTAGCGGGGGAGGATCACCTCCTTGGCCCTACTTGAGATGCACCTGTGGATGCACGATAAGGTCCAGTTAGCCCTGCCAACCGTGACCTCGTATTGTCGGCCCATGTTCATCTTGGAGTCAATAATGACTCCAAGATCCCTTTCTGCCTCCGTGCTCTCAAGAAGGGAGTTTCCCATCTTATAAGTGTGCTGCACCCTGCACTTGTCAGTATTTAAAAGCATCCTATTTTTGTTAGCCCACCCCTGCAACCTATCCAGGTCTTGCTGCAGTCTTTCCCTCTCTACTAGCGTGCCCACCTCACCCCAAGATACTTTTTAAAAAAAATAAACCTATATAAAGATAGATGCTTTTTAAAAAAAGTAAACCTATATAAAGATAGTTTTAATATAAGGTATGTTAAAGCTCAAAGATATCATCATGGAATAGGGATTATAACTTCTAATTATATACTATTTGAGACAATATATTCATGTAACCTTTTTATAAAAGTTGTGTGGCAGGCCAGTAGGGAATGCTCCTGCACTGAGCTGCCCACCTCACTGCCCCCGACCAAAAACCATGCTTCGGGTGTCTCCCTGGGGGTGCCTACATCCAGCCACACCCCACCCTGGAGCGCACCCACGAGCCTGGGGTAACCATTGCTACCACCTGGGCCTGGGTCTTTGTTAGGGCTCTGTGCAGCCCAGGGTACAGAGACCCTGTAGACCTTGGGAGTGCTTTTAACCCACCGTAGTACTTTGGGGTGCTTCCTTTTAGCCTAAAGCATTCAGAAGTAGCCTCCTGTACTGGAGGGAAGTAAAAAACCTACACCCACCTTAGCCAGCTGAGCAAAGGGGGCTCTAAAGGCTATCCTCACCCTCATAAGCATTTAGAGCAAGGCATGCTATAACAGTTAGCTTTATTGATCAAAGAGGGAGGGAGGAATACAAAACAATGGAAAATTAATAGAAAACCCACTTTAGCAAATCAGAATAGGCTTGTTGGCCCTTCTGATATGTGTCTAGTTCACTGAATCGTAAGTTACTTGCTAAATTTCAGGTAAGTTTACTTGCATGTTCATCCAGAGACTGATGGCGCTCTGGAGGCGGATTGCTTGTTTCAGTGTTCCAAAATGTCTGACCCCTCCGAAATAGTGACCCCCTTTTAAAAGCTTTTGTGACCTCATCACCAAGTTCCAACCATAGAGCAGTATCCTCAGACCATGGCTGTTGCGGACTGGTTAGTTTGAAAAATGTCAGCAACGTCAGGTGAGGGGGGACTAGGGTTACACAGGAAGAGTGAGCTCCCCCCTCCCTCAGGAATTTCTCCAGCCTGGGTCACGTAGCTCAGTGGTTCCCAACCTTTTCAGACCGTGGAGCAACAAACTGCAAACCAACATACTGCAGACTCTTTTTTTATACTCAAAAGGGTTGGCTGCTAGTCCACAGTATGCTGGTCACTTCCAGTCTGGCAGCCAACCCTTTGCGGCCCGGTACCAAGCTGCAGTCTTGGGGTTGGGAACCTCTAACGTAGCTGTCCAGGTGACCAGGTGGACTTAAATCATGCAGCTAGAGTAAACCAGTGGAGCGGGGCTGGGGTGAGGCTGTTTTAGACCAGGAGATGGAGAAAGGATTTTTTCACAAGCTGTATAAATAAGTCACAACAGGCCATTCACTATTAGGGGCCCAATCTTATAGGGTTCCCAGAGGCTCCGCTATAGATATAGTAAAAATTAAAGAAAACCACTCTACCCAATGGAATCCAGTGCTCAGTCTAGAACAGCATTTCCCAACCTTTTTTGCCCTACAGCACACTAAGCTAAATAAAAAAGCACCATGGCACACTGGACACGTAGCGGAGGAGGGTGTTGCATGGCTAGCCAAACACCTACTGGGGTGGGGGGAAGGGCGAAAGGCACGTGGCCAGCTGGACACCAACGGGGAGAGGTGGTGCACAGCCAGTGGCGCGCAACCAGCCGGATAACATTTTGGGCTGAAGCCACACCCCTGTCTGTCTGTGTCTGCAGCAGCAGCAGGCAGGGGGTGTGGCTCCAGCCCAAAATGCTGCGGCACACCTGTATGTGCCTGACGGCACACCAGTTAGAAAACACTGGTCTAGAACATCCCATTAAGCATCTCTGTGCTGCTTAGTTTCAGTTCTCAAACTGGATTTGTCTCCAGAGATAACATCCTTGCTAACTTCAGTATATGGAGATGAGAGATAACAGACCTGATTACCTCCCCATCTGCCCTGTTGTCTCTCTGTAAGTTTGCATACACAGAGTCAAGCCCTTATCTTTCTCTAAAAGTGCAAAGTTTCAAGAAGTTAAATGAATAAAGGACCTCACTTTTTGTAGAAAACAAAGTTGAAATCAAGCCTTCCTGACCGCTGATTTAAATCGTGATTTAAATCAACTCCACCCTGAAAATACCTTTTTAAATTTCTTTGTAAGTTAACAAAGCATTTTAAAATGCAATATCTGGCTGTAGATGAGGGTAACTTTTAATTTTAAAAGTGGAGGGGGAGCTGCAGCTCAGGATCTTAGCCGTTACACTGATTTTTACCTCTGCATGTTCCTGTAGCCATACAGGTCAGCTGAATCGGGAGTGCTCAACTGCCACATGAGGGGTGCAGGGCTGGTCCACAGGCTGGATTGGACCCTGCATACAGGATGAGGCCCCAGGGCCTTAACACCACCCCTGCCCAATCCCACCTGTGAGGATTGGGCTCTGGGGGCCTTGTACTGCCTCTTTCCAGTCCTATATTTAGGGATCAGGCTCCAGCAGCCCCATGCTGCCTCCATCCAGTCCTTCATGTGGGGATCAGGCTCCCAGGGCCCTGCAACACTTCAGCCCAACCCCCCGAGGCTCCCGTGGAGCCCTGTGGGCTGGATGACACAGTACTGGGTGTGGATCTAGGTCAGAGGTTGAACACCCCTGTGTATACAGTTATAGCTTGTTACAGATTATTTTTGCTTCTACCAATTTGGGACTTCTAAACTTTATTGGGTAAGGAGCAATCTAGCAGACTTTGTCTGTGAAGCAGCAGGCACACGTGTGATGTTCTAAACTAATTAAGAAAATATTTCAGCAAATATGATAGGCTATGTGGATGTGGTTAGCTGTGAAGATGGGGGATTACAATTATAAGTCATTGTGGTAACTTAATGGTTCATTAAAGAATGAAAATTACCTGTGGTTTTTAACCTCCATATATCTGATTCAGTCCAGTGTTAAACAAGGATCCAAAAATAGCTCTTCAGAGGGTAATATGCTCCCTTGCAATACAGTTCACCACAAGAGGCAGCAGAGTTGAACTCTGACATCCTCCAAGATGTGTAATTAACTTGTGGCAAAATTACAAGCTCTCCTTTGCAACATTTAGCCTGTCATTAGGATAGTATAGCACTTTAGTGCCAACAGAGATCTTCCCTCCCCAAATTTGTCAATCCTGCAGTGGTCCTCTAGACAAGCAGTTCTCAGCTGGGGGCCCACAGCCCCCTGGGTGGCTGTGAGCAGGTTTCAGGGAGTGCACAGGGGCTGCAGATCTGACATGATTGTGATCTCAGAGGTCAGCTGGGGCAGCCCGCACCTGGGCTGAGCCTGCTACCACTGCCAGTACCACATTAATGGAAGAACACAGATTTTTTTCCTTTAAAGGAGAAAAACATGGGAAACAGCAGGTTTCTCCTTGCAGGCTGGAAGTGTTTCAGCCTGCAAGGGACTGCTTGGGGCTAGGGGGAGTGGAAGAAAGCCAATATGGCAGGGATTGCCACGTGCACGTGTGTGGGCACATATGCACGTGGCAGCCAGGCAGCAGTGGAGAGCAGCTCCCACAGTTCTCCACAGGTAAGTCGAGGCAGGCAGGGAGCCATAGGCAGCATGTTAGGTGGGCAAGAAGGGGCACATGCCCCTCCCCTGATTCTGCAGACTGGCTAGCGGGACCCAGCGCAAGAAGGCGGAGAAGGACAGTGAGACGTGTTGCTGCTGACACCAGGACCCCTGTGCCAGCCACACTGCCAGCAGTGGAAGGAGTACAGACCAAGGGGCCACACTGGCCTCGTCTCCTCCCACCATGAGAGGGTGCGAGGGCGGGGTGGGGCACCACAAGTGACCTATGGGGAGTGAACCATGTCATCCCCCCCCGACCCCCCGCTGTGAGTTGGGAATGAGGGCCACTGGCAGGGCTCGGGTGGTGTGGGGGGCTGCGGGTTATGAGTCCAAAAAGATTGAGAACCACTGCTCTAGACCTTTCTTCATGAAAAAGTCCCTTGGTATAATTGCAAAGTGAATCGGTTGTAAATCTCCATCTAGTGGCTGAGAGGGAAACCTTGGCATCCCTTCCCAGTTCTGAATGTCTCTTGTAATATACTACTACACAAACTACATTTTAGAAATTAGAGGTGGGAAAGGTCAATGATGCTACTTGGCCTATCTCCTCAGCATGGCAAGAGTGTTCCCTGGGTTTGTTTTCTAATGCACTCTCCTGCCTGATTTTTTTGATGTTGACTGAATCTTTGGCTCTCATTAAATAAGCCTCTTGTTTTCCAGTTGTAAAAATGCTAAGTATATAAAGCCTTTAACATATCTGACAGTACTTGAGCCCTGAAATACATTCACTTTACTAAATTTCTTCTTCTTTTTCCAGATATGTTAGAGGAGACCTTTCAAGAAGTGGGTTATGAAGTTCATTGTTACAAATATTTAAGTGTGGAGGCCATGAACCAGACATTGCATGAAGCTTCAAAACTGCAAAAGCACAAAGACTGTGACAGCTTCATTTGCATATTAATCAGCCGGGGAAGCTCTCAGAGCATCTTCTGCACGGACCAGCCCTTTCCTGGATTCTCCTTGGACCGGGTGAAGCAGTTTTTTACTGCAGATTCCTGCCCTAGTCTCCTAGGGAAACCAAAGCTCTTCTTTATTCAGAGCTACATTGTAACAGCAACCAATCATGAACCCACCAGTCTGCTGGAGATCGATGGTGATGAACAGAAAATCAATACTAATGCCAAAAGGACTTGGAACTGTATTCCCAAAGCAGCAGACATCTTCTGGAGTCAATGCAAAGTGGATGTGTCTACACTAGAAAGGTCCCCAACCTCATCCTCCTTTTATTTACACTGCCTGGCTGAGATCCTGCGAAATCCTCAGAAAAGGTGAAAGAAATTAGATAACCATTTTTGCTGAACATGCTGTCCCACAGGAATTGGGATATGAGTTTTTATCTCACTTGGTACTGGAGCACATCTTGATCAGGCAAAACAGAGAAAGGTGGTACCCAGGCCTGGAGGAATGGTTCAAATGCATGTACACATAGATGGGGAAAGGAAGGTACTCTAGAGGTGGGGTGGAGCTTCTGATTCTGGAATGAACTTTGAGTATGTGTGTGAGGCCTGGCATTATTTCAAGGGTGAGAGGGAAAGGCCCAGGAAAAGGTATGTGAACACCCAGAATTTACATGCTTTGGAGGAATAACTCCTTCCCCCATACACAACATACAGAATAGGCCTGCTATCCAAACTGTGGATAGTCTTGCTGTTAATCTTAAACAGCAAAATTCTTAAGTAATAAGATGGCACTTGCATATAAACAGGCCCTTCTCCATACAGGGCCTCTTGTCCTTCTCCACTAGTTTATGTTCCCACAGAGAGACACCTGTCCATTTATAACCCTAAGTTGGAGTTAACTGAAGTAACTTCCCAGTCTGCCTGGCAAGGGGAAAGTGTGTTGGCAAAACTGATCTGCACCTACTGACAAATTCCAAAATCTGTCACTTGACAACAGTATGTCAGGAATGAAAGGAGACCAATTGTTGATTGTGTGTCAGTATATTTGAGGTATAATATAGGTGTTTATGAAAGAGGATCTGCAGCCTTGAGCATATGAGCTCAAATTTGTCTTAAAGGCTGATATTGAAAACATTATTTCCATGAGTCTGGAGCTGCTTGCCATTTGGTAGCTTCTTTGATTTAAAGTTATGATCTTCTGCTGTGTTTACTAATGACAGATGTTAATTTTTCTTCTTATCCCTGTAGAAAACTCTCCTTACTGGATATCCATATTGAGCTGAACAGAAGAGTGTATGATCAGAATAAGTTCTGTCACCCGACACAACATTATTCACTCCTGTTATGGCACACCTTGAGGAAAAAACTCTTTCTTTCTCCAAGTTAAGAGCTAATGGAACTTCCATGGAAAGGTAGCAAATCGGAGACACTGTTAAGACAGCTGTGTCTGTCTGGGCTTTTCTGATATGCCTGTTGCTGTAGGATCTGGGTATCTAGAAACGTTTTGGATGGTTCACCAGTGGAAGTTCTTAATCGCATAGTTTAAGAAACACAATCAATATTTAGTTCTGCAGCAGATCTGATAACCCAGTCAACAGGTAAACTGTCAAAAGGATTCTTAAATGAGCCACATGTTTGTTTTTAGTTATTTATTTCAGTTTTCAATTTAACAGCAAGATTTACTTTTTGAAACTTACCTACTAAAAGTGTCTGTCCAAAAGCTCTGGGTGTTCGAGCTAATATTTAAAAATGAGAATCTGCTAAGCAATCAAGATTCATTACTGGCTACGTGTACAATCCTAAGTCATTCCTAGTCCATAATTGAAGGGGGGGAAAGCACGTTTCTGAGTAAAGGGCTGTCAGAGAGGATGCTTCCTGGTAGCTCCATCTTTTCTGTAGCAAAGGAGCTCCAGTGTTTCCATTGATTGTTGCAAGGTGACATGAGTGGAAAACAAGTCTCTCAGAAAATGTGAACTGAAATCATTTAAGTCGAAACCAATACCTTGCCTTGTACCTAGAAGTCCCCAAACTATCAATATATCTCACAAACCACCGGTGCTCCCACACAATAGACTTACCTTGTGAATGACCCAAAATACAGTTTTATAATAATTTGGTTACATGATAATAAAGGCCTGTGTAAGGGTAGCACGGTCTGCATCTGCAAAGTCATACTCAGACTCAATCCATCCAGACAGATGGAAAAAAGCTGTTTGCCACAGCTGAGTCTGAGCATTCAGCAGCAATCCAAGCCCTGATGACACCTGCTTAGCTGTGAATGCCAGCTTGTAAATAAATTGCTCACTATCCATTATGGATGCTGATTATGAGTAGTGTAATACCTCTGGCTTCTCCCTACTGTCCTAGCACTAAAACACTGTTATCCAGAGTAAACCTCAGACAGGTACCTGAAATCTTTAGCAAGATACTAGATTGCTTTTTCCCCTGCAGTAGGTGGCTCATTCATAATGGTGACATACAAGGTATTATCCACTTATTGCAGATACTGTAAACACTTCATGTGCACCTTCACCACCACCACCCCCACTTTTCACTATTTTTTGCATACAACAAAGAAACTGCATTTATAACCTCATTGTAATAGCTGTCTCTGTTCCCATGATAGAACATAAAGAGCTTCACTTGTAAAAGTAGCAGTTCTTTTCTTCTCTATCAAAGCAGTTTTTAGATGATCAAAAGTTTTGAGATGATTTATCTAGGTTTCAGTTCTACAAAAGGCTCAGCTGTACTACTCAAGTGACTACTCACTTGCGTAGCTCAGCTGATCTACCTTTTGTAAGACTGATACCTGGATGAATCACCTTAAAACTCCTGTCACTAAACTATATTTCCATCCATAGTGTGGTTCCCCTTTTAAAATAAGCTGTTTTGGAAACTAATGTTTTGGGTGTATCTTCTACCTAGAAAACAACATTAGGCCCTGACTTGACTAGAAATTATTTTCATTATGCCAACAAATCCTCGTGCTGTGCATGCATTTTATACTAATATAAAGCTCCTCGGCCTGGCAAAATTTACTATTGGATCCATAAGCAAAATAAACTACAGAAGAACTTTTTTGCTAGTAACATGACATTTAAGTTAGAACAAGAAATGAACCCCTCGCTTGCATAGCTGCACTGGCAAAATTTTTAGTGTAGCCCAGGTCTGCAAGAGCTGCTAGAGGTAAAATGCTGCTGAGAGTAACATGTTAACCAATAATCTTGTATAAACAAGTCATTTTTTTATTTCCCAGTTCCAACTTCCTTGGCTTGGCTTTTTCTCACAGCCAGACTGTTTTGTCATTTTCGTCCAAAAGAATCAATATTATCCTTGAATGGAGCCTGTAGCTGAAACAAGTAAATTTTAAAATTTGGCCAATCAAGAGAAATATGCTTGATGCTGAAGAAGCAAGCGTGAACTCAAAAAAGGAACCAAGATGCCTTGAAGAGCTATATATTTATTTATATTTATATATTATTTTGTATAATATTGATATATGCATTCATACAATACTTTCTTTTTTTACACATCCACTTTTTAAAAATACCTTTTTGTTTAGTCTTCATTTTGTATTCTGTTTTGTTTGACGTGGTGGCGGGGGGGGGGGGGGGGGGGGGGGGTGGGGGGGAGTGCCAACAATACAGCCTGTGGGTCAGATCTGGCCTGTGGGTCCCAGACCAATCCCATGCACTGCACATGCTGGATAGTATGCAGACCTGGTCTGGTACCTGCTGCATGACCACACTAGACTGACTTTGTGCACTGGCTCTGGGGCCAGATCAGGCCCATAGCTTGTCCCTGTGTGCAGCAGACAGGGGTCCCTGTGTGCAGGGTGGGTCTGGCATGGGCGCCACATACAACTTGCACCCTGTGCCAGCCACACATGCCAGCATGCAATGCGAACCCTGGAATGAGGTCAGCACAAATTGTATATGGTGTGAGGGCTGGCCCTGATGTGCACACTCCATGCAGCATGGAAGGTCTGGCCATCTGGGGTGTGCACTGTTCCAGTGCAGACACCTGATGCAGTACGCAACCTGCACCATCTCAGCACAAGCCCCAGACTGGAGCCAGGGAGTACTGTATCAGCTCCATGTGCCAAACTGGCCCTGGACTAGCTCACAGGCCAGATGAGTGACATGGGGCAGTCCGTAGGCTGGATTAGGTCCACAGATCCCTCTCCCCCTCCGCATGCTGTATCTAGCACTCCCTGTACGTGTAATACCTGCCCTGGGGCCTGCACTGCACACAGCATGTCTGGAGCAGGCACCACGTGGTTCACGGCCTGGATTGGTGCTGAATCCAGTATGTAGGGGGAGAATTCCAGAGTGGCACTACGCGCAGTGTGTATCCTGGGCCCTGCCAGTCTGCCTCCTGCTGCATGCTGCCTACTGGATTTGGCCCATGGGCTGTATTTTTGACACCTTGATATATGCAGTTTATTTCTAGCTCTGGATGTTTCATAATATAATCAAATATTAGCTTACAGCTGAATGTAGCAAGTGTAATTTTTCACTCTGTTCCTTTTCCTGATTCACATTCTTTGGGACGAGAGAGATTCCAAAAAGATAGATATAGAATCTTAAAGCTAGTCCTTGCAAGAGACTGGAAGGTGAAGGAAGTGGTATGAAATTGATGTAAATTATTCCAGCTTGTGGAAATAAGGTACATTAGGTGGGTATTTCAGTTGTAGCTGTAAATAAACATGATGAACTAACTTTACCTTTTTCTATTTCTCTTCTCAGCCCTCTCCTGTAAAAAGCACTTCTTCTGTCTTTTTATAGCAAATAAAAATGGGAATGGTAGAAACAAGAGAAGAAGCGTAGAAACAGAGGGGAAAGAATTAGTGAAAGTGCAAAAAGAAAGAAAAAAGAAAAGCATAAACAAAGGGGAGGATGGCAGAAAGAAGAAAAACCTAAAGGAGAAAGACTAAGAGGAGGCTGAAGGGAGAAGGTGTTGAAGAGCATTAAGGGAAAAGTGATGTTGTAGGAGACAGAATGGAAAAGAGAGAAAAAGGAGGATGGGGGAGAGAGGAAGCAAGGAAAGGAAGAGTAGAGATTTTAGCAGTACCCAAGAGCAAAAAGAAAAAAAATCCTGTAAGTGATGGTAGCAGTTTGGCACCAGGATCTCTCTGTCTCTTTCAGCTGTTTTGTGCCCCTTAGCAGGTGTGTGGAAGTTGCTCACCTTTGCCTTACAATACACTTAAAATATGTACATGTACATAGAAATATAAATATGTAGAAACTGAAAAGTTGAACATGTAAATTGCATAGGGTGCTTTGCTGCTTTCTCTTGCTAGCATTCTGTGGCTAAACAGCTTTCAGATTATATTGCTTGTATTCAGTAGCCAGTAAAAGAAGGTTTCAAATCAGCATGTTAACTGGATATGAGCCACTAGGGTGGGTCAGAAGGAGCAGGGAGAGGCAATGACAGCATGTTACAGTCTGCTAAAATTCAGCCTTCTGAGCCTGCTGTCAAAAGAGATAAAGTGAAGACACTCCCTCTCCTGAAACTCATATCCAGGCCAGGCTCAGGGACTAGAAAAGCGCTGTCAGGCTCGTTCTGTAGGCAGTATTGCATTATCAGGGGCCTAAAATCCCTCTGCTTCCAGCTATGAAGGGAGAAAACCTGATTGCTCCTAAGTCCCCTTACGTGAAAAAGGAGGAGAGAGATGAGAAATGGTATATTGAGTGAAATAAACTGCAGAGGCTGCAATGACAAAGTGAGTCCTGCTTTTTTACTTCCCTCACTGCAGGAAGCACAGAGTTGTTCTTCAGTTCCCACTGGTGTGGCACCCAGTGTGCCAGTTGACTTGATCTGAGCCTTGTATTGTAACTCATCAAGCCCTGAACTTCCATAGATGTCATTTATCAGAAAGGTGCCAGAAAATACAATTGGATTTCAAAGAGTTTGGAAGGAGATTGTGATGCTCAAAGTTGCACCTCTGCCATTTTGTGTGCTCTATCTCTAATGTTCCTCATCAGCTACTTCATAGTTTGCTTACAGGCTAGAATAAAAAGGGTTAAGTGTTTCTGTAACAGGTGATGTCAGAATTCTTTCACTATTTCTTATAGTAACCATTGAAAAATACGTATAAAAAGGTACAGGCATGTAGGTTGTAGCCGTGTTGGTCTAAGGACATAGGCAGACAAGGTTCCTTGGGTGAATTTGATATCTTTTATTTGACCAACCCAAATAGTTGGAAAATAATTATTAAGCAAGCTTTCAGGTTCAAAAACCCTTTGTCAGGCTAAGGAAGTTTCAGCAGTTGGTGTGTGCTCTTCCTGGATGAAGAGCACACACCAACTGCTGAAACTTCCTTAGCCTGACGAAGGGTTTTTGAACCCGAAAGCTTGCTTAATAATTATTTTCCAACTATTTGGGTTGGTTTAATAAAAGATATCAGATTTACCCAAGGAACCTTGTCTGCCTATAAAAAGCTGCCGCATTTCAAACATAAGAGTCCAACCTTAAAACATGGGGATGCCGTTCAGTCAGATGCCTGGGCATCAAAATAAATAAATAATTAAATGGAAGCTGCACTTTTACTTACAAATGCCTGACCAGGGTCCTTTGCATAGGAAAGTGTCCCAGCATACCTTGCTGATTAGCTATCCCTTTATATTTGTTGAAAACAAGCCGCTTCAGCTTGAAATGGACCATTTCATAGGTGGGGAATATTTGCTGTCTCTTCTTTACAGTTAGATGATATTCTTCTTAGGATTTTTCTGTTTCCCTTTTTCTTTCAATGAGCAGAAGGCACCTCTTCAGTGTAATGCTCTTTCTAAAAATGTCTTTCTCTTACTCTGTTTCTTTGTGGCTTTATTTCTTCGTCCAGAGGAGCGTGGCAGTGCGGTAGGTCGCACTGCAGACATGTCTGTGGCACCACGTACTGCATATTCAGCTGTTCTCCATGCTGCAGGGGAGCAGCACAGAGTTTGGGGTTTTTTGGGAGGGTGTTGTTTTGTTTTGTTTTGTGAACCCCTGGATATGGGGTCCAAAAACACCCTCAGAAAAGCAAAGCGCATGCAGGAGCAGTGCATGTTGCGCAAAACCAAAGCCGGGCCGGCCAGAGCCACAGTCTGGCTGCTAGTCAGGCTTTAAGCCACTGCTGCTGACCCAGGAGGCCCCCAGAACCTAAGGTAAAGCTTCTGGGGCCAGCCCAGTGCTGACCCCAGCCTCCCTACCCCACACAAGGTAACGCCACGTGCAAGAGGGTGCGTGGCATAGGCATTCACTGGGGATAAGTAGTGGTGGCACAAGGTGCGCCGCTGCTAGCTGTCCCAGGGGAACCAAACGTCCATGCTCAAGTGGATGTAGCACAGATGTTTGTTGTGAACTCTGTTTTGTTGGGTAATTCCTTGCCCTGTGTGACCTCCTACAGTTTTGTTCAGTAGCACATTTTAGCTGTATGCATTCTGTCAGTTGTTTGGGGAGGTTTTATTTGTTTTTGTTTTTGTTGTGTTTTTTAGTTTTGTTACTAATGACTAAATATAAAAAAGGTCCCTTAATTATTTGATTTATTGGAAAAGAAACATATTGTAGGATGAGACCACTTCAGATGATTGTGTGTTTTAATTGATTCAATTTGTGTAGAGGCTTTACTTCTTTTTGGTATTGCAATTTAAGATTAAAGTGTGTGTGTGTGTGTGTGTGTGTGTGTGTGTGTGTGTGTGTGTGTGTGTGTGTGTGTGTGTGTAAATAAAACTAGATTATAAATGCTAAGTTTTTTTGTAATCCTGTGGCTGGTAGGATATCCTGTTTGAATTTTACAAAACTGATCTCAGGGAAAAAAAAATCTGAGGTAGTTGACCTGGTAAATATATAACCAAGTATACAATTTTGTTCACGTGAGTACTCCCATTGACTTCTTAAGAAATAATAATGTGGGTAAAGGTAATCATGGGAGTATAAATTTGCAGATTTGGGGCTAAGATTGGGTTTTTATTTAAAAATCTCTTCTCTGTGACACAAATACTTTGCCTAGACACTTTGCAGGTCAACGTTATCAAATGAGAATCTAAACTTGGGCTCTTGGACCTATATTTAGGCATCTATAGATGGAATCTTTAAAAAACACCTATGTGACATCAGAGGACAAGTCTCCTTGACTTAAGACTGCAAATTGATGGAGAAGCATAGCCTTGTACAAAAGTTGTGTAGGCTATTTGATTATGTGGCTGTGTTGTTCTCACAATATGGCTATTAATAAGATCCCGGCTTTGACTTTTTTTAGTCTAGATGAACATTTAAGGTGTCAAACTACTGAATGGGGAAAAAACCTCAATATAATCTAAAATTCTACCAATAATTAGGAACCCAAATAAAAAAAATACTGCCTGTGCACTTTAGTAAAGTAAGGATGCAGACACATGACAAATCTATTCCCATGTCATTTCCTTTGGATTTTACTCGGTGAAGACAGGGAAATGACCAAATCTCCTAGGCTGGGTGCCCAAAGTAGATGCCAGTCACAGCAACTGGCCACGAGGTGGCAAGAAATCCAGTTTGCTTTGAGAAAATGGCTATCCTAAGTGAAACATCAGGTCTTACAAAACTGATCTCAGGAGAAAAAAATCTGAGTAGTTGATCTGGTAAAAATACATAACCAAGTATACTGTTTTGTTCACCGTGACTGCTCCCAATGAGAAGGCTCTATAAGTTTTGCTTACAGAACTGCAGCCTGAGTGAGCCATATTGCCTCTGTTCTGCCTCCAGAGCAAGTAATATATTCCTTTTGATGGTAGACAAGCACCTTTATAGGTTAATTAAATAGGATACACCAGTGTATATATAGACAGCACAAACTTCTGTGAACCCAAGTTCACTTCATCAGATAGTAGAACATCAGAGACTAAAAGGTTATGGCACATTGGGTGAAGGTGACTTCAGACATGCTACTAAAGCCCGTATTCTTCAAGTGTGTATATTGCAGTTTTGCCCATCCCACGCATTCAAAGAAACATTAGTTAGGATTAAAAAACTATGAGGCTTTAAAAAGGATAATACCGTATAGGTGTTTTGCTTGCTTCTGGTCTGTGAAACTGCCTAGTGTACTTGGGTCATGTTTGTGAGCTTCTCTCTACCACCGTGAGGGCTGAATTTTAATTTTTTTTTAATTAAACCCAAACCCACAAAATTCCAGCAGGTGGCATTTCAAAAAAGAGAGCAAATTAGAGAGTGGTGCTACTTTGCACTTCGATTGTCGCTGATGATGTCACACACTGACTCCAGGGAAAAATGTTCCAAGGAGCCCTGTTCAAGTGTTGGCATTTCTCTTACTGGAGCACAGCAGCTCGTCCCCAGTGGCTGCCTGCCAGGCTGTGTCCACTGGAAAAAGAGGGGACTGCTTAGCTATGATCTGTGAACAAGCAGCTCTGCAGTCTCTCAGTTATATTGATCTTAGAAGGGTGATTTTTTTTTTCAATCAGATCTTTTTAAGTCATGTACCAGCAATGGCTAGGAATAATACCCCTTCTGCACCAAAGCTCATACATCTCAGATCCATTTAGTTGGTAGCGGTGATTCTCCACCAGGGTGCTGTGGGACCTGGGGTGCATTAATATCCCTTCAGGAGTGCCCTGGGGTGTTTACCACTGTTAGGTGTGCAGACATGATTTATAAACTAAACTCAGAGATTTCTGATAGGAACCCTTAGTGTTAAAGCCATGAGGCCTCTGTGCTCTGAGGTCTTTGCAACAGGAGGCTTGCTCTATTATTTCCCTGCAGTCAAGAAAAAAAGCGAGAGCGAAGAGCTGGTGTTCTCTGGCGGGTGCCTCAAGTCTAACAGGGTGGAGAACCACTGGTCTGTAAGGTAGGGTTACCATATTTCAAGCTCCAAAAAAGAGGACACCTGTCATGTGGGGGGTGGGTATATGATTGTGGGGGGCAGTGATATGCCAGTGCCCCTCCAGACCCACAGTACCCTGCCCCCCTGGGCCAGGCCAGTGCCCCTCCTGACCCACTTCCCCCTGGTGCTGCCAGTGCCCCATACCCCCAGTCCCCAGTCCCGCCCTGTGCCCCTCACTCCCAAGCCACAGCCCCCCAGCCCTGCTGACGTGCAGCCTTCTGCTCCCCCCAGCTCTGCAGCATCTCCTGGTTGCGAGCACAGCAAGGGCACGGCCCCCACATGCACCTTCCCACTGGCCCTGAAAGGCGCCCCCATCCCCTTGCCCTGCTGTGGGGGCAGGTGCTCCCCCACCTCCCCTGGCCTGCTGCAGCCCTGGTGCTCAGACAGCTTCCCCCACCTGCCCCCACCTCAGGCGGGGTGTCCTATTGCCCTCCCCAGGCCCAAGCAGCTCCTTGCTAGGACAAGCTGGGAAAAACTTCAATGCTGAGCAAAACCTGGACATTTCACTGATTGTTTGGTTTTTTAAAATATAAACAACCCCCCCCCCCCCCCCCCCCACCCCCCCACCACACAAACAACACAACAG
>NW_005842017.1:2483654-2501319 GCF_000455745.1 Alligator sinensis | reverse complement strand
CCCCCACCCCCAGTTGGCTATTTACCTGGCAAAGCACTTTGCCCAGCTTGTGGCTAACTGCACGGGATTTTTCCCAAGAGGGAAGCGTGTTTGCAAAGCTGCAAAAGGTGGCAGAAGAGCCCCGGGGCCACAGTGGCACCAGAAACTGGAGGGTCAACTTCTCTTTCAAAGGCAACCACAAAAGCCCCTCTTTTTTCCATTTTTGTTTCTGTTTTGAAACTATACCTGGCAAAGCACTTTGCCCAGCTTGTGGCTAACTGCACGGGATTTTTCCCAAGAGGGAAGCGTGTTTGCAAAGCTGCAAAAGGTGGCAGAAGAGCCCCGGGGCCACAGTGGCACCAGAAACTGGAGGGTCAACTTCTCTTTCAAAGGCAACCACAAAAGCCCCTCTTTTTTCCATTTTTGTTTCTGTTTTGAAACTAGAAAAGCAAGTTTTCTGATCACTGTGCGAGGTGTTGCAACCAGTCCTGTGCCACTTCTCTTCAGGAAGCCACAAGGGCTTAGGGTGAGGCAAGGGGCAGAAGGCTGGGAGGTGTGGATCCAAACTGATGGTGTCGGTCAGGCCAGAGGCAAACCTGCCCTAGTGTAACTAAGTGTATGGTTTATTTTTCAATTGTTTCTAGCTGCTGGCAGCCCAAAATCCTCTGGGGACGCTTTTAATTCCATTTATGCCAAATGTGTATTAATTGACATCCATTTGGTAAGTAATCCATTGAAGTTAAATAGATTTTTGCAAAGTTTAGCTCTAAGAGCGGATATGGTTTTACACTATCTTGGCAAAACTGGGGCTTTAAACAGATACAACTTTTCTGTCGTGCATCCACAGATGCATTTCAGAGATGCATCACAAGCAGGGCTAAGGAGGTGATCCTCCCCCTCTGCGACACTGGTCAGGCATCCAGTTCTGAGCACCGCACTTCAGGAGGGATGTGGACAGCATTGAGAGGGTCCAGAGGAGGGCCACTCACATGATCTGGGGACAGCAGGGTAGACCTTATGAGGAGAGGCTAAGAGACCTGAACCTGTTCAGCCTTCAGAAGAGAAGGCTGAGGGGGGAACTGGTCGCTGCCTATAAACTTACTAGGGGGGACCAGCAGGGATTGGGAGAGACCTTGTTCCCCCGAGCACCTCCCGGAGTAACAAGGAATAATGGCCGTAAGTTGTTAGAGAGTAGGTTTAGACTAGACATCCGAAGGCACTACTTCAGATCCTAGCCGTCCGGACTGTGGAACCAACTTCCAAGGGAAGTGGTGCTGGCTCCTACCCTGGGGGTCTTTAAGAGGAGGCTTGACATTTACTTAGCTGGGGTCATTTGAGCCCAGTTTTCTCTCCTGCCCAGGGCAGGAGTTCGGACTAGAAGATCTACAAGGTCCCTTCCGACACTATATCTATGAATCTATGTGGAAACAAAGCCTCAGATGTGCTTTCTGGCAATGCTTTTAGGGAAGGAGGTACCACAGAAGGTGGGGTAGAGGATTGGTGGAATTGCTCTATGTGACAAGGCAAAGAATGTTAAGAGAAATATTCTGAAGATAGTTGATGGCAGGGAGTGTGTGTAGGGGAGCGTGAGAGAAGGCATTCTTCACTAGTTTTCATTTCCAGCTCCAAGAAGTTTGATTTAAACATTGGGCCCTTGCTACATGGTCAAGTTAAAGCTGGATAGAAATCAGCTATAGAGTTGTTACACATTTTCAAGCACAGACTTTGTAGCTGGCTGGCCCTTTATATGGCTCAATAGTAATTTTTGTGATATGATAAGTACTTTGCATGTGTCTTAATTTATTGCATGATTAACCAGTTAATTGCATAATATATGTAATGCGTAGCGGGGGAGAGCCAGCTCATCCGGGAATAAGGACTTCTGACTTCTCACACTGTGAGCTACTGTCTGCAGCAGGGATGACTGAATATCTGGACTCCTGGATTGTATTCCCATGCACCCTCATACACAGAACAAGGCAGTTTGCTGCTTTTCCTCAGCTGCACCATATGCCCAGCAACCCTGCCAGATAACCTCTTTATTTACTAATGCTGCTCCCTCAAGCTCTTCAAGGATTTGAATTTAGAGAATTTCCCTGACTACCACCCTTTTGGTCTCTGTAGGCTGAGCTGTGCTGCTTCCAGGTATCCTAAATCAAAGCTATAAGGACCACCTGCCTCCAGGTTGGTTTGGGAGAGTCTTTAACACTGCAACTTGATTAGAGTATCAGCTCTACCCAGATAGGAGAGGAGTACTTCAGGGACAAGGAGTAGGCAGGGCAGTAAAGAGGCCATTATTTAGTCTCCAATGAATGTAATAGGATTGTAGTTATTTCTATAGGACTGTATTTGTTTCATCTCTTTTTCAGTTTTATATCATGTATAAGAGAAGACATAAAATGGTTCTATTTGTGCCATCTCTTAAAGCAGAAGCTGGCTGCAAAGTGATGGTGCTGAAGATGCATTGTACTTATTAGCACAGAGAACTTGGGCTTTCAGCTGGTAATTGCATGACAGGTTACTTTTAACCTAAGGTAGGGGATGTACCACCTGCCCATACTGGGCCTGAGAAGAGCAGGGTTCCCACAGTGCAGGTCCAAGGGGAAGAAGGCTTTAATCAGCTTTCCCTATTCCCACCAAAGAAAGTCCTGGTCAAGCTGCCTTGATCCAGGAGCTAAGAGCATTAATTTCCATCTACTCCAGCATGGTACAAGGAGATTCTGGTATGAGGGACTGTAGGGACATCCTTTCTCACCCCCTGAGCATGAGAAGAGATAGGAGAAAAGAAGAGGTTTTGTCAGGCTCTGCAACCTGGCATTTGGGGAAGCAGTGAGACCATACACTGAGTATTTGACTGTAAAAGGGTTAAAAGGAAAGAGCTGGCCAATGCAGAATTTTATTTATTCTGCCCTGGGCCTGTTTGAAATAAAATTTTAGTTGAGCTGCTTACACTAGTGCTACTGAAATCTTACTGTTCCTTTCATTCACAGGCTGGGGAGTGTAATTCTTAAGGAAACTGTCCACCATGGATGAGGATATCAGCCTGAAGTTTCATCAGCAGCTTCTTGACATTGATGAGAACCTGGGAACTGAAGAAGTGGCAGCTTTGAAATTTCTCTGTAGTGACTTTATCTCCTTTAGAAAGCTAGAAACTGTGGAAACTGCAAAGGATATTTTCCAGCACCTCATGACTAACGATTTCCTGAATAAGGGAGATACTTTTCTAATAGCAGAACTGCTGTATAGGATTAGGTATCACTTCTTGCTCCAGAAGCTTGGCTATACCAAGGAGAAAGTGCAAGAAAATCTAGACCAGAGGGGCAGGGTGTCCCCTTACAGGTGAGCTTGCTGGAAGGTGGATGCCTTAGATGTTTTTTGCCTGGCAAGGATTCTGATATGTTTCTTCCAAATATCACAAAACAAGTAATAATGTGGAATTTTGTAACATGCATGTGCTTGGGTCATCCAGTGACTTTTAATTATGCAGTCTTCCCCTTCACCTATATGCTGCGCACTAGCATTGACTGTGTTGTTTGAGTAGTTGGACTTAGTGATGACATTGGAGGAGTGCATCCATACTCCCAAAAAGTCAAGTTGTAGACATGGTACCATTATCCAAGCACTACTTCTTAACTTGAAACTGACCCCTTAAAAACATACTATACACCTGTTGCTAGCTCTAATGGCAAGCAGTCAGTAATATGGCAAAGGACTGCTTGTATACAAAGGAAAATCTCCTTCAAAAGACAAGTGAATGAAGGGGATTATATTGGATTATTAGAGGACCAGCACATGAAAATGCAATTGGCATTTATTGGTCAGATTCACAGAAGTTGCCATAGGGTGTTGTAAATTGCTTCTCTTGCTGTGTGCAAAGGTAAAATAGGTACTGTTACAGGAATCAGCTTTATGAGCCTAGCTGTTAGAGGCTGCTGAGGACATGTATTGAATAATTGCTCTCCAAGATGCTCTGGCCTTTCTTTGGGCTTCCTGGGCCTCCTGTGGGTCCCTTGTGGAAGGGAAATTCCATCTAGTTTCTCCATTGCTTCTCTGCTTCTTCAGTGGACTTTCCATAATCAGGGTCCTGTGCCAAGACCATGCAGTTCATAGGGTGCAGGGCAAAAATTATTTGTCCTAGAGTGTTACGGGATACCAGCATAGGAGTGAGTATATTTTGTAATGGTATGCAGTTCACCCAAGCCGTGTCCATGTTACATAGGCAGATGCTGTATGAACTATCAGAGGACATCACCAGTGACAATTTAAGGAGTGTCATGTTTCTCCTGCGGGACCAGCTCCCAAAGAAGCAGACAAATATGGTATGTGGGAAAGGGCCTGGCGTGGCATGTAAGGCAGGATGGGGAAAAGTGTGGAGTACTGGGTTTTGCTGGAGTATGGCATGAACTTGCTGGAGCAATGGGGCAGAGCATGAATTGCTTTCCAGGGTGAGGGTGATGGCAGGATGAGGGTAAGAAATATAGGGCTAAAGGAAGCAGGCTCCAGCTCCAGCCGTAATCCAGAGTTACGGGGCTGGGTTGGAGCAGCAGTAACTGCTCCAAGCTGCTGTTACGGAGCCAGGCTAGAGTCATGCTCTATGCTCCAAGCTGCAGCGGGGATGGAGCCTGTCAGTGTGGAGCAAAGGTAAGGGGTGGGGGCAAGAGGGTTAAAGAGTAGCCACGGGGGAGAGACTGAGAGTTGGGGACCTGCGGCTGTGGGGAGCAGAAGCCATGTGGAGGGGGGAGGAGAAGAAGGGGAATTTGAGGAAGCCTAAGGCTGCAGGTGGGGTTAGGCACAATGATGGGTAAGTTTGGGGGGGAGGGGGCAGGCAGCAGGGGGAAAGCTTTCTGCCTGCTCCCTTTGCTGTCTCCCCTATTGTGTCCCCCACTGACTGCCTCTACTGCCCCCCTCATCACCTCTCCCCACAATACTTGCAGTATAGAGGGGGGACAAACTTAAGATGATCCTTCAATAATTATATTCCATGTATAGTATCTAATTATTGGGGAGTTGTCTTGCATTCAGGGTCATCTTAAATTAAGATAATATGGTGCATCCCTGAGGAATGGTGGAGATGGATTTCCAGTGCCCCAGTATCTAAGGGGGAATTTTGCTGCAATTAGCATTTGTTGGAGTTCATGGATTCTTCTGCAAAAATCTTTTGGGCTTTTGCTAGCAAGTTTTATGACATTTTCTGATTGTTTGTGCTTCCACTTTACCCTGTTTCTACCTATTCTACCTCTGATTCTAAAGATGGGTCAAATGACAGTTACTAGAAAGCACTGAATAAGTTAAATTAAACTGAACAGCTGCTCTTGTAGAAATCGAATGCAGCTCTCTAGGACTTTAATGTTGTCAGCACTTCATAGCTGATAACAATATAACCCTCTTCTCCTACAAGTCAGTTTTTTGAATGAATAATCCTGCCTAATGGATGGACTAAATAATGGGGGCTAATCTTTTTAGGAGTTATGCCACAAATCAGCCTTGCGTCCTCCCTGAGTTTCACTCCAGTTCTTTTCCTCTGCCAGATTTATTGCTTTGCTTTTAGTTCCGTATCCTGTGCTCCCTGCCTGATCTCCTGCTTTGCCTTCTGCTTCCTGCTCTATCAGTTGCTAGAGGGATTATCCTGGTATTGCATTTCCTGGTGCACTTTAGGACTGGGAAGGCCCCAGGCTTGATCATACAATTAATACAGTAAAAAGGCAGGCAGGAAACAGCAGGGCTCTATGTTCCCATTAAGAGAGGATGGAGCAGGAGGCAACCTAGGTTTTTGGTTTTTTTTTTTTACAGAACAGGATATGACTAGAAGGCCAGGGAGAATGAGCACCAAGCTTGCCCTGTTGTCACCAGGGCTCTTAACTATTCCACAGACCCTGAGCTGACAAGTTCTCTTGAACCTCAGGGCAATTCCCACCTCCAGCTGCCAAAAGCCCTTTCCCACATTCCTGTGGACACCCAAACTTGGCTGAAATCCACATGAAAATCCCATCTCTGTCCCATAGCCTCTCCCCACAGACCCAGTTTGGCCTTAGACTGCTGAACTGGATGTCCCTTAACCTTGCTCAGCTGTAGGGGCCCTGAAACATTTCCTGTTTAACACCTCCAGTCAACTCAGTCCCTGACAGCTTTGGGTTGGGGGAGGGGGGAAGCAGAGAAGTGTGAGGAAGAGGTAGGGAGTAAAGAGCAAAGATGAGGAAAGAATAAACTTAGATTTTAGACCAGAGTGGCCAGCCTGTGCCATGAATGCCACAAGTGGAATGGGCAGCTTCTGTGTGTGGTATGCAATACCTCAGACAGTCTTCCCAGTCCTAATGTGCACTGGGAAATGCAACATCAGGATAATTGCTCCAGCTGTGTTATGGTATCGCCAAGTGGGTCTTCTCTGCATGGGGTCACCAATTACTTCCTCAGGCTAAAGTCCTATAGAAAGCCAAGATGGGATTACGTCGTTTTATCACCTCTTTACAACCAGCATCTAACCACATGAAGGCAGTCAGGGGATTTCCCTGTAACGGCATATTTTACCCCTATGTACCCTAAGGGTGTGCTTGGGATACTAAGTACACTGTAAAACTTATTGTGCAGGCAGCTCTTTGGTGGCAAGAAGCAAAGGAGATGACAAGAATTGACTGTTTAAAGGCAGTACAGGCTTATTGTTCTCTAAACCTTAATGTCATTTAGAGAAGTGTGATTTACTGTCTTTACTGTTTTTCACTGGCAGTCTACTCTAGAGCTGCTGACCTTATTGGAAAAACAAGGCCTTTTAGCAGAGAACAACCTGCAGATACTGGAGAAAATCTGCAAGAACATTTCATGCGATCTCCTGGAAAAAATAAACAAATACAAAGGGGAAAGAGGTGGGTAACTTGGCCGCTACATCCACCATCAGCTTTCCAGAGCACAGCGGACCTACAGCCCCTAACTCTTGGCAACAGGAGTTGTTGCACAAGAGTCCTGGTCCTATATCATTACAACTGAGACTTGAAATGGGGACATTGAAGGCCTTGGTATGTGAGCTCTGCTCTGCTGCGTCTTACTGGAGTCACCTGCTAGCTACAGTGCTGTAAGGATATGCTTCCTAGCTCCAGGACCAACTGCTCTTCCTGACCACAGCCTACCAATAAGGCACAGGCTGCAAGTCTGGAAACCCTGCTCTTGTTCCCAGCTTTGCCCCTGATGAGCAGTATGATTGTGAGCACACTATTTTGCATTGCCGGGCCGCAGTTTCCACATCTGCAAAATAGCAGTAATGGTATCAGCTCTTCTTCATAAAACACTTCATGATCTGTAGCTGTGAGGTGCTACATATGTATTAGTATTAACCTGTCTGGAAGGGAGGCATTATAAACAGATAACCCTATGTGTATGTATCAATTACATTATGTTATAAATCCCAGTTCAGTTTCCAACGGGCCATTCTGCAGCTACCAAACTTACTTCATTTAGGATCTGAGGATCCATTATTTACAAACCTAAGTTTGACCTGGACCACTCAGAAGCTGGTCCTGTCTCCCACTTGACTTCACTGGAGGTTGTGGGCACTCTATACCTCTCTGCTTTCCAAGACCCATGTCCATGTGATTAAATTTTGGTGTGTTGACATTTTGTACTGTCTCTACAGCTTCACGTTTCTCTTTAGAGTTGTTCTTTCTGTGTAGATTTGTTCTGGGCTGACTGCAAGGGACCTGAAGTTCTCTTGTTTATTATGTCTCTTCTGTTAGTTTCTGAACCACAGCAGGAAAATTTTCTGACAGTCAAACAATCTGCATCATGGCCCAGCCTTAATTCTGAAGGCTTGTTTCGTGCTGGCAATGGCAACAGACAGGTATGGTAAAGTGAAGACTTGCTTTCTTTTTTCTTGCTTTTGTTTTGACACTGGCCAAGCTCTTTAACTAATCTTCCCTTTTTGTCTGGAGAGGACCGGAAAAGTACTTGTGGTGCCTTCTATAAATATGACTCCCACAAGCATCACATAATTGGGGTCAGAGCATCCTTAAATGCCAGTCATGCATCCAATCCCTAGGAAAAGTTTTACTGTTAGGGAAGGAGGAGAGCAAGAAGAGAGATGGCTATGGGAGTGTATGGAGAAGGTGGACTGGAAGGGTTAGAGGGGAACAGGAATGACTGTAGGTCTCTTGATTCTCCTATTTCAAATCTGACCTAGATTGTTTGTAACCACTATTGCTACTGTTTTAATGGCTGCCTCCTGTCCTTTGTAAACAAGTTGCTGTTAATCTACCTTCTAGTGGTCATATTACATTGCTGCCGCTATACGAGTGGCCTCATTGGCCCACTAGCTAAAGAGGCCAAAGACTAAGCATTTACGGAGGCCTAGCTATATTCCAAAAGGTACTTCCCAGAAGCATGGTCTGGTCCCCATAGATAAGAGGATATTGGTAGGACAGCATCAGGGAAGCTTGCTTTGCTGCTCTTGCACTTTCTGGATATATGCAACAAGGGTTTGTGTTTCCACAGCTTTCAGTTTAGCACCTTTCACAATAGAAAAACTAGAACAATTTCATAGTTGGTTCTTTTTTTTTTTTTTTTTTTTTTTTAAGTATCATTTGCATAAGATGCGATTGCATGTTCATGCTTCTTTTTTTTTTTTTTTTTTTGCAATTTGAGCATGAAAATACACTTGGGAAAATAAAAAAGTAACATTTAAAAATGATAAAAGAAAAAAATGAGATGTGTATCTGTTGTATAATAAACCTGTGGCGCCTGCTGCAGCTGAGTGCTAGGAAGGCAAATAATTAGAAACCAATGAATTCCATATGTTAGGATGCTGTTGCAAGGATTTTCAATGTTTACGCTTCCAGGCATAAGCTGCTCATTGGCTTAGGTCAAAAAGAGGCCTCCCCCATGATTATATATGGTAGTGTACAATTTGGTGCATCATAAGGCTGAATACCTTCCTTCTTTGAAATCACTGGTATTGCCCCAGGGCTGAGAGAGGATATCAACCAAATGGACCATTATTTATCTCTGGTATGGCAATTCTCATGTTCCTATACTCAAGGCAGATTTTACTCCACAGGTAAAGTCTTGGCTGCACTGAAGTCAGTGGGAAATTCTGCCATTGACTTCAGGGGTGCCAGGATTTCACCCAAGTGTTTACAAATGGAGTGTCTTCATGTGCAAGTTGGGTGACAGAAGTTTAAATTAAAGTCCCCTGTATGAACCCTCTCAAGGGGCAGTAGTTTCTTCTAAATGTTCGTCCTTGCTACAGTGAAACCTTATTCCTTTCATATTTCCATTTGTCATTAAGAGGAAGTAACTTTAAGCAGCCTTTAGCAAGATGCTTGTTGACAAGGAAGTCGCTGCTCCTTGCAGCTTAGTCATTGAACAGTTAGCTCTGTCTAGTGAATGTTAGTGTCCCCATGTCCCCCACCTGTTT
Organism: Alligator sinensis; assembly: GCF_000455745.1. NCBI lineage: Eukaryota > Metazoa > Chordata > Crocodylia > Alligatoridae > Alligator > Alligator sinensis. The sequence continues at coordinate 2,491,943 of NW_005842017.1, read as the reverse complement.
CATTCAGAAACATGTGGCTTTGGTGTTTATGATGTCTTTTCCTGCTAAAATGACTATTTAAGTATATTTTATATACATTTGATTTTTAACACACATTTTTTTCTTTCCAAATAGATGACTAATACCAAATCTCTGAGTTCTAACATTAACGGTAAGGCTTTCTAAAATCTGTATTTTGAGAGTTTCATGTTTGATTAGGGACATTTTTAGTTTGACTCCTGGCCTGCTTTAGGTTAGCTGTTTTCTTGTTTTTGTCTTTTTCTATCTGCCCAAGTTAGGTTGGGGATTGGTTTATATTTAGGGAATGATATCAACAAGTTTTCCTATTGTTGATTGTCAGCTATAACTGGAAAACAACCAGTCTGCTTATCTGAATAGAAACAAAAAGAAGGGTGGAGGAAGCTTTGCAGAGCAGGGAGCAAGGGGGGAAGGAGAAGGGAATCTTTTTTTTTCCCCCTTTTTTTTGCTTTTTTTCTACAATAATACCTGTGAGATGTGGAACCAGGACTTTGCTGCCTTAATGTGACTGCTTGGTTAAGTTGAATTGTTAATTTTGTGACTCAAGGCCATCTATTTCTACCTTCATTGCTTTGCAGACTCTTATGCCGAGGAGACTGGGAGCCTGCGAGAACATGTTGGGAATGTGTGCTCAATAACTGGCAGGCAAGGTGTGTCTTGATAAGCTTGTCTTTAATAAGCTGTTAAATTAACTGTTTTTAACTCTAAGCTATTCTTCTTGCTGGCTGCCTAAAAACAAAGAATAATTTTCTAAGTAGTTCACATGGACTTGGGGAAAGCTTTGAATATTCCTCAAAAATGCCCATTTGAAGGGGTAGGTGGGTTGGGACACTAGCAAGAGCTACAGCTCCCCCTCACTGAGATAACTGGAAGTGCAGCTCCACTCAGGCATTTCTAGGTGAAATGAGGCAATAGTCTGAGGCAGTGATGCTCAGCCTATAGCCCAGGGGCTGTATCTGCCTGTGGAGCCATGCCTCAGTCCATGGGGCTCCCCACAAGTTCAGATACATAGTTTTAGGGGAGCAGTGGCAGCATTAATTGGCACTGCTCCCCCTGTTACTAAATTTCCAGCCCTGTGGGGAGCTCCATGGGCCAGGTGATGTGGCCCTGTGTGATAGATCAGGCCACTGTCAGCACTGGCTCTGTCCATGGCCCAGTTTAAATTGGACACCACTGGTGTAGAGATAGGGAGATTCGCTAGTCTCATGTCTTCATTCCCATTCCCCCTCACCAAATCTTACCAGAAGGCGTTCACCTGCTCTCCTTAGGAAGGCTATCCCATACTCAGTTCTTCTATCTGCTGCTTAATTAAAAAAAAAAAAGTTCCTGATCCAAGCTACAATTCTCTAGTCAGTTGTGAGGGGGAAGAGCATAGCATATGCTATGGTTGCCTCTTGTGGGGAATTGCAGTAGATCAACCTTCTCAATTAAAAGGGAGTCAGGAAGTAGGGTGGTAGAGGTCATTAAACACTGAAGGATCAATCCAAGCCACAGGATTATTATGTAAGTGATGCAGTGATGGTACAGCAGGAAACCTGTGCATCTCTTGCCCAGGTAAATGTGGTTGCATTGGTTTTTCTTCCAAAGTCTGGTTTTGTTTTGCAAAGTGATACTGTATATATAAATTGCTCTAGGATTACACATTGGCCTCTCAGACTAGATTTACATTGCTGAGCTAGCTTTAAATCGGCTAGCTCTAGTATTGGTAGCAGTTTAGCTGTATTACAAGCATGGGGCTCAACATAAACTCTTATATCCTGCTGTGCTCCCTAGTGCTACAGTTAGACTGCTGCTTGTACTCTATATCAGTACAGATGCTGGGCTAGTTAGGTTAAAGCTAGCATGGGTAGCTCTAAATGACATAGCAACCACTTCTGTAGTATAAAGCGGAGCCTCACTTCACAAGTTTTTAAACAAATATTTTTTCCAGCATCCAGCGCTTTGAACCCCTACTGCTACATCAGCCAGTAAGTACAGTATAATTGGAATCAAGTATTTGTCTACTGCAACTTCAGCCATGTCTTGGTATCCATTTATAACACTGTTGAGCCCTGACTAATAAAAAAAGCCCCTCTGTTCAATGAGCTAAATCCCAGTAGTCTTCCTCTGCCACAGCTGTGTTGATTCTATGATACTAATAAGAACAAAAGTCTTATTTTTGTCCCTAAAGTGTGTGTGATGGATCTGACCTAGAACAATACAAATCATCTGTAGGACCATGACATTTTGTACACAGCATTTTATTATAGTGCAATTGTACTTCAGTACATACAAGACCTGCTACATTCTAGCCATGCTCAGCTTTTCTGTGCTTCCCCAAATTAGTAATTTCACCTCTAAATATCTTCTTTTTTTCCAGATGACAAAGCAATAAATATTACACAAGGCATCTCTAAACTGCACTTGGAAGACCCCACAAGAATCTGCAACTTGGAAAATAGAACAGAGGTTTGAGATACTCTCCTGACTGTAGTTGCCAGAACTTGCAAAGTCCTTACACTCAACTTGATGGCATTTCCCTGGCTGTCTTTGTCTCATGCGATAACTTTTGAACAGAGCTCCTGATTAATTCTAACATTTAAGGGAACATTAGACATCCGTGGCCAGGATCCTAGTGATAGGGGAGGGGAGAAATGAAAGAGGAAGACACACAGAGCTCTTTACCATCTCCTTAACATAGCCTTTGCTTTGAGCACCTGTGCAGTTGTCTCCAGATCAACCAGTTTGTCACCCATTTAATACCTTCTCACATAGTAGTATTCCTGCTCATCTTCCCAATAGCATTTGACAGGGGAATGCATCCACTTTCTGAATGATTTTATTTATCTGGGTTATAATAATGTTGGATGGAAGACGGAAAGGAGAAGAGAGATGTTCTACAGCCCCTGGCACAGAGATAAAGGTGTATACACAGAGTCCTGGCCAGGGAGTCAGAAAAGGGCGCCTGGCACAGAGGAAGTATAACAAACCAGGTGTGTTCCTATAGTGTCAAGATATTAGGATGTCCCTCGGCTCCATGCTTCTCTCATTATTTTGCTGCTTGTTCACTGAGAGCACACCAAGATTTGCCCTGAGATAACTTGTTACACAAGTCAACTTGTGTTCCATTTGCCCCAGTCCAGGCCTTGCAGCTGTAGTATAAGTGTGCCAATTTGTGGGAAATTCCCTTTGGTTTGTATAAAATTATAGGATCCCTCATTTTGGCAAAGAGGCAAGCCTGCAATTATCAATTGCTCTGAATATCATCTTTACCACAGGCAATCAGTAAGGTAAATAAAATAAGCAAAATATTTATTATGCAAGTAAGAATAAAAGTGATGACAGGAACTGCAATTTAAGATGAATCATATAAACAAACCTAACTGAGTTAGATAAATAGAATGCAAGAAAAATTATCATAAAAATGGAAGAAAGCTCTCACTTTGCTTTTTTTATCGGAACACATTACTGGTCTCTGATTAATGATCTGTCTTGCTCTCTTCTGTCGGTTTCCTGCAAACTACAGGTTATCCCAGAATCTGATGAAGTGCTTCAGGTCACAAAACCCCTTCTACTCTATATGTATTTTATCTAGTTAGTCTTCAAGGTACATGTCTACCTTGCTTAATCCCAGTTTCTGCCAGCTGGGGGACTAAATTACCCAAAGACCAGGGATTTCTAGACAACCTCTCCTCTCCAGAGGGATTTCCTTTATACTTTACTTCAATTTCAGACAGGTCCTGGAATGGAAAGGTGATCCAGCTTGTGGGGAAAATGAACTAAACCTACAGGAGCTATGAAGCATGTTTTCTTCCTGGTCAATAACCTGAAGGACTGGGCTGTTCTCAGTTGTTTGGTACCTTCATGGGAACTGTTTGCAAGTTCTCTTGCTCCTTGTACCACTTGATCAACATGAAGTTTCCCTCCTGTCTTCTTACCTGTAGCATGAATGGAGATTATGGGAGCAACTGTTGCTGCTGCTTTGGTTCCTAGAAGTTATTATACCAAAACTACATGTGCATCACAACAATATCAAGTGTCTGTGCTGCTCTAGGAATAAATAGTGCAGCTTCTAGCAGTTGAAATAACTCAGTGCTCTTCTTGCTCAAATGAGTGTAAACTTACAGTTACTGTCATCTGGTTTTCCTTCTCTTTATCTGTAGAAGCTGATGATGACCTATAACATGGATGGACTTCATAGAGGATATTGCCTCATTATTAATAATTCTGTTTTTTCTCGGACTCTGACAGAGAGAAAAGGCTCTGGTAAAGATGCGGGTAAGTGACTTTTGTTAAATTTTTCATTCTGGTTTTGCTGTACCCCTTTTAATTGTTCCACTGCTCCTCACTGTTGTATTTGCTCTTGGTTTAATGACATAATGATAAGTAGAGAGATATGGCCATGTTAGTCTGAAGTCAAGTAGAACACAGGGTAGATTTCCCGTCATCAGATGCTTCAGCTCACAAATGCTTGTACTATAAAAAAAATACTTTAGTTAGTCTCTGTGGTACAAATCTATCCTGCTTTCTACTTGACTTCAGACTAACATGGCTAACTACATCTCTCTGCTTTTGACTGTGCCTTGTATAGTCTACTTTTTTCATAAAAGTCAAATAATGTGACTTGTGAGATCTGGCTACTCAACCCTACTTGTATTCTAAGTAGAAAAGTAAACAGGATCACTAAACAAAGATGAGTATACAGTGGTATCTTTAACTAGTGAAGCCAAACTGCATTTCCAACAGAACATTCATCTTAAAACTTGAGATTATATTTAGCTTATCAGAGGTCTACTGTTATTGTTAGATAACTTTCTCACAGCACTACTAGCCACTACTGCATTAAGTGTGACAGCTCCTTTGTATGCAATTTGTTAATAGTTTGACCTCTTATTTGTAGAGGCGTAATATATTTAGCTAGCCACAGCCTACAAATATTTCAGTTGAAGCTGTGCTTTCACTTTTTTCAGACAAGTTTAATATGCAGAGCTCTTTAGTTACAAACTAAATGTTTTGCTGTTCGTGTTCCAAGACCATGAAAACATATGCACCCAAATCGTGGCTGGAATTTGATCTTATTTTTATGTAAACACATTGACATCAATGCATCTATTTCTGATCTAACACTAGGACAAGAAAAATCAGAATTAGGCCCCTGATTTAAAAATAGAGAATAAAAAAAATACTTCAGCAAGAAATGGTATTCATAGCACACTAATTTAAAATTAATGCGTTCCTCTGACTTAGCTAAAAATTGCAGCTGAAAAGTGTCTTGCTCTGCTTTGTATTTTAATTTAAAATAGCAAAAAAAAATCTGACCAAACAGACAAACAGGAATGGTCCTCAGTAAAGATTGCGTACTTGTATTGAGCTCTTGGTATACAATACAGGATGTTGGCATAAAATCGTGGTCATAATTGGAGAGCACAAGAATTTGAAAAAATAAAGCAAAAGCAGGGTTTTCTCTGTATTTATATCTAGCTCATTTCAGGGTCAAATCCTGGTTAAAGGCAAAACAACCACAATACGGTCTCTTCACACGTAATTCTATTTCTATGCTTTAAGCATAAAAAAGAATGAATTGCATTACTTTTGTGGGAAATTTTAAAAAATCAGTTTCATGTATGGGTTTTTTAACTGGTTTAACACTTTTTTACTATTTAATGTATCATCTTGATGGGAAAAGGGAACAAATAAAGCTGAAAGAATTTCACTTTTATAGTGTTGTCAATTGACCCTCACCATTGTTTTCTATAAAATATATTGCAGACTCTCACTAATACACATGCTTCATAATTCCCTCATAGAGGTGGTCTTCCCTACTTGTTAGGAAATACCAATAGCAGAGGAAGCATTAAACACTCAAGATTATCTCCTATTGCAGTAGGTTCTGTAGTACACATTGAGAACTAAGGTACACATTGAGAACTAAAATTAAACAATCTTTATCAGTGAACTATCCTTACTTTCTTCATGTTTGTCTGTGCTTTGCTCACTGAATTCCTAATGTAACCAATTCGGAAAAATTCCATAATTTTTCCAATCACTACAGGCAACCCCCACTTAGCACTCTTAATTGGTTCCTGAAAAACCAAGCGTTAAGCGAAACCAAAAGTATTTGACAACCCAAGATGACAACCACAAGTTTTTTTTAATGACCCAAGATGGCGAACGTGAGTGTTATAACAAAACTTGTTGAGCCCTAAGTGAAATCAGGTATCAATTTAAAATGAGCGTTACAGCAAAATAGTGCTAAGCAAAACCATGTTAAACAGGGTTACCTGTAAAATGAATTGGCAGTGTTCTACCAGGCAAGAAATCCAATATTAAATTTTGTAAAGGTCACATAGTGCCTATAAACAATACCTTTTTTTATTTGTAAAATTTGCACTATACACACACCCTACCAAACTACATGGAGGCCTCTGATCTTGCTTTCTAAAGCTCTGCTCTAAATAAGTGAAGGATGTCTTGGACCTTATTATTGTAACTGTCTGGGGCTCTGACTACCTTATCAAATCTTTAGTGTACTCTAGTGAATGGGTAGACTGCAGGAGAAGCCTGATGTGAAGCCTGTAACTCCAGCTTCGTTTGCATGGTAATTTTATACTGTAGTTCCTTTTGTCCACCTTTTCTCTCCATCTCTCTTTAATGGCAGAGGAACTAAAGCGAGTTTTTACATGGCTTGGCCTGGATGTGAAAATGTATAAGGATCAGACTTCAGAACAAATGAAAGTACTCATGGAGGAATGGAAGCTCTCAAACGATCACAAGAGCAGGGACTGTTTTATTTGCTGCATTCTATCTCACGGAGAGTCAGGAATAATCTACGGGACAGATGAGATAAAAGTCCCGATCCGCACAATCACATCTTACTTCACAGCTAGCCAATGTCCACAACTGGCTGAAAAACCAAAACTGTTTTTTATCCAAGCCTGTCAGGGTAAACAGATCCAACGTGCTGTCTACCTTGAAGCAGATGCACAAAATCCTGACTTGCTTCCTGTACAACAGACAATCTCCCCCTCTGAAAGCATTCCAGAAGAAGCTGATTTCCTCCTTGGCATGGCGACAGTTGATGGTTATGCCTCTTTCCGGCACGTGCAGCAGGGTACTTGGTACATTCAAGCCCTCTGCAGTAAGTTGCAGCAATTGGTGCCAAGGTAATACTTCCATATTGTTGGAGGGTGATAATTTTTTGGTAATGCAGATTCATGTTTGTGACTAAATAGGAGTGACTGAATTCTTACTCACCAAAGGCCTGCCTGAGTTAAAGATCCCTTCCCCCACAAACTTGTACCAATTAATTATGCTGGTACAAATTTAATACTGGTCATCTTATTTAGTTTGCCCCTGTAAACTTACATCAATATTTCCAGGGTCAAGGCAAGAGAGATGGTCTGAAGTGCCTGGCATTCAGTTTTGGGAAAACCAAACTCCAGACTCAGTCTGATTTAGGTTCAGATTCTATTTGGACAGAGCCATCACCATCATGAGTGGGTTCACATAAGTATTTGGTTCCCTCCCTTCTCATGGTCAAATCAAAGCAGCTTAATTTTGCAAAACCAGGAGATACTTGGTTCTGTATTTGAACTTAGTGAGTGGGTAGGAGTTCCTATTTTTGTTCCATCTTTGTTAGATGCCTACACTGTATCTTCCAGATGCCATATGGGAAGTAATAAAACACTGCCATCTCTAAACAACAACTATAACAACCCCCACACTGCCCAACCAGAAATCTTTTCTTTGCTGTGGCATGGAGCCTAGTTGGAGCCTTTGCTGTAGTGATGTGCAGGATGTGTGCACAAATCCAGCCACAGGGAACTCTGGTTCTGCCTGGTCTGGAAACTGGACTCGGATCCCATTCCTTGTATAATTTTGATGAATCTCTCCAAAGCATGCAGCTTCATGTCATTAACTCTCTTTTTGTTTTTATTACTAAATTAATGAAAAGGAGAGAGAGAAAACATGCCATCTGTGTATTACGGCATTTAAGAGCATGTCTACACCCTCCAAAGAACAGGCTAGGAACTGTATGTGCATATGTATATGCTACATGTCTAAAAAGATGTAGTTTTGACCCTTAGTGTGGCCTGGCCTTTGTGAAAGTTAACGTAACTGAGATACAGAACTTGCTGGTACATGCCCAGCACATCATTTGCCTCATCTCACCTGGGCTGTAGCACCTACATACGTTGTGAATTATGTTTCACTATGGCACTCCCACCACCTTTGCTACAGGCATCAGTTAGGGTAGACATGCCCTGACAGTCTGTTGATCCCACAAATGCA